>NC_041410.2:56058158-56423158 GCF_900747795.2 Erpetoichthys calabaricus | reverse complement strand
CCAAACAGGAATGTTTTGCCTGTTAAATTAGGGTCTGTTAAATTGAGGGTCTACTGTACTTCACTCAGAATTATATCAGGACTGAATGACATGGCAGCTAAATGATCAGCACTGAAACAAGAAAACCATGCCTACTGTAAAAAGAAAAAAAAAGAAATTGAAATCTTAATTAAGCACTCAATAAATACATCAAAGAAAGTTGTGTGAATGTGTAAATTGACACCTATTTCTTCAGTACAAATGAAAGAACTATTTATATGTATATTGTGACCACTAGGGGGAGTAACAGCACTCCAGATACAACTTCACAGACAGTCACAAGTTCAAATAACAATTGTTTAACATTTACAAACACCTTTTACAGGCTTCTCCGTAAATATTCCAACACAAGTTAAACAGAACCAACATCAATTACTGTTTTATGCTCCTTCCACAACTCTCAGCAAGCATTGTCCACTTCGTGTAAACTCCGACACTCCTATGGAGGTGAGGTGGCACTGTTTTATACCACACCAGGGAACACTTCCGGTGTTAAAAAATTGCTCTGTGGAAGCACTTCTAGGTCAGGCACCCCTCAAAGTGGAGACAGTTCTGTCCTACAGCTCCTCCTGGTGGCACCCTGCAGGGTTGCTGAATAAGACTACTGTTCCCAACATTTTCTGTGGGTATATACATGGGTGTACAAGCCCACGAGCACTGCCACCTAGCATATTGGGGGACTGTACAATCTATGGTATTTTCCCCCAATCCATGCATTTTATAGCAGGCACACCCTCTGTCCTGGCCGGAACCTCAGCCCAATGCCATCTCCTATCACTATATATGTATATATTGTCACACACGCGCGATTAGGGGACAGCCAAAGGGCACAACAGAGCACAAAAACACACCTGATGGGGATTTAAGACAGCAAATTAATGCTTTTCTCTTTCCTCACCAGAAAAAAATGAAGAACAAAAGCATTCTGCACCTTGAATTCTATGTGAAAAAACACCGTTAACGACACCTAAGGAGTTTCCGCACTCCATTCGTCCTTCCCTGATGACTTCACTTCCGGTCTCCCTCCGATGTCCTCATCCCAGGCATAGACATAGATTTACTAGATGCCTCATGACCAGCAGCATCGTACGTCAATGTCACCGTGATATTGCGAGTGGCACTGCTGTGGAGTGAAGTAATGGGTAAAGATGCCTCACGCATGTGCTGCTTGGGATTGTACAAACCGCTGTACGCTCCAAACCAGATCACAGGGATTACATTTCATAAGTAAAGCTGAACAATTGTTTTGGTTATATTTGGCCATTAGAAAATCACGTTTTATAATCTTAACTTTAGCTACGTCAGGTTAAGCTAGCAAAGCTATGCATTTATGTGCTCAAGTGAGCCCCCAAACAACATTTTGGGTAAACCTGTTTAGTCACTAACTATGTAGCTTGTTGTTAGCTGTTAACATTTCTCAAACTTTGAAAGTTTCCCAAAGAAATCCACCTCAGGAAGCAGTGGGAGGTAGTCCTTAGACAGGATTTTGAGAAAGCTGTCCTGTGATGTGTGCTGTGCTAGTTTGGTAACAGATGCTGTACTGGCATCATATGATCAAAGCTACCACTTGCTCACATTAAAAAACAAAGTGAGGTTTGATGATTCCTTCTGAGGGTTTAGTCAAGGTGGTCAAAGTAGCTGAGCGTGTTATCCAACAGTCGACATTAGGGCAAGCAGTCAGTGTATCTTTGATTAATCAGTTTGTTCGGGCAGAGATTGGTTCAGATGATGTGTTTTTTCTCACAGAGCACATCGAGGAAACACAGTTTGAAATTGACAACCATCATTTTATGCTCATGTCTTTAGTTGTGTGACTTCCACAGACTAAGGCTCCACCATATTACCAAACTGAATGCTCTCAAATTACAGAGTGGCAACACACGGAAAAAGCTACATAAGACAGTTCTGTTTCATGGATTTTAGATCCTATCCTGTATATATAAGTAACCACATTGTGTGTGTGTGCGTGTGTGTGAGAGAGAGGGGGAGATTGAGAGAGGAATGAGTGAAATGTTTTCAGAAATTATTAAGCCAATTTGTATACAATAAAATTGTTTATTTTTGTCTTTGAGTGTATCATTTCACTGTTAAAAGAAAGACAAACAAAGGTAACTGGCAGTAACAGCGCAAAATTCACAATTGGTATGCCAGTTTGAAAAGATAAGTCTTGAAGGTAGTTTTAAAATGTGATGTTGAATCGAGCTGATGAATATGAGAGGGAAGAGATTTCCAGAGTTGAGGAGCACTATGAGAGACGCTCGAGCTCCCATAGAACTGAGTGTGATGTGCGGTACAGAAAGTAGAGCTGCAGATGAGGATCTGAGTCAGTGAAAGGAGTGTCAGTCTGGAGGAGATCAGTGAGGTAGGGGGGAGCTTTAAATGTTAAGAGCAGTATTGTGTATTGTATTCAGTAGTGAACAGGGAGCCAGTGAAGTAGAGAGAGAATCGGTGTAATATGTTCAGTGAATTGAGAACAGCAGGTTATTATCCTGGCAGCAGAATTTTGAAGAAGTTGTAAGCAATGGATAAGTTTTTGTGGGATGCCAGATATAATAGCATTACAGTAATCTATACGTGAGGTGACTCGGGCATTAACCAATAGTTCAGTACTGTGTTGCATAAGAACAGGACGAACTCTAGAAATGTTTCAGAGATGGAAGAAGGCAGTCCGGTAATTGTTACTTAAATGGGAGGAATTATTTAATAATAAAATAATTATTATTATTTAATAATTGTCATTATTAGTGTATAAATGGATATAAATAATTGCATTTAAACGATTCGCCAAAATCTGTTGTATGTAAGCAATACTGTTTTAACCCCTTCACCGCCCTCTGCCGGATATATCCGGCACCGCTGTTTTAATGCTAACGCCATACTGCCGGAATTATCCGGCACATTTGCCTGTGGTTATATGAATGCCTGGCAAGTAGTATAACTGACGGTTTGGCGTGGGTATTATTACTACGTTGTATTTCGACAAGTCTGTGGTTGTTTTGGCCGGTCATGTGACGTGATTCGCATGTAACAGCTGTGAATATGGCGAAACGTAAACTGACTTCAAGTGAGGCTTTGCAGGCGATTTTGGACAGTTCTGATCATGATTGTAGCAGTTCTGAAGAAGATTTTAGTGACAGTGATGAGCAGCAACGTGCGCTGCATGATATTGTGAATGAAGACGCATCGGATGACGGCGCTGAGTGGGTGTATCCCCAGCATCTCAGCTGGGCTGCTGCCCGTGGTGAACTACCTTTTCTGCATTCGTTTGAGGGAACGTGTGGCTTTATTGTTGATGTAAACAATTACACTGCTGAGCAGTTTTATGAGCTGTTTGTGTCACCTGATTTGATCAGACATTTTGTTCATCAGACAAATCTGTATGCAGCACAGTTTATTGAGAAAAATCCCAATTTACCTCCACATTCCCGTGTTCGTGCTTGGTTTGACACTGATGAAAACGAAATGAAAAAATTCATTGGGATTTTGATGTTGATGGGAATAATCAGAAAACCAGATATTGATGTACTGGTCTACAGATCCTATGTATGCAACACCTATTTTTGCAGCTGTCATGACACGTAACCGATTCTCTTTGCTGCTGAAATTCTTTCATTTGAATGCCAACAGAAACGAGCCAGATAAGAAAGATCCAAACCGCGACCACTTGTTCAAGCTACGTCCTTTGATTGATCATTTATTTGAAGCATTTCAGTTGCCCTACATGCCAGGACCGTCAGTTGCAGTTGATGAAAGTTTATTGTCGTGGAAGGGCCGCTTACAGTTTCGACAGTATCTACCATTGAAAAGGGCACGGTTTGGTATCAAGATGTTTTGCTTAGCTGAGAATTCAGGTTACATTTAGAGATTTCGTGTATACACTGGCAACTTGCACAACATTTAGTGGTCAATACTGCTTGAATAAATGTAAAAAATGTAAAAAAAATGTAAAAAAGTAAAAAAACAAAAATTGTTCAGATTTCACCTGGCTTGGGGAATATTTAGGGAGTTGGCGGTTAAAGGGTTAAACGTTATTGCTTTTTCATCAGAAAACCCGGTTTCCATGTTTACCTGTCTTAGTTTAAATGGCACTTTTGCCACTCGCAATATGGCGTACGTGCTGACGTATCATGTTGACTAGGCAACACAGTGAATGTGGCATCTATCTATATATGTCTATGATCCCAGGTCTACACTGATGACGTCACCTCCGTCTCCATTTATTCACGTCACTTCATTTCTTCCGCCTAATTCCTGTCCAGATCACATAAATTGCTCCGTCTATCCTCGCTTGATGGTCAACTTTTTTATACAAAATTGACCGTTTGTATTGGTGCCAACTGAATACTTGGACCATTGATAGTATACGTGGACGTATCCCCAACCATTAATCTGTCTCTTCACAGATTGGTCTAGTTGGCAGGATTTACTGTTTACATCACTGTTTACATCATGATCTGAATATATATAAAATTATAGTAACTTGACAACTCTTACTTTTGAAAAAGATCCTGGCAGCACATGCGAAGATCGTAAGTCTTGTTGGTAAAAGTGCTCTCGCCTAGGAACGGAACACAGTCCGGCATCCCTCTGGGAACATACAGTATGCCTGAAAATGAGACAGCAGTTAGTGCATTTGTGGAAAATTACACATGCCTTACTGAATAACTTATTGTCATCAATATACATACTAGCACTCAAAAGCTTGGAGTCACCCAGAAAGGTTTATGTTACTGAAAAAAAAATCAATACTTTTGAATTAATTAAAAAAATATATAGCCATTACTAACTTTGCAAATGGTCACCACTGCTTGAAATGACTGATTTATAATGTATTATTCACATATCACTGCAAAGCAGCCATTCCTTCATGGCCTTAATGGTCATCTCTCTTAGCTCATCTTTAAATAATCATATTTAAATAGTACTGTATTTTGTTTTTAGGGGAATAAGTGTAATTGTGTTAGGAAGCAAATTATATTTCCTTTGCCTGCAAGGTAATGGCATTCATGAAGTTCAGTTCTAGGTTCAGAAATGGACAAAATTAAACAGTTTTCTTGAGAAATATGTCTGTCTATTGTTGTTTCATGAAATGAAGGCTATTGCATACAACAGATTGGCAAAAACTGAAAATTTCATACAAAGGTGTCCACAACTGTTTTGTGAGAAGAAAGAAAACTGGATCTATCAGGAAAAAAAATAAAAACAGGCCAAAGGCCCAACTACACACTTGCACAAGAAGTTAACTACATCAGAGTTTGCAGTTTATGAATGAAGAGCCGAACAGGCAGGGCTTGAAGTGGGCCCAAACTCACCGGTACAGAGCACCACCACTTCTCGGTTTATAGCTCTTGTGTACCAGCAGTACTTGGTGAGTACAGGCAATGTTTTCAAGTGTACCTGCAGCTATCTGGGACCCCCAGTCTCTCCAATCTGATGTGAGTATGTCAATGTTTCGAACGCTTGACACTTCCACTCCCTGCACTAAGAAGTGAGCACATCAGTCTTAAACATAAGCTTCCGCCACTTATGTACTGTACATCTACTTACAGGGCTTCACTTGGCTTCTTCTACAAACAGCACACCACAGTCATCTGCATTAGAAAAAAGACTCCGAGATGCTGGCCTTAGAGGCAGAGCTTCAAAGAAAAAGCCATATCTGAAGCTGATAAATAAATAGAAAAGGTTAAAATTAGATTAGATAAATTTTATTAAACCCATGTGGCAAATGGGCAAAAGTCTGGAATCATTCAGAAATCCATACTCCAATAGCTGTGGTCTTTAACACATTTTAACCTTTTCTTTTCTTTGTTGTGGAACACTGCTGGCATTCATTTACAGAAGCAGCCAGCTGGGGACATGGAAGGCATCTGTTCTTCAGACTATAGACTCTGATGTTGTTATCCTCTTGTGTAGATGTGTATCTGTGTGTTCCACTTTTTGTCTCTCTCTTAGTTAGTCCCAGTTGTAGTTCCAGAGAACTTGGCATGAAACGATCAGCTTCTTTGCAATTGGTCACATGAAATAACGCTTATTTCATAAAACAACATTAGACTTATGTGTTTGTTTAGATAGATAGATAGATAGATAGATAGATAGATAGATAGATAGATAGATAGATAGATAGATAGATAGATAGATACCGTATATTATAGAAAATTTAAATTTATGGATCAATATGCTTTCAATCAATAATTTATTCATACTTATTCATATATTTTAATTTTTTAGTAGCTTAAAAGCTACCATTTATTTGTCAGCTAAAAGGCTGTTGGCTTTTTACTTGCAAGTGGCCTGTTTTTCTTTTTGGCTTGCTAGGCTTAAAACTTCAGTGAAGGTAATGAAAAGTCAAGCACACTGTGTGCTCTGAGAGAGCTAAATAGGCCATTGTGTTAGAAAAAAATGTATAGAGAATTTAAATCTCTGTATCAATACTTCTTATGTATCAATGCTTTTTAATCAAGTTAAAGCAAAGAGTGTTGCATTAGCTAGCTTTTGATTATATAAGAGTTAATTATTAAAAGCTTGGGAGTGATTTTTTTTTCTTCCAAACAGCTAAGAAAACTGCTTGTGCTTATCAGCTCAAGGCCGCATGCCTTTACTTCTAGCAGCTTGGCCCCTGCCTGTTAAAAAAAAAAAAAGTCAAAATGAACTTTATTGTCATCTCAACCATATACAATGTAATGGACAGCTGGGTACCATGCCTGGCAGGGACGCCCCTACTGTATCTGTTCCGGGGGAGCTACCATGGACAGCTCAATACCTCCCCTGTGACGCTTGGTGGCAGCCTCCCTGGCAGACGATGAGTCCCCAACCTGACGCATGGCTCCATGGGAGATGGAGTCCTCCACAGCTTGGTTGGGGGCTCGGATGGCCGCCAGGGGGAGCTGCATGGAGTCTGCAGCCCGGCTGGTCAAATCTTCATCCCCACCCGGAAATGCAATTAGGGCCAGGTGATCAAGCACCTGGAATGCTTCTGGGTGGGGTATAAAAAAGGCCAGCCACCACCACTCGAGAGCCAGAATCGGGAGGAAGAGGACGAGGTTGCCTGGGAGGAGTGGTGGTGCCAAAGTGGAAGGAAAGTGTTGTTTGGGGTGCTATATTTAAGTGCTTTTGGGACTGTGTTGGGCCTGTGGGACACGGGGAAGGCATGCCCCATGGCTGAAGAAACATAAAAGTGTGTTTTATTTAAGTACGTGCCTCTGCCTCAGTCTGTGCCGGGTCGGGCGCTATATAGCGCCTTCCACAACAAGTATACAGATAGACGAAATTGCGAAGCTCAGAGTCCACAGTGTAACAACATGACGTGCAAATAATAAATTAAAAATAGAATTAAAATTTAAATTTTTAAAATTAAAAAAAAAAACACAAACAAGACAAGACAAAGAATTAGCAGCAACATTGATGTGTAAGATATGTAATATAATAAATAAATAATAGATATACATAATACAGAAATCTTAATCTTAGTCTGCTTAATCGGACACCAGCAAGGGTGATGATAAGCCAAGGATAGTGTGTACTATAAGAAAACCAAGCACGATTGTCTTAGAGATGCAGCTGCAAAAAACTTTAGCTTTGACAGATGCCTGTGCATCAAGTAACTTTTGTTTGGGTGGCCCAGTATCTCATGTGTGGGTTCACCTGATTCCGATTTAAATGGTGGGAATAAATAAGTCTCAGGTGCCTGCACAGGGTAAGGAGTAATGTTGGCAAGTTCTAGTCATATGATGGTCACTAAATGATGGACATTAGTGGGCTTGGACATTAGGTAATGGTAGGAAGAACTAGAAGGAGAAGAGTATTTTGCATAAATGATAAGAATTCTGATAAAATAAGGTTCCACCAGAAGGACGAGGCTCACTTCATTGAACTGAGACGGCTTTATGTACTTTGCAGTAAAGTCTTATTCTGATTGCTCACCCAGAGGCTGTGCATGTGTTTTTTCTGAAAAGGTTTTTCTCCATGACAATAGATAGATAGATAGATAGATAGATAGATAGATAGATAGATAGATAGATAGATAGATAGATAGATAGATAGATAGATAGATAGATAGATAGATAGGTCCCAGTCAGGCTGTACTAAAAGATTTTAAAGCTGAGCTTGGTCTGCGGAGAAAGCCACTACGGCACAGAGACATCTTTATACAAAATGTAACCATAGATAAGATACTTAAACATTCCTGCTTATACTAGTGGACAATACCTAATGGCATTTCAACACTTTTGTCTGGTAACTTTCAGTCAAGCCCACCTTTACATTAAGGTATGCCCATTCTTACCCACTATTCATTATGCCAATGGTCAACACATTTTGGCATTTTGCCACTATTGTATGATCACCATTTCATCAAGATAAAATGAGTGCTTAACTATATTATAAATTCTAATTTCTGTGCATACTATAATTTCAGTGCTTAATTATCCAGTGTGTGATTATATAAAAATATTCAGAAATATAAAATACTAGCCAACCCGCGGCGTAACATACGCCGCATAATTATGTATTGATGGGTGAACACTTGCTGAACGACACAGTTGTCCAAATGGGGTGGGTTTGTGGATATCACTGTGAGTGAATGAAAAGATGGACCTCTGGAGAGAGCAACATACAATTGTCCGTGACTGAAAGCGGGATTGTCTGTGACGATGGAGGCCACGCTGGTGAAAGTTACTTCGTCGGTAGGGATAAGTTTCAACACTTGTTCATTAAGGTGTAGCGAGTCTTCGTTGTTGATGCTTAATATAGCATGTGTACTGAGTTGTTCTGGAGTCACAGTTGAGAAACACTTTTTTAATGTCTTTTAAGCACAGGGAAAAAAATTAACATGTGAAACATCCATAATGTAATAAGCCACCAAGAAAAGTAACATTGCAACAATGCACGCTACGATCCGATCGCTGTAAACAGAAGTGAAAACAAAATCGAGGCCAGTGCATTATTTAACTGCCTTGTAGTGCAATGGTAGTGCTACTGTTTTGCAGTAAGGAGACTGTGGAAGATTTTGGGTTCGCTTCCCGGTTTCTCCCTGTATCAATAGCGCTTTGAATACTGAAAACACTGATATATCAATGTAATGAAGTATTATTATTCTTATGCGTCCAGCGCTCTCTCTCGCGCACCTGTATGCGTGTGTGTGTCGCTCGCTCTCTCTCGCTCGCTGCACGTGTTCCTGCAGGCATACCAGTAAGTGAATGAAAAGATGGAACTCTGGAGAGAGCAACATACAACTGTCCGTGACTGAAAACTGGTTTTGGCAGATACATGCACATCTTTTTGAAAGTTTGGCCCTGTGCCTTATCAATTGTCATTGCAAAGGCAAATCTAACAGGAAATTGTCTTTGCTCAGATGCACGCGAGCCCTCTCTCTCTCTGTAACATTGCAGCAGTTGTATAAACACTTTTTTTTAAAATGAGTTTTAAGCACAGGGGGAAAAAAAGGAACATTTGAACAAATCCGAACTTTATGTAAAATCCAACCAAGATAGTAACATTGCAGGAGTTCACCATTTTTAATCAGGCGACTGACAGTAGTGGAGTCAGGCACAGAGAAGGTCAGCTGCTGAGAAAGCGTCTCGACTGTTGCTGGGCGGTGAAGCAGGTGAGACGCTAATGAAAAAGAGGCACAGGGCTTATTGGTTTTTAAAGACTGCTTCCTTCATTGTGTTTTAACCTCAGTTTTAAAGGATTGCACGGCTCTCTCTGTCGCGCTGCCTGTGTGTGCCTCTGTCTCTCTCTGGCGCTGCCTCTGTGTGAACCAAGGTTCCACTGAGGTTGACTAATGAAAAGTCAATGTGGCTCAGAGCTGCATGTGGACTGTGGCACAGACAGACAGAAATGACGGCATGTTTTCCGAGGCATCGCGTCCGAGATGGTGGGCGTGGCTCTGCGAGTTGTCGTCGTATCCAATGGTCTTAGAGTTGGTGGGCGTGGCTCCTTCCTCCGTGCGCCATGGGTGTCTTACTTGTCGGCGGCTTAGTGAATCCACGCCCCTTCCGGCGTGCTTTCCATGGGTGGCTACTTGTCTTCCAGCTTAGTGAAATATATATATAGATTTTTCAAAAATATATGTGATATTATAATAAAGATTCACATGGGTAGATTGTTCCCTTTTTATGGCAACTTTTCTTGTTGATCTTTTCCTGTTCTTTTTCTCACCAACTAAAGAACACAATAAACATCTATGACTTTGGTTCCTAAGCACTTTCCACTTCATCTGTGTTTTGGGGCATCTTGTGTGCCATCTGGCTAGCGAACATTGACACATGCCAGTGTATTATGACATAGGAATGTTAGCACCTTATAAAAAGAAGGAAAGACAATTACCTTGCTTTATTGAACAGAACATCATTTTTAAGCTGTGCTAACACAATTTCAAGATTTCTCTAATACTCAATTGGTCAGTCAGTCATTATCCAACCCGCTATATCCTAATACAGGGGTCTGCTGGAGCCAATCCCAGCCAACACAGGGCGCAAGGCAGGAACAAACCCCGGGCAGGACACCAGCCCACCGCAGAACACACACACTAGGGACATTTAGGATCAGCAATGCACCTAACATGTCTTTGGAAACCCATGCAGACATGGGGAGAACATGCAAACTCCACACAAGGAGAACCTGGGAAGCGAACTTGGGTCTCTTAACTGCGAGGCAGCAGCATTACCACTGCGCCACTGTGCCGCCCTAGTCAATTGGTACTGAAACTTAAATATTTTAAAGATGAACTAAGATAGTTGACTATTAGAATACTGAATGGCTCCTGAAAATGGGGCTTTGTAGTCCTAGGTGCAATAGCATTTTCGATACATGGATAGCTTGAGCTTTATTTGTTCCTGGGGGAAATTTGGAACTAAATTGATTTAATGATACAATAATAAAAACTACCATTTTTCATCAAAACATGCACATTTCCAAGTGATTTCAAACTTTGAAAAGTAGTTTATAAACTTTGATGATGATGAACTCACCTGCCACACAAGCATTGATCAGGGAGACACATGTGCCAGTGAAGAGAGCCCGGATGACAGTTTGGGCAATGTCACTTCTTCGTGATGGTGCTATAGAAGCTGAGTCATAAAAAAAGAAAACACACCCCGTTAAATAAATATTTTGTGCAATGTTGTTTTCCAGCTATGTCTTTCTGGGATGATTCGGTCAACTGATGTAGAAAAGTGTTCAGAGTAAGACTTCTGCTCAGGGGTTGCTGGCCTCACTGGTCATACCGAGATGGGGTGTTCAAGACAAGACAAGACCCGTAAAGGACAGGAGCAGCTCCTCCTGAGGAAGAGAAGCCAATTCAGGTGGTACTGGCATACCAAGCACTACCAACTGGGAAAAGCCTCAGGAGAAGACAAAGAACATGCTGCATAGATATTATTTTGACTGTAACACTTTAAAGGGTAACAAGGATTTGGACTTTTATATCAATAATTTACATTTCTACATTTGAATAATTACACCTCAAATAGAATCATCAAGTAAAATAGTAATTTAGCTGTTGTTATGCGTGTGTGCTTGAGGGTCTGCTTAAGGCTATGATGGTGGTAATTTTCTCACTGAACCAGGGTTGACTCTCTCATTCAGATGTTATTCTCTCATCTTTTCTCTGCAGAAAGGATAATTGACAGCCTTTCCACCAATAGCATCACTCCTGTTGTCTGCCCTTCTGGACCCTCCCCTTCCTGCCTGGAACCCATATGACCTCAAACCCTGCCATGGCTGCCAGTTCTTTATTTGGACCCTGGGCTGAAAGACATTCCTTTGCCTTTCCATTTATTTTCACTACTTGCTTTACATAATAGGGGGGTCGCAGGACGTGACCCAAACCTTTTCCATTGTTGGTTCTCTTCTTTTACAGTGTGTGTAAATTAAAAACTTGTTAAGAGAAATATGCCCAACAATAGGCAATGAAAAATATATTTTGATATTTTATATTACATTGCTTGCTTATTAGTTTGAAGGAAAGGAATAATTTATAATCTAAAACTACAAAAATGTAATTTTATTTATAAGGAATGGTTAAAGCATTTTTAGAATTTTGATGAAAAATCGAATAATGCTGTCCTGAAGTAACCCCACTGTGCCTCTGTTTAACCTCCCTGATGTCTCATTGTGTTTGTGAAGTTACTTTGTGTTTGCATACGTCTTAAAGTCAGATAGGAAGTGGAGTGTCGAGTTTGACTTCACATAATATGAAACATAAAGTTTGAGAATATTGGTCGCATATAGGCTACTATATATTTGAATTGTTTTGCTTATTGTAACTGCTACACTTTGGGTTTTTATGAACATGCATATATTTTGTACCTAACGTTTCATTTTAAAGTTATGATTTTCAGTAATGAATAGTTCAATATTTATTATTACTTTCAACTGTGACTTTGTATTTTGCTCTTGTTCGCAGACACCACCATTTGGTGTGTTTGTTCAGGGCTGCACCCCCGTTGTTTACAGTTCCTTGAATTAGAAGTCGACAAGGGCGTGATGTCACGGGCAATTTCCTATCTGAGATGTGAACATTAGCATCCATGTTTTTTTGTTTTTCTCAACAACTTAAAGGCCTTACTTATAGCAAAAATCAATTTAGGAGTTGGGACTTTCCATGCTTTTTCTTTTGGCTTTGACTCCTAGTTTATGCATTATGCTTTAGCTATCAGGTTTCTTTGCTTCTCTGAATCAATTTCTTGGCATATTTTCACTCGAATCTCTTGGTTCTATGAAGTTGCCAACATTTTGGCCTGCCATTTACCACTTGGCAGAACAGTAGCCTGATTTAATAGGCTGTAGAAAACAAGCTGGAAAATTTGAGTTACGAAACCGTGACAAACTCAGGTTGTGTCTGCATTGTGATGAGAATCCATACTTGGTTCAGACAGTGTGCAGGATATGTGCTTGAAAAAAAGGGTGAAATCAGAGCACTTGCATGGTGTCCAGTGGTCCATTAAAAAACAAACTCTCTGTCTTCAGCATCTTAACTTGGCTTGTTAAAGTCTTTAGGACAACGTGTGCATATTGCCCATTCTGCTATGCATTTTTGGCACAACAGGCCTGTTAAGAAAGCAGATTTAACAGGGTTAACAGCATCCAGCTGCATAAAACCCCCACCTTGCATTCCAAAGTAAGTGCCTGCATTCCAGGTTATACCAGGAACTGCCTGGAATTTATCTGATAACAAAGGTGTAAATCAGAGGTGACCTGACATCACTCCACAGGCTCCTCTGCAGAACTCTGCCTTGGACACCAAACCCTGAAGTCGTGGGTTCAAATCCCACTATGACACTGTATGACCCTGGGCAAGTCACTTGACCCGCCAGTGATCCAATTTTTAAAGCCAAAAGAAACGTAAGCAATTGTATCATAAATGTTGTAAGTTGTGTTGGATAAGGGTGTCAGCCAAATAAGTAAATAACTCTAGAGTCAGAAGGTGTGCAATGGATTCAAGCAAGAACAAAAATTTTTAATTCAAGGGATGACAACTCAGATGGACAGAAGAACCCACCTATTAGAAGACAGTCATTTTATAACTGGTATTGATTTTAATCCCATCAGAAGAAGGTTCAACCTTCCTTTAAAACTCTTGGCACCATTCTGAAGAATCTCACTCTTTGGGCTTTTTTCTGAGCAATCACTAAACACCCTGGGGATTCTCTCAGGGACAAGGCTGAGAAGCCATGACTTCAAGAAGGGAATGTCAGCATCTTGGGCCAGAATGAGTAATGCCTTTTCCCTATGAAGTGGCAAAGGAACAGCAAAAGGCAAACTGAGGAAGCAGCAGCACAGCACTGACAAGGATCACACAGCAAACAGAAAGAGTGCACTCCAACACATGAAGAATACTCCACTTGAACCCAGAGCAACAACAAAGCAACAAAACCACACATCAGACGTCATCCATAAAGACTTGGTATCATGAATCTATTTATCTGTGCCTTGATAAAGTAGAACTCTAAATACTACTAAACAGCCAGCCAATATTTTTTTTGTCTGTCTAATGTGTCTGCATCCATTCTTATACAGTATGTCAACATGTGTATGTAGTGTAGTTATCATCTTTGTAAACTCCTTTCATTTATCAATAAATGGCATTCTGCTTCTTAAAATGAGTGTGCCTCAGTTACCTTGATATAAGTCTAAAGACCGGAGACCTGCCTCCTATGACAGAGAAAGAGGTAAGGTAAATAAATTAGGAGCCTTGTCAAAGCAGTGCTTTTGTTCCCGTGTGGTTTCCCTTTCTTTTTTAAATCCACATCCCTGACGCAGCTTTATAAATACACTGAAATTAACCGCATATTGTTTATTAGTTTAAGGCATCTGATTGTAATGAACCTGTAACAATATAATGGTCCACGGAATGGCCAAACTATTCCAAATACCATAGCTGCTTTAGCGTTGTTACTCTCACTGCACCTTCTTCTTCTTCTTTCAGCTGCTCCCGTTAGGGGTTGCCACAGCAGATCATCTTTTTCCATATTACTCTCACTGCACCACTTGGAGTATTTATATCACTGTATCTAAGTGGGGAATCACAGCTCTACAGCAGCTGATTGGAAAGAGAATTATCATTATACAGCATCTAGCACATGCTGCCTCAGCCATGCTGCCTATTTGAACTGCTCTCATACAGCAAACGCTTCAGAGCCTTTCCTGTAGGGACATCGCGGCTCAGAAACAGTTTCATCCCAAGAACTATAAACGCAATCAATCAGTCCATCAAGTGCTCCTTGTAGAACTGTTTGTACTTATAAGTACAATTACCTCACTGTCAGCAAACCGTCCTTATAACTTATTTTTTCAAGATCCATAACACACAGACAGACAGAGCACTGCGTAATACAGAGACAGACAGGCAGAGATATACAAACAAACAGGGAAGGCACATGTACTGAAAGAAAAAGCACTGAATAAGCTCACCCGCTCTAACATCACCCCTCCCCCCGATCTGACTCTCTAAGTAACAGCGCAAGTACAGACACAAATCAAGTGCATGTGTGTACTGTATAATATTAACAAAAAGAGCAGCTTACTACTGAAAACGGCAAATATAGGAGTGAGTGGGGATCGAACCAGGACACTTGGTTACACTTGGTTTGCGTCTGTACTTGCGCTGTTACTTAGAGAGCCAGATCGGGGGAGGGGTGATGTTAGAGCGCGTGAGCTTATTCAGTGGGGCAGGAACAACTCACATGTTGATTTTTTTTTTCTTTCAGTACATGTGCCTTCCCTGTTTATTTGTATATCTCTGCCTGTTTGTCTCTGTATTACGCAGTGCTCTGTCTGTCTGTGTGTTATGGATCTTGAAAAAGTAAGTTATAAGGACAGTTGTTCATGTTAATTGCAGTCTCAATTGTTAAAAAATATTTTAAAAGGAGCATCCCACATGAAAATATAACAATCTCATTAACTGACAGTGCATACCAATTTACAAATTTTATGTCCGTTTGAGGTTAAAAAGAAAAAAAAGAAGTAACACTTTATCCCCAGCGGGGAATTGAACTCATGTTTGTGAGGCAGAGAAAAGCTACTCGGTCTGAGAGGCAAATCTTAGCACGCTACACCACAGAAGCTGTTATATGGTGTGTGAAGCTATTGTGGAAGTGTTTATTTGATCTTAGGAACTCAAGCTTTACACATTCTATAGTTTATGCCTACATTTTGTAACATTTATTACTAAAATATGAAAAAGTTTCTGTTTTAGCAATGTGTTTACACAGATTACTGTAGAAATGGAACACGCATGAAATGCATGTATTCCAAATAGCGATCTATTATTTCTATTCTAAAACTCCAGCAGTTCAGTCACTCCCAGGTAATCAAACAAGGCATGAGCTGGGAAAACTTAGTGAACGTTCTGCGACGGTGGGGGATGGAATAGCCGGCTGCTCGCTGCTCCTCTTAATCGGCACATTTAGAAGACAAAAGAGAGGTGAGAACGGTTTTAAGGTGGGCCGGATCTACGAGTTTTTTCGTAGACTCTGGTAATTCTAGTGTTAAACCAAGAAATAGTATGTTTTTCCTTGCCTCCGCTTGGTATTTGCTGAAATTCTTCTATTTCCCTGTGCGTTTACCTTTTCACAGAACACTGAGCTTAAAGGTTATTTATATTGATTTGGATATTCAAAGAGGCATAGTTCTGGAAGGAGTTTGGGGAGTGGCAGCAGGCGTGTGGACATGCGTTACTTTTTACACTGACCGGGATTTATGTAGCAGAAGAACGTGGAAGTTGGCGAATGCACAGATTTATGCATCTGGATTTTTTTGTGTGTACAAACATTTCCGCTTTTGTCCGTAGGCTATGTTTTAGTGTGAATTCTACACACAGCGTTATGCATGAGGCCCCTGGAGTTGAGACATTTATCTCATTCTTCCTGGCAGATCGCCTCGATCTGCTAGATTGGATTGGAAGAATCTGTACATGTTCTATGGGGTTTAAATCTGGGCTTTGATTGGACTGTTCAGGGAAAGTCATACTTGTCCCAAAGCCACCCCTTTGTGGTCTTGGCTGTAGGATTCAGGTCATTGTTGTATTGAAGGTGAACCATTGCCCCAGTCAGAGGCGGTGTGCACTCTGGAGCAGGTTTTCCTCAAGGATCCCTCTGTATTTGTCTGCATTCATCCTTCCCTCAATCCCTGTACCTTCTGATGAGAATCATGCCATAGCATACTGTTGCCACCACCAAGCATCACTGTAGGGTGTGGTTAGGCAGTTAATGTGCAGTGCCTGGTCTTTGCTAGATATAATACTTGAAATTCACTTTTTGTCTCATCAGACCAGAGAATCTTTTTCTCATGCATTCAGAGTCCTTTAAATTACATTTTTTTCAAACTTCAAGTGGGCTATAATATGCATTTGATTGATGGAGTGGTGCTGTCAGATTCTTTCATCTCAGCAGATGACTTCTGATACTCTATTAAAGTGACCATTGTTTAGTCAACACCCATGACAAAGGCCCTTCTTGCCCATTTACTCAGTTTGTTCAGACAGCTAACTCAAGGAAGAAATCTGGTAGTTCCAAACTTCTTCCATTATATGATAATTGAGGTTAGCAGGAACACTCAAAGCTTTAGAAATGGTCTTATCCCCTTCTCTTGATTTATGCTTCACCACACATTTATCATGGAGGTCTACAAAGATTTCCTTGGACTTCACGGTTTGGGTGGAGGCAAGGGGTCAAGTCAGGAACCAAGTCAGGGACCAAGACTCTTTGAGAAGCAGTAGAATTTTAATTTTCTTTTGGTTTTTTTTCTATACTTAATTTTGTATTTATTTTTTCCTTTTAATTTTTTCACTTGTTATAAATTTATATAATCTTATTTTTTTATTCATCTAACTGCCTATTTGGTACATTTGCTGTTGGCAATGGTGCATGACGTCATTGAGCTATTATTTATTATGTGTACTTCAAGGTACATACAAGAGAGAAATACGGACTGGCAGATGAACAGTCAAGAGTCGAAACTGAGAAGACAAAACTGAGCACCAAGTTAAAGAAGAGACATAAAACAGTAGTCAGGAATAAGAAGGCAAAGTTGGAATCCCAAACTGAACTGCTCTACTTGGTAACTTGAAATTAAACTACTGCAAGCCATAAGAAGGTCTTGTGCTTATCAATGGATGGATAATTCTGTGATTCACAAGCATCGAATTTACAGTATATGCACAAGCTGACCCACACAAGCAGGTCACATGATGTCTAGACAGTGTTGCATAAACACAACATAATACAACACAAAAAAAATATATAAGACCATTACCTAATATGGAGCGCTGAATAAACCACACATCTAGATTCTTTGCAAAAAATAAAAAAGGTGCATATTTAAATAAACAACCCAAAATAAAATAAATAGATAAAAACCATAATCATAACTCCAGTATTTAAGATGGTGGCACGCTATTTTCTTTGTCCAAGTTTCTGAATAATTAAAAACACATTTTTGTGTAGTATTTAGTGTTTTAAAACTTGCTGTTAGTGAGGACGTTTCTTTGCACTGGGCTATGGCTGCATGTTTCTCTTTGTGATCCATTAGCATTGGTGTTATTTTACCTTTTTTTACAATCTTCCCGAGGTATCCTGTATTTACTGAACCTGAGGGGCTTTAATTAAAGTAAATGTAAGAAAGTAAAAGCATGAATAGCAGAAATCTGGCTCAGAAAGAAATGGAAAAGACAGCTAAATGTTAATCTAAGCCTAAAAAGGCCACAAGATCAAGTTCAAGTTACAGCCTGCCAGAGACTGACCTGGAACAGATAAGCGAAAGAATAGATATCTGGGGCTTTGACGCTGCAGCATCAGCTCCAGCCGAGAGCGAAAGTGGGAGCTAAACTGCAAGTGAGTCGGGCCAGGAGAACTCGTGGATTCCACAAGGTTCACTGAAACTGTGCAAGGCCTTACCATCTCTGCTGTCAACTACCCCCCATGATATCAGCGGCACAGACCAAAACTGGGCTTGCTACTCTGACCGCGGACCTTGGAGAAGACTGAAATGAACAGTCCAAGCTGAAGGTAACAATCACCACAATGATTACCCCAATAACTGCTGCTATCGGGGGCAGTTAGGGGGGTACGGGGTGGCGGGGGACGAGGGGTCTTTTGTGAAGCATATTTGAGGTCTGTGGCAGAGCAGGATTTTAGTGAATCAAAGCAATGTGCCTCAGGAGTCAGTGGGTGTGGGTGTGTGTTGCTGCAATGCCATGCAGCTCTGGGGTGTTTGATGGGGAAATTTGCCGACTGTGCATTCACACGCATGACACGATCAGTTCAGCCGTTTTCCTCATTAATGTTCCATGGATCATCATCAAGGCACCTCTTCACACACAAAATAGAGAGAGAAGAGGGAAGGAAAAGAAAGGATCCAATGTAGTGCAGAAAGAAGGCAATGAAATGTTCAGGGTAAACCAAGCGACAGATGTAAGCTGTTCTCCAGGGGTGGACTGGATCACTCTTGCTAAGTAGTTAAGAGCAGGAGCAATGAATTTACACCAATGAAGGTTTCAGGAAGATGGAGTTGGACTCTGGTCATCTCAGTGGATGCTGAAGAAAGATGGTCGAGATGGGGAGTCAGTAAGGAACTGCATTTGTCTTCACCTCATTCATGATACTCAGGGGATGGGTGTGTGGGGTAAAATGAGAGAAAAGGAGATTGAGCAGCACTGCTATGGAAATAAGTACCAATCCCATGCGACTTTGTCCTTGGTTTTATTGGATTATTTATTTCTTCTATTTATTGGATTTTATTGTCTTCATTGTGCACTGAATTTAATTGAATTATGAATTAATTGAAGAATCTGCTCTGCACTTTGTTTTAGATACTGTTTAATAAACAATGCACTTTGTACCACTTGTTGTTTATACATCCTCATTGCACTAAGTCCATCTCAGTAGATGACTATTGATGTCTGTGTGCAAGAAGGAATTATGTCATCAGAAGGCAACCCAAGCAACACATGGGAGAACAGGCAAAATCCACACAGAGAACGCCTGGGTCCAAGATTTGAACCCAGGATGCTGAATCTGTTAGGCAGCACTGCTAACCACCATACCTCCTTGTAATATTCAGTAAACTTACACAGTCCTCCAAGCATGATTCCAATGGAGCTGAAGTTAGCAAATCCACAGAGGGCAAATGTAGAAATTGTCTCTGCTCTAACCTGCAAAAATTAAGTAAAAAATTATAGAAAGCTAACATAATATCAATTGAAAACTAAATAATAATAAACCAATATAGATTATAAAGTATTCATTACTAGTTCATCACAGTTCATAATTAACATTACTGCAATAATGTAGGTTTTGTATTAAAGTGCAGACTCAGTCTAAAATTATGTAGGAATCCATTTTATTACTAAAGGTTTAGTCCTAAAACCGTGCCTTTGCAATTGAAAGTAGCTCAGATTAATTGTTTAAATTGCAGAGTGTCTAGCATATGATGGAATTACAAGCAAAAGAGGACACCACTCAATAGGGTCAGGGCCTTATAAGAACCTTAATGAAGGATGGATGTTGGTATTCTGGAAGGTTAAAAGAAGCACAAGCAGGGAATGATGAAACATAAAGGCCAAGAGAGTGCTCCAGAGGTAGCTGCTCCAGGTGTACAGAAACAAAGGAAGGGCAGTTAGGTCACAGACCAAGGTGATGGAAGTCAGTCTGTCATTAAGTTGCATCAGGATGGTGCTATTCACTTCGTATGGTCCTCTACTGTAGGCCGGGCCAGCGCCACCATTAAGGCAAATTAGGCATTCGCCTATGGTGGAGATCATAAGGAGGGAGAAAACCCAGCCACACAGGTTAGCTACTGAACAGTCAGTTGGCGCACTAATAAGCTTGGCCTAGGGTGCAAAATAACCTGGCACCGGCACTGACTGCAAGTTAAAGAAGGTGAGCTACCACAGGGTTACTTGGTCTTGATAAAATGAGGTGGGACTCAGGAACACCTGGAGCTTCTGCTGCAGAACAATGGCCTCAGGAGTTTGAGAGAGAGTTCCTGATCTCACAAATGGTCTGAAGAATTACCCAAAAGTGATCCCAGGCTGGGGATTAATTGTCTTTTCTGGGTTTGAAGGTGAGTTCATCTGGTGCAAGGAAGAGAGGAGAGAGCATTGGAGAAACAGGTACAGAAGAAATGGAGGAGTGCTTTGTATGGTGCTGAGGAGAATAGTGGACTAGCCTCCTCACCAGCTAGACAGGGGGCTGCCTGGTACAGGAAAGCCCAAAGAGCAGATCCAATCCAAAAGACACCTGAGGGGCGCCATTTATAAAAGTTAATGGACATTGTTTATGTAAACCAGGTGGTGCATGCTCCATACCTTCCGATTATGTTTTCAATATGCACAGCAAAGGGCACCATTTTGGTGGGTCAAGGGGCATTCTATAGACACTGAGGGGGTCCCCGGATATACAAGGTCTAATAATACTAAAAGGATGATATGGACAGAGAAGGGCACCATTTTGGTAACTAAGGGGACATGTGTTTACTGCTCCACCCTGGGGTGCATATGAGCTTTGACCAGCACTGACAGACAGGCAGAAGGGCGTGCTGATTTTCGGTTTATTTTGTACTTGTTACATTTGATGTAAAATTAAAATGTGATCTTTAGCCTCTTAGGTATTAATTAATTCTGTGTTCAGAAATATATTTGCAAAAACTTATTCTTACAGGCTTGGCTTGGTCCTGATTGATGTTATTTTGAACAATCTACCTTAGGTGAATAGGATGGATGAGATGGGGGGGCTCAATGGCCTGTTCTTGTCACAGTTTTTGTAATGTTCTAAAAATACAACATCCAGACTTCTGCACAATACTGAACTGAGTATCTTACACAGTCTTCTTCCTCTTCATTTGGGCAAACACAACAAGAACCATTAGCACACACACGCCTAGACTGAAAGGCAGTTTTTATCCTCATCACAGTGATGGTGTTTCTTGTCTGATATCACATCTGATGTATATATTGAACTACTGTTGTCACACTGGTGGAGACACGCAAGTATGAATTTCAATATGCTGTGTATACTTGACAATAAACTTAAAACTTGAGCTTAAAGAAAATTGAGATCTCGATGGACAGACTTACAGAAATCCATTGTTTTTCTCCATTGATGTACTCTTCCATCCCAGCTAGTCTGTTGTTCTTGAACACTGAAAGTTTTTCATAGGCGACAAACTCATTCAGGAATAGTTTGGTTCCAATCAGTTCTGCCACTAAAAAGGAGTCATTCCAGGATACCCCCATCATAAATGCAATAGGCATGAAGATGTAGGAGCAAATTAGCTGCAAGATACAATTTTATCAGATTTAGAACATCTGATTTTATATACTTTTTTCATAATATTCTTAATACTTTAATGACATTTAATGATCAAGGCAATGTACAGACGATTCCAAATTTTGTGATTACCCAACCAAAGAAGACTTAATGGGGCTGATATGGGAGGCCCTAAAATCCCAGAGTGTCATTTAGGGATTGAGCAGGATCTGCCCACTTCACTTTATATTAGGAGAAAGTATTGACTTTGACTTATTTTACTATTTCTATGTAATAGTTGGCACCATCGGACTGGCATTAAAGTTCCCTCTTGATAAATGAGGTAGCAGGAAGTGCCTAAAGAACCAGGAGAAATGTAACCTTGTGTCAGTGAATCCAAAAATGGAGACTACTACATCACAGCACTAATGGAGTGAACCCTGAAAGCAAAGGAAATGAGAAATTTAGAGTGGAAAACCCAAACATGCCTACCAACCGAAGGACAGGGAAATGGACAGCATTTCAAATGGATGGAGAAAAAGTGGTCATAAATGGGCAGGGGTTAAGTACCAGAAACAATATCAAAAAACAATTGTCAAACCACAAAATTGAATTCAAAAGTCAAAGGTCAGATACTTAGGTGAGTTAATAGATTAAGGATTGTTTAAACTAGGGAATGGTGGGCAGGGGGTTTAGGACTGTCCAGATTTAAAACTGTACATGAAGAGACAACCACTGTGTAATATCAAATGTGCATAGTAACTTAAATTCTACATCAAAGTAATGTGCCATTCGAAAAAAAGTAAAACATTGACAATTGCTTGCCTTAAAGCTAACAGTTTTAAGAATAAACAAAATGGGTTAGAATTATATGTAGCAGCACATAATAATAGAGATGGGCAGAAGTACAACAAAGATGGGTACACATTATTTAGAAATGACAGGCAAAACTGAAAAGGCAGGGAGACGCCACGTATGCAAACAGAATTTAAATGCAAGTCTTCATGAATAGATAGTGAACCGTAGCTTATTGCAGAGGGTTAAATTGAACTAGACAGCATTAAGGACTGAGGTCTTATATTATGAGTATGTTATATACCCCCAATGCAAACAATAGTTTCAAATTACATCCTTTAAATAAAATTAAAAAGGCAAGTTTAGAGGGGGATATTATAGTCATGGGGGATGTAAACTACCCAAATATTAACTGGGCTAGCACAAGAACAAGAGATTTTAAACAAAATCAGTGACTGTTGTTTAACTTTTAAGGAGTAAAAGTGAATGAACCAATAGGATCTAGTGACAATAATATTATAGATTTTACAGTGTTCTTGGTAGAGGTCTTATTCTAAAACAAAAACAGTTAAATTTGAATTAAATAGGGAAAACTTTAACCAAATGTGGCAAAGCCCAAGTTAGATAAGTTAGAATAAGCTTTTAAGCATGGAGACAGTTGAGAAAATGTAGGTCAGGTTTGAAAGTGTTTTACGTACAATATAAACAAATTCAGCAACTTTAGTTTAATGCTCTTGATGCCTACTTGCTTCTCTTGTTGCTCCTCTATTGTCAAAGCCCCTTTTCTATTGCAAGCAGTGATGACTGCCATAGTTTTAAAAAGTGTGCAACCATTTCTTCACTCATTTATATAGTCATTAGCTATAATAACAGCATTCATGGCAAGGCAGTAACCAGCCCTGGATGGGGTGCCAGTTCATTGCAGGCCCTTCACAAACACATTCATATTGGACCAGTTCAGAGTTACAAATCAACTGGATGTGCACATCTTTGAGATGTGCAAGATAAACAGAAATACAAGTAGAAATTCCCATGAAGTTATGGGGAGAACATGGGAGAACAATGCAAACTCCACAGAGCAAGTACCTGAGGCTGGATTCAAAGCCAGAATTCTGGAACCATGAGACAATACCACCATGCTGCCCCACTCAAAAGTGTTTTTAAGGTTTTAATTACCTGCAGTGTTCACTTTTGTCTTACCCACAATGCTTGATAATTAAGCCCGCAAAAATTCTCATACTGGCATATTCTACCTTTTTTATTCCATAAGTTTGATGCCTTTGGTCTCTGGCCTTGGCCTATGAAGTTCATATATTCCCTTGCCTGCCTGTTCCTTTTTATTGTCTCGTATACAAAGTATAGGGAAAGTATTGTAATCATTCAAAGATTCGATGTCCAGATTTTGATTAGATCTCAATGAGTCAGAAAAAAACATTTTTGGAAATATGTCTGCATGTGTGTGTGTGTGTGTGTGTGTGTGTGTGTAAACATGATAACTTGAGTACACTTTCACTTAGGTCAACCAAATTTTGCATACAAATATTAGGTACAAAACATAGATTTCTATCAACTTTTGAGCTAGTTCCGCTAACCGGAATGGAACATTTTTATTCATGTAACTGCAGAGTCTGATTTATTCAACTTTACTTTTACAATAATTGTTCAATATATTATTAATTTGATTTGATTTGTTGTTGATGGTTGTTTAACGTATGTAATACAAAAATATAATCATTGTCTTGCGGCTTACTACTCAAATATCCATCCCCATATCTGAGTAT
Organism: Erpetoichthys calabaricus; assembly: GCF_900747795.2. Classification (NCBI taxonomy): domain Eukaryota; kingdom Metazoa; phylum Chordata; class Cladistia; order Polypteriformes; family Polypteridae; genus Erpetoichthys; species Erpetoichthys calabaricus. Next base: position 56,398,797 of record NC_041410.2, on the reverse strand, counting down.
ACAAGAATGTCTAGGGGAGGCCAATCCCAATTTTTTCCTTAGAGATGCGCTGGCCTTTGCACACCAGGCCAAGTCTTAGCCGTTTCCAACTTGCACATCTTCTGTCTACAGATCTACTTTAATCTGCTCTATGAGTGACGTTTGCCATCCTTGCCACTAATGCAAGTTCAGACACTAGAACTGGATTCCATTAGGAACATACTGTCATTTTTTACAATGACTTTTGTAAGTACTGTTTGCTTAGGTTGTACCTGGAAAGTAAGCTCAGGGTAGTCCACCATCCCTCCAATCCAGCTGAGAGCAGCATTGATAAATTCCAACACGGCCAGGAACGCAATCAGATTGGCAGCAATGTTTGCAACAAGGCCAATGGAAGATGAAGCCCCGTTACTGGCTGCTTCCAAGAGGTTTTGCTCATTTCTAAAGAAAAAAAAAAACATAACTAGTTTTCTGCCACTAAATACGTACTTAATCCATCTTGGTTTCAGAGGACTCCACAATATATGCAGGTTTTTGCTCCAAACAGTATCTTAATTTGAAGCCAATTCCTAAGATTTCTTATTAAACTCTTTGACTTAGTCATCTAGTTCTGTCTTGTCAGACTTTCCAAATATGCTGGATTTTGTTTTTCTGAGATCATTCAGACATGTTCTGGACCGGCGCAGATTAGTACTTTTTGATCCTTCAGTTTTCATTCTTTTTTTATAGCTCCTCTACTTTCCTCCTCATTCTGGGGGTTGAGGAGAGGTATATGGTGCCAGCATCTGAACAGGTAACCACTATAACCTGGCACATGCAATGTATACAACAAATAGTTCAGGCCATATGAAGAACTGAGCTCTGACAGTTACCTTACCAACAAGCCAGCCACCACATACCGAAGTGTCATGTCTGACAAAGCTAGTCTGCCTGAAAATAAATGAATCGCAGGTTAATCCAGGCCATTGAAATGTCATGTTTGTCATCTTGACATCACAGATGACTTGTGTGCTAATAGAATGTAACAGCTCACAATTAACAAAAGCAGCTTCACTCTCACTAGATGCCCTTATTGCAATAAGAGTGCAGTAAAGTGATTCGATTATATTAGGAGACCCAGACACTGCTGCAAGCTGCCTTTTTATGTTGGCAAAAATCTGTTTGATTTATGTATGTACACACACACCATACAAAACTGGATGTAGCACCTCTTCAATCAGCCAGTGGCTTTCAGCACAGTGGGCATGATGGAGTAAAAGTAGGCTGAGATATTCCTGACCTGTCAAACAGTCCTCTGTGAACAGACAACAGGTAGCCAATATAAACCGAAGAAAAAAGGAAAAAGCTGTTCAGTGCAAATAAGCAGCATTGGCCCGCTTAAAAGGGAACCAAAAGGCAATGTTTACATCATAATTATCACTGTTGAGGTTTAATATGTTTGTCACGCTAACACAAATTATAATAATGGCTTGGTGATATGAAATATTATATAATAATTCATATCACAGAGCCATTATTATAATAAATTATATTTATATTATAATAATAAATTTGAGTTGTTTGGCTGCAAATCCCTGCTTGACCAAGATTTCGTCATTTCCCATTTTCTCCCAAATGTTGTGTATGCATGGGTCAGAGTTGCCCTAAATATGCATAAGCTTTCATGTCAAGTTCTCTTTTATAAATCCTGACATCTGTGTAGGAAGTTACATATGCACATTTCAAGCCTCTTTTTGTGCGTATGCAAGCTTAATAAATGAGTCCCCAAGAACAGGTTTCCATTCAAGTTATTGTCTGTGTTGGGTCTGTATTATCTGTAAGGGTTTCTCTGATTGCATCCATATCTTGAAATTGCCTTTGAATGAGTGTGTGTCGACTTATGCATAAGTGTCACTGATAAAGGAATGGTGCCTCTCTTGCATAGGTGATATGACAGAAGTATGTAGATATTGTTCGACTTTAAAGTTTAAGTCAGAAACTTGTAGATCATCTAATTTGTGTTGCCATCAGGGAAAAGTAGTGTTTTTTCCCAGTGAAGAGGCGTATCTGTGAGAACTAAAAGATTTGTTGTTTGGTGTACTGTATATTTTAACTGAAGTGTTACAGTAAAAGTGTAAGTTTAAAAGTATTTGCATGTTAATTTCAAAGCCAAACAGAACAAAAACATATAACTCAACAAATACTTCTAATGCAACATGAAACATAATTTTCTTTCAATTTATTACGTTTTACTAGTTTTTACTGTAGTTAATTACTCGCTGTAATGTAAAAAGTCAGTTTATTTATTAGAGAGAAAGAAACGTTATTCACCTACAGGCAGTTATACGTTGTGTTGTCACAGTGTAAGTCCAAACACGGAAACAAAATTCAATGCGATATTGACGACAATTCCAAATATCGTTTTTACTGAAGTGTTACAGTAAAGGTGTAAGTTTAAAAAGCATTTGTATGTTAATTTCAAAGCCAAACAGAACGAAATTGTTTAACTCAATGAATACCTCTAACACAACATGAAACAAAAATTTCTTTCAATTAATTACATTTTACTATTTTTAACTATGGTTAATTACTCGCTGTAATATAAAATAGTTACTTCTATTATGCATATGTAACAGTTCCCATGAAAATAACAATCACAAAATTTACATCTGGTTACCCATACCCGGGGGTTGGCGAGCTAAGCGAACAGGTGGCAGAGCCCCTAGTTTATATAAAAATAAAAAGATAGTCTTTTTATATCTATATAATTAAAATATATAATCATTAAAATATAAAATGTGAGTATGGTGGTGCAGTTGTAGCACTGCTGCCTCGCATTAGGGAGACCAGGGTTCATGTCCTGGCCCTCCCTGTGTGGAGTTTGCATGTTCTCCCTGTGGTTGGTAATGTGTGTGTGTGGGCCCTCTCACCAACTATGGAAAAACTTAATATGTCACATCTTTCAACTTTTTGGGAAATTGAGAAAATGATTGTCGCCCCTATAATTAACGATCTCTAGATTTTATTTTTCCTAAGCTTCACATACACAATATTGTTTTTTTCACAAATCAACAGCACCTGCCCTTTAAATGACATAGTTGCAGCATTTAAATCACGTGATCGTAATCCGACATTTTCATTGGTAGGCGGTCTTTCCGCATTGGTCAGTTGCTAGGTTTTTTTCTGGCAGTATGTAAAATACTGTGTAAATACTAGCTTCTTCCATTGTGCTTTGAAAAGAATGAAGATATCACCACTCCCTTATAACATCAGGAATGACCTAGTAACTTCAAAAACTAAAAAAAACTCAATTTTGAAAAAAATGTCAGTTACTAGGTTTTTCCATTGCATATGAGCTCCGTCCGTGACCCTGTTCAGGGAATGAAAATGACTGAAAAGTAACAATATGGTAGTTCATTTAGTAGAATATGCATTTCAAAAAATTTTTCTTCTAAATTCTAAAGTATGGTGTGTGGAGTGTGCTGATTTTGCTGCTTGATATGTGTGTTGTGCTTTGAACTTTCTACTTTTATACTGTGTGAGAGGCACACAGTATTCTTACCCGGCCAGGAAGCCCAGGAAGTGGAAGGATGATGGAAAGCAACTACTTTAGGGCACTGCCTCGCCAGAACCACTAGATGGAAGCCCCTCTGAGTTTCAGCAGCTCCATGGTTTCCCACAGGGCATCATGGGAAATTAAGTTCTTGGACACCAGCCCTTTTGGGTTCCATGGGTGCCACCAGGGGGTGCTGCTGAGACTGGGTAGCCCTACTTTGTTGAGTTCTCAACTCACCTGGAAGTGCTTCTAAGCTACTGCTTTAGAACACCAGAAGTGCTTCTGGTTGCTGCATAAACGAAGCTGGCTGCCTCAACGCCAGGAACCAAAGTTGAGAGGAAGAAGAACAAAGCTTGTGAGGAGGAATGGAAGCAGTGCCCAAGGGAAGCACAGACAGACAAAGAGAGAGAGAAGATGACAAAGTTTTGTTGTGTACTGTGCTATATTGCTGTATTTGTGTTGCTGGTGATGGGAAACCAGCAGAGAAGAGTTTCACACAATAAAAAACTCTCTTGTGCTTTTACACTTGTCTCTAAGCCTGCTTGTGTTGGGTGTTTGGGGAACTGAAGTGCCCTTTGGTGGCCACAAGTGTTTTGTTGGTGGATTTTGTTCAGAGCAGAGTGGGTTCTCAGCAAGTGAAACTGACCCACAGATGATCTTAGAAATTGACTGAAACTGTAACTGTTATGCTTGGAGAAAACCCTGCAGGGGACACAGGTGATGACTTTGAAAGCCACTGAAGCCAGGACTGCCGAGCAATCTGCAATGGCCTTCTCTCATATGTTGATAGCTAGAAGTGTCTGCTGTTCTCACTAAAGACTCCAACTTGGGGTTGTACCCTTTCATGTGTCAAGGGGATTGCTTAGTAAGACATAGGTTATTTGTGAGCAAGAGACATTCATTTGGGGCTTCTAAACTTATAAACTAGTAATTCTGCTTCTATTTGCAAATTGACAGAGTATCATGAAATTAAGAGACCTGGCTTATTATATATGGCACGTCATTTAAACAAGCATAAGTGAAAATATCCTGGAATGGTGATACAGTTGCAGAGCTTTGTCATGTTAAGCAAGTACTATATATTTGGGCTCCCTGATAAAAAGGCTTCTAAAGACCTCAAAGTACAAAACAAAAACAAAATCTCAATATATTGCAAACATAAAATTGAGGAGAGTCAGTGTAAAAAGGTCATTCAGGAAGCTTTCATTTATAGGTAACCAGTCATTACAAATGTAATAAATGGACTGACTCATTTATTAAAAGGGTGAAAAATATTTTTCTGAAATCATTTCTTTCAATTCTGTCCAGTTTATACTCAAGGAAAAACTCATTTTACAGAGTGGATTCACTGAAAAATGTTTTTTTAACTTATTAAGTAAACACATAAACTGAAATATTGAATTTGGCCAGTTCAACTGAAAATTTTTAGACTGAAATTTACATGCACCTTGTCCAGTATGGTTTGTGTAAAGTGCTTCAAAATTTTTTTCTGTTTCTACAAGCTTTGCACACCTGAGTGTGGGCAGTTGATCCAGTTTTTCCTGAAGGATCTTCTCAAGCTCCATTAGATTGGATGGGAAGTACAATATATGTAAACTGCTACCTCCAGGTCTCTCCACTTTGGCTGGACCACTCAAGGACAGTCATATTTTCCTGAAGCCACTGCAGCGTTGTCTTGCTTATATGCTTTGGGTTGTTAACATGTTGAACCATCTCCCCAGTCTGAGGTCATATTCAATCTGGAGCAGGTTATCTTCAAGGACTTCTCTGTATATGGCAGCATTCATTCTTTCCTCAATTCTGACAATTCTCCCTGTCCCTGGTACTGATAAGCACTCCACTGTTACCACCATGCTTCACCATAAGAATGGTTTTAGTCAGGTAATTAGCAGTGCCTGGTCCTTGTCAGGTATAGTGTTTGGAGTTCTGCCCAAAATGTTCACGTTTTATTTCTTATTTTTATTTTATTTCTTCTTATGTTCCCAGAGTCCTTTTAAGTTGTCATATGCCTTTTATTCAAGAGTGCCTTCCAATGAACCACTCTTACCATAAACACTTAATCAAGGGAGTGCTGCTAAAATGGTTGTCCTTTGATAAGATTTCTCATCTCAGCAGACGATTTCTGAAGCTCTGTTAGAGTAACCATACAGTTTTTGGTCACCTCCCTGACCAACAGCCTTCTTGTTATTCAGTTTGGCCAGAGAACCAACTGAAGGAAGTCCTTGTGGTTCCAAACTTATTTCATTTCAAAATTATTGAGGCCACTGTGCTCCTGGGAATACTCAGAGCTTTTACAAATGGTTTAATTCCCTTGCCCAGATCTATCCCTTACTACAATTTGATCATGGAGTTCTATGGAGAATTCCTAGGACTTCATGACATGGTTTTTGCACTGACATGCAGTGCAAATTGTGGGACCTTATATACACAGGTGTGCGCTCTTCTAGACGATGTCTAAACAATTCAATTTGCCACAGGCTGATTTGAATCAAGTTCTAGACACAGCTCAAGGCGAATTAAAACAAACAGGACACACTAGACCACAATCTGGAGTCCCACTGAAAAAAGTCTGAATACTTATGGAAATGAGAGATTACAATTTTTTGTTATTTTTTAATACTAGGGGGCTCTGACCCCTGCTCGCTTCGCTCGCCAACCCCCTTATTGTTTAATCGGATATACAATTTGTAAAGCTTGTTTTTTTCTTTGGAATTGTTTCAATTTCATTTTTTGCACTTATACTTTAAAGCTTCAGTAAAAACAATATTTGGAATTACCTTTTCTTCAAAATCGCATTGAATTTTGATTTTGCTTTAGGACTTAAATCGAGACAACGCAACATATAACTGCCGATGAGTGAATATGTTTTTTTTCTGACTTTTTCGAATGTTTGTCCCTGTGATTTGTTGTCATAGCAAAATCTATTCTCACGGGAAACTGTAAACATTTTGATACGAATGGCCTATCAAGGTCTCCTTTGGTGTCTAATGTTATTCCCAGAATATATATTACATTACCTTTCCTTTCGCCTGTTGAAATTTGAAATTTGCATCGCTTCTCTGTGATCTTAAATATACACATGACCGAATTGTGGTTTCTTCGAACTTAAGCTTTAATTGTTGCGGGACCACGGATTCTCATAGCGTATGGTCCATTATTGTGTAAATCTACGTTTAGAGCATTGAATAATTATTGTAGGCTCGTATATTTTGCCTGTAGTGTTTGTGGATTCTTCGGTGGGCTGGCGCCTTGCCCGGGGTTTGTTCCTGACTTGTGCCCTGGGTGACTGGGATTAGCTTCAGCAGACCCCCGTGACCCTTTGTTCGGATATAGCGGGTTGGGGATTGACTGATTGTTTGTGGATTTCACTTTCCCCAAACATCAAATCTTTTAATTCTTGCAGATATGCCTCCTTATTGTGTAGAAACACTACTTTTTCCTGATGGCAACATGAATTAAATGATCTACAAGTCTCTGACTTAAACTTCAAAGCCTTACAATATTTCCATACTTCTGACATATAATAATAATAATAATTCATTACATTTGTATAGCGCTTTTCTCAGTACTCAAAGCGCTATCCACACAGGGAGGAACTGGGAAGCGAACCCACAATCTTCCACAGTCTCCTTACTGCAAAGCAGCAGCACTACCATCACCTATGTCCATATATTCGATCTCTATTCGCCTTTCCGTTATTTCTCCGAGTAATAATTTCTCTTTGTTAGCGTTAATGCGATCTTTACTATCTTTTTTTTTTTGATACTTTCAGAATTTTCTGCTTTTATATTCTGTAACTTGCTCTGCATGTGTATTGCGCCTATGTTTTTTTTTGTGTCTTTTGAATTCCACTGTTTTCATTATCTCTAACCTGCTCTGCATGGGTTTCCACCCCTCGTTTCTGAACCTCTTTATGATGTTTTACTTTGTTCTCTACTCTTTGTCTTTTATTTCTGAACTCGCTTTGTCCTGCTATTTTTTCAATTACACCTGGTCCGTGATGATTATTTTCCCTTTTTTCGAGTAATAATTTCTGTTTGTTTGTGCTAATGCGATCTTTACTATCTTTTTTTTGATACTTTCAAATTTTACTGCTTTCATATTCTTTATCATTCTCTTCATGTGTATTGTGCCATTGTTTTTATTGAGCCTTTCGATTTCCACTGCTTTCATAATCTCTTATCTGCATTTTTTTCTCTCCAACGCTTTTGGGTCTCTTTACTCCGCGCTGCTCTTTCTTCTTCGCTTAGTCGTTGACGTTTCATCTAGAAAGTATTGTCCTTATACGCTTTATATGAGCTGAGAGCAGAGGATATGTGTCTGCTAAAAGCCTTTACACGACTGAGAGTTTTGATGACTGTGGTCTTATTTTAAAATGGTTGTAAGTAGTGCGTGACTTGCAAGAGTCTCATGTTCCACATCCCCGTGAGACAGTCCTGGGACAAACTCTTGGAACCATGGCTCATGTTTAAAGTCTCCACGAGACACTCCGTGGACAATCTCTTTCATCTCGTGGGTCTTTTAAGTGTCTTCCGAGAAGATCACATCTTGTCTCCCTTGTCTACCTTCCAAGATTTTTTTTTTATAACATGGAGGCAGCTAAAGGGCTTAAGTAATGGTAATACCACATCCGACCAGGGGACGGCGGGGTGCATTGACTGTCTTTCTCAGTTCCCTGCAGACCTTTCCTGAGAAATCCAGCATCTCCAAAGACCTCACTTCTGGTCCAGACGATGTCACTTCTGGTCCTGGCCCCTTTGATGACGTCACTTAAGGTCCAAAACATGTCACTTCTGGTCCTGGCCCCTTCGATGACGTCACTTCCTATATGGGCCTTTAAAGCCGCCATCTTACCAACAAGAAATCAGTTCTGTTTTGAAGTCTTGTGAAAAACTCTGTTCTTTTCAAAAAGCCTTTTGCAGCCATGGATATTATACGGGTGGCTGGCCCAAACCTTTTCACGATGTCTGGTCTGTGTTTCTATCACAATATGTTTGTAAACCTTTCTGAAGACATTCTTTCACTTTGTCATTATGGATTATTTAGTGTAGATTGATGAACAAAAATGGTAAATTTATCCATTTCAAATTGAATCTACAACATAATGAAGTGTGCAGAAAGTGAAGGGGTCTGAATATGTTCTGAATCTGTGTTGGTTTTTGGTAAGTACATTTCAGGTTTGTTTGCCTGAGAGGAAACAAATATAGGGCAGCTGTATTCAGGTTGAAACCCTGATTGACTCCTTTTTGATGTGTGTTCCACATGCCTACCCAGATGGGACGCCTCAAATTGGGACCTGAGTGCTGCCATGCAGTTTGCGATGCCTCAGCACCACACCAGTTCTGATCCCCAACAGGCCTGACTCCATTGGCTTTCCGACAGTTTTGATTCTTCTGGGGATGGGGCTCCTGAGGGATTTCCCCCCATCCTTTTCATAATGTGAGCAGCCTTCCTATGGGCGGCTGCAGCAGAGGCACTCCCGCAGAGAGCAGAAAGCAGTCCTGTCTGTCGTTTCAGAGCTGTTTGAAGCTTTTTTATGGTGGCTGGAGTGCCAATTCTGCCACCAACCCTCATGATTTCCTTTCAAGTTGGAGGACCACTTACAGGGCCGGATGCAGGTTAATGTCTTACCCAGGACATGTAGTCAATAGACGGTTTGGGAGAGCATGGGGGGGGGGGGGGGGGGGGGTCATGAGGTTGCTGGAAAGGGGTGTGTGGTGCTCCCGATATCTGTGCAAAAGGACGAAGGCGCAAGTCTTTAGAGTCATGGTGCTTCCTGTCTTGCTATATGGTGGCGAGACATGGACGCTATCCAGTGACCTGAGACGAAGACTGGAATCCTTTGGTACTGTGTCTCTCCGGAAAATCCTTGGATACCGCTGGTTTGACTTTGTGGCACATTACCTGCATTGTGAGGGAGTGTCAGTTATGGCACTACGGCCATGTGGTGCAATTCCCTGAGAGCGATCTGGCTCGCAGGATCCTCATTGTTGAAGACCTGAGTGGCTGGACAAGGACAAGGAGACACCTATGTAACACCTGGCTGCAGCAGATACAGGGTCATTTCCGGAGGGTGGGACTGGACCGCATGTCTGCCTGGGGGATTGCCAACCAGAATGCTGAGCTGTTTTGTCATGTGGTGGGAGCGTGCATGCTCTCCAACCTGACCTGACCTGACCTGTGATGTGTGTATGCAAGAAAAGCTGAAGCAGTCCTGTTATGTTCAGCAGTAAAAGGAAGGCAAACTAGAATATCTGGGGTGACCAGGAGAAGAAAGTAAAATGCCAGTAAAAAGGTTAATACTGAGATTCAGTCCTATCTTTCATCAAATCTAATCGCTAAAGCTTAAATCAAACTGAAAACCAGAAAAAGGTCTGTAATGCTAACAATAAACATGGAAAATAACATGCAGAGGTTTCTTTTGTTTTATCTGCAGATTTGGGTGACTAGGAAATACATGTTACTGATTTTTTATCTTATCATCACAATAACATCAGCACCATGCAACTCAAAATTTCATTGAATAGCAATACCATAACAATCAGTGCTCAAACTAGCAGTGCACGGAAAAACAAAGATGGGTCCAGAAAAAGATGCAAAAAATATAAAACCATTAGAACATAATGTCTAATCCAAAAATGGATGCCAAAATTGAGTTCTGGGACCATAATAATCAAAGCTTCAGGGGATGAACACTTAGTTTAAAATGAACACAAATCACGAGTCCCAGATGAAAATGACTTACCCAGCATCAATATGAATTGCACCATCACATCGGAACTTGCTTTCCTCTGTTTCTGGGTACGACAATTTGGATAGAGCAAGAGCACAGGGAGCAGCCATCACTGATGCAGCTATAAGAGCAGAGGCATCAATCTGAAAAGGCAAAGAAGGACACTATTCACAGAAAAGGCTGTCCAGTCCGAGACTGAGAAGCACAAGGCACAACAGCATGTGTGTGTGATCATCTTGTTGCACTATGCCTATCTTTCCTTTATTTAATATTCCCAAACAATTCACTGTCTCTGTTCCCCAAAAACAATAGTAGAAAAGGTAGAGAAGAAGAGAAAGGTCTAAGACTGTTCTAGGGATTGAAACAGAAAGCTTTATCGAAGAGAGACCACCATATATTGTAAAAGTATCAGTCCTGGTAACTTTATTCCAGTTTCAAAAGAAAAGTACATCCATTAGTCATAAAAAAAGTATGCAGTACAGCATTCTGGAAAATTAGTAGCATTGTAAAGCAAGACAGGAACATAACGAAGGTAATAATAATAGAGTAATCATACAGGATGGGGATGTCATCCTGAGATAACCCCGGGTCTGTAACAACCTAATAGCACACAAAAAATAGATGTCCACTAGAGCCAGAGTCAAGAGCAGAACCCTTATAATGAGGATGAGGGAGGATGTAACCTTAATGACACTAAATCAAAAAGCTGCCTGTTTCGCTAATAGATTCTGAAGAGTTTTAAACAATTTGATTTTCTGTACACTTGGGAAAGTTTGTGAAAAATGGTGTGCACTGTGTCCCTCAGTAGGCTTGCCGATGGACCAGTCCAGTAGCAACACATTTTGTTTGTTCAAAATTCCCAATGTCCCAGTGCAATTATGAAGACACTGTGCTATAAAAATGGCTCCATCCTTTGGATGAGAAGTAAATCCAAGGTCCTGACTTTCTGTGGTCATTAAGGTCCCTGGGCATCCTTCTTGATGTCCAGGCTAAATTGTCCACCTAATCACCCCATGTTCACCTCCTAACAGCTAATGTGTGGTGAGTGTACTGAAACAAAAATGGCTGCTCTCAGATCATCCTGGTGGATGGTATACAGTAGTGGTGGTTGAAGTGGCTCCCCACTCACTGAAGCACTTTGAGCAGTGAGGAAAGCTCCATATATATGTAAAGAATTATTGTTGATGTTATTATTATTATTATTATTATTCCATCCCAGTTAAGCAAAAATGACAAATGCTGTTTATTCCTTCCTTGCAATGAACAGAATGCTTGCAAGTTTAAGTCATGTTTTTTAAAAAACTGATTAATATTTGATATTGTGAGATAACTAATTAAATGCAGAAATGACAGCTTCCTTCTTTTTGAAGTATAAAATGTCATTTGAATTTTAAATGTTTCATTGGCCTGCTTGGAATGTGTTAAGGAGGATTCTCTGTAACTAAAGAAGAGTCACATGTCACTACTACTAATGAACCCAAAGATGGACATCTACATGACAACAAGCTAGAAGAAATCGACTCAAAGCGCTCTACCAGTACACTGTAACTGAATGACTTAAAATGACAAAACAAGAGTCTAAATACAGAAGGTTTATTTACATAACATATTGAAATCATTCCAATTTAAACCAATCAGCATACAGATAAATGGTATGTGCTAATGTCATACTTATGTCTTTAACATAATATACATTATGTAAATTAAATTAAAAATTTGGGAACTTACATAAAGGTGCAAAAATAGATAATATGTTAAAGGTTCTTCACACATGTTTATCTCTAAAGAGAAATTCTTACTAATAAATTCTTGAAAATTTATTTCATGTAATTATCTCAACATTACCTTGGTTACTGTTTAGGACATGATGGATACAGAATATATTGGTTCCACATGAAAGAAACACTCAGAACACTCATAAATTCACACACAGAATAATAAAAAAAAAACTTACACAGGAATGCTCTTTTATGTTTTTCTGCTATAAATGTATCATTCTTAAAACTGAAATTAATTTAAAAAAGAAAATATAATCTCTTACGCCAAATGAAATATATGCTCCCAGAACACTTCCAGCTATTGTTGCAAAACCCCCAGTCATCACTGCATGCATCTCCGATTTGGTCATGTCTGGCAGATAAGGACGGATCAACAAAGGGGCCTCCGTCTCAATAGAAAAAAAAAAAGAAGCATAAAATAAACAAATATATAAAGTGCATTGAAATAATATTACATGAAATAGAAGCTTCAGAAGACATGTGTCTAGAGACCATTTTTATATGTAGTACTATGTCATTGCACATTGTTACTCATGGGCGTTTGAGGATCACCTTCTTGACTTGCTAAGGTACACATTACCAGCCTGGGATGAGATGGGGCACGGTCACTAACTGTGTCATCTCTTTTTTTCCTACAGTGCCGAAATGCCCCATTAGGACAGCTCAGCTCTGCCCATGATGTCCCAGAAGCCACACCCTTTTGGACTGGGATGATATAAAGCCGAGACGTTCCCAGAGAAGGGCCTCTCACTCTAGGGAGAAATATCTGTATGTCAGAACTGGCCATGACTGACCTGCTCAGACGAGTCACTTATAAAGCAGAGCCTAGTTGCCTAAGAAGGAACCTAAGAAGCCTGTTTTCTGTTGTTCTATAGAATTCCTGTTTTTGTTTGGCTTTTTTGGACAATTGTATTAAACCAGGTGACCCAGATGGATACTCAACTTTTTTTTCAGACTTCAGTCCTCCTCCCATTCATTACAACATCTTACTCTGCTTTTATGATGTGCACTTAAAATCCATATTACTAACCAAAGGTTATGGGCGCAGGGCGCATCGAAGCGCACTGCCGCACTGCAACGAGCCCGCCCATAGCTAACGACACAGCCACAGAAAACACGCCTACCAGTGTGATCGCCACTGCAACGAGCCCGCCCATAGCTAACGACACAGCCACAGAAAACACACCCGCTAGACAAATGAAGCGCATGAAACAGCTCCCAGGCAAAGGAGTCACGGCTCAAAAGCGAAACAGCTCAACTAACGTAAGTGCAATTATGATTCCTAACAGTAAACAACAACGCGGCTGCTTCCCAGAGTCAGTAGGTGGTGCCCAAACAACATGGGTAAAAACAATGAACGAAGGCGCCCACACAAACAAACCGCTTTAGTTCAAATGGAATTATTGAATTAAATGGAAACTTTATCATGCAGACACGGGGAGAATATGCAAACTCCACGCAGGGAGGACCCGGGAAGCAAACCCGGGTCTCCTAACGAAAATGGATGGATGGATGGACTTTATCATGCCTACGACCTGTGAACTATACCTGAGGTAAAGCGTGCATGCCAGGTTGTACAGCCGCCCAGACGCGAACGGCCACACCACCACATATACGACGACACAGCCATAAAAAAACAAAAACGAGACTGCATGAAGAAAAACAATAACAGAAGCATGTTGCAATGAACTGTCCCAGGACGCACCCACCCTCCATGATATTTCATCACGCAACGGCTTCCCCCCTGGGAATGGCCCATACTGCTTTCGCGTGTGTTGACAAATATTGCATCGGATTGGAACAGTGCACCCTGAGCCAAATCACCACCGCAAATGTGCCCAAATGTACATGTTACATCTAGATGACGCAGTATATCAACCACAGAGCTAATAATGAGAAACGTAGCTGAAGTCATAAACAATCACCCATTAGCAAACTCTATGAAAATGCTACATGAGGTTGAAAGAGAAGCCAATACAAAAGGAGAGGCGGACGGTGTGGCACCAACTACAGTTGCCTTAGTGCTAATAAAGGACAAACAACGGGATCCGAGACAATACAATGTTCCCATCGTTAATGAAGTGGCAATTGTGTTTCAAAATGATGACGGTCAGCCTCCGTTTCACCACGATTTTGTCATGCATTTACGTCCTGATGGAAACAAGGCGCCTACAACACTCTTCTGAAACACCACAACCACATGAGTCACAACTCCAAAAAGAAACCGCTTTAGTACAAATATGTTTATTTAATTAAATGACATTTCCCAGGATGCATCCACCCTCCATGAGGTGATTGCCATTCTTGGATTTGCGATTTTTTCAGGAATCGCGGGCTTGCTGGTAATGTCTAGAAACATGGCAAAAGGCTGCTTATGCATTTATCACAAGCAATTGCAATGGTTTTGAATAATCTGCTTATGTATGCACTCTTCAGTCATAGATAAGACTTTATTTGTCCCTAGTGGAAAATTTGTCAAAATAGAAGTCATTATAATTTGAACTGGCAGCCTGGATCACAATTGTCTATGCATGTTATGTGATCTGCAAATAGTAGTGATCTGCTGTCACTCTGGTTCAATGGAAGGTGAGGGCCAGCTGCTGTACAACTCACTCCCAGAATTCATCTGAATGTACAGGTTAGGCCCATAATACTGAATAATCATTTTTAACATTTTACTCCGGATAATTTAAACATTTAATGATTCACTGCATTACTGTTGTTGGCCTTCCAACTCTGGTGATACTGAAATGTATCAGTTATGACAAAGTGCTGAGAAATTATAACAGACAATTAATTATCTCTCTGTCCATTTTCAAACATGCTTAATCCAATTTTATAGTGGTTGGGAGGTCATGGCTTTCTTGGCAGCACTCAGCACAAGGCAGGAGCCAGCCCTTTGCAGACAAGATAATTGTCTGATAATTTATTGGATAGCCTAAAGAATACTGGTAACATGGTTAACTTGCAGAAGCATCATGGACCATCCTGTTTAAATACTTGTGCTTACTGCTTATGCGCTTGTGTTTTACTTGTAAGCAGATTTAGAACTGAGCTTCATCCAGCATCTTTTGAGATTATGGATCGATGGTGCTGAATGAGTTCCTGTGTACTGTAAGTCCCAAGCCAGCATCCCTCAA
The DNA here is from genome assembly GCF_900747795.2 of Erpetoichthys calabaricus. Taxonomy (NCBI): domain Eukaryota; kingdom Metazoa; phylum Chordata; class Cladistia; order Polypteriformes; family Polypteridae; genus Erpetoichthys; species Erpetoichthys calabaricus. The sequence goes on along the minus strand of NC_041410.2, from coordinate 56,383,632 downwards.
GCACACCCTAGCAGGGTGTAAGATCAGCCTTATTGAAGGATGTTACACTTGACGGTACAACCATGTGTATCAATCCCTAGCTTCACCCCCAAAGGCCATGTAAGTTACCATCAATTGTCTGCCCCCTGGAACAGCCTTCATCTGGTATAAGGGGACAAACAGACAGGAATGTCTCCTCATTCCCAGAGCTAGGTCAGTTACACTCAGACAATGACTAGAAGATGAAAGTAGACATTGGAAAACAGCTAACCTTTCCATCATAGTCATAACCTATTACTTTGGTCTGTTTCAGCACATACAGTTCACATCATTCAGCTCACTGTACCCTGATAAGAATTGATGGATGTGGCATCTGAATGTAAGAAGGATGCAGAGGCTTTGTGCGAACCTCCACCACCAGGCTGCTTAAAGATCTGGTTATCCAGGACCAGGCCTTAAAACAAACTAACATTTCAGCTTGAAATGCAGCAGAAAAGAGGAGCCAGTGGCTTTGGTTGAAGAGGCGTAACCTCATTTGGCCTCTCAAAATTAGCCATGTTGAAGATTAAGTAGGCACACAAGGGGGTGATTCTGGGACACCAGACGTCATTGTCAAATCCCACAGGGAAATAGTGGGCTAATAGGCAAAATATTAAGGAAGGAGGATGCCCACTTTAAAACCCGTCTGTGCCACCCTCTGTGGCACTATCACTATCATATCATTAACAACAACATTACCTCTTGTAAGTGTTTGTACAATAGATAGTAACATCTTATCCTGTGTTTAATGAATCATGAAACTAACATTTAAACAGTGAATTATGTACGCGAGGGCACCAGTAGAATTTGAGCATAAGGGCAATTAGAACTGAAGCCCAGAAGCTCCTCTTTATGCAAAGAGTTGTGGTAATCTGGAACAAACTACTGAGACATGTAGTTAAAGCCAAAATCTTGACAACCTTTAAGAAGAATTTCGGTGAGATGCTGGGACAGCTTAGTTATAAACGAATGAGCTTGATGAACTGAATGGTCTCATCTCATATGTCAAATTTCTTATGTTCACTACACACAGAAGGATTTTCAGCTGCTTACATCTAAAGGATTTAATGACAACTTACCTGTCCCACAAATATGTTTCCTGCTACACTTAAAGATTCTGTGGCTGATGTTCCCATTGAGATCTGCATTAGCCAGGCAATCTGGAATATACAAATGAGATGTTTATAACATTGTCAAAAGATAAGAGAAGTGCTGCGTGAGTATGTTATGATACAGAAAGTGTCATACAAAATGAAAAAGACAGAAGCTACACACGGCTAAGGAGTGTAATAATGTGTAAGCTAGTGTGTCCTTCCCATAACAGATAAGTGAAGAACGTGAGGCAGATGCAGTAGTGGTGAGAACCACCAGAGGAGATGGGAAAAATGGAGTATGGCAAATCAGAGAAGTCAACCCAGCATAATATAACCTGCTTACTAAAATATGAGTGCGACAACTGTCCAGGAATGGCCAAATTGTACAAACAAACAGCCGAACAGTGAAAAGTGTGAACAGAGGGGAGAAGCACAGGCAAAAACACCAAAAAGCTCCGTTGAAACTCGACAAGGCACTAGATGGTATTTGACATAAACATAACATAACATATCTAGACCAACTTAAACCAGTTCAGGCCTGAAACGTACCCAACATTCACACTTGGCCAGTTTGGATCAACCGATTACCCTAACCTGCATGCAACTGGGGTTGTAGAAGAGGAAACTCAAACAAGCTTGGGGGAAGGATGTAAACTCCACACAGACAATAACAAGGCATTTGATTCACACCTAAAGTGATGTGCTGTTTCTGTGAGGCACCACCAGCTGCACCACAAGCACTAAGAAGCACAATTTTAAAGCAGTCCTTAAATTCAGTACTGAAATTTTTACTTCTCCTTTAATTGCATTGTACTTTAGGTTGTCATGAAGGCTGTGAAGTTTAGTGCCAGTTAAATATCACAGGCAAATGAGGTACCACAACGTAGGTACTTTTTTCCTTTTACTGAGATTTGTTGAGATTTACCTCTTTGAGCTACCAAATACACTTGATCTTCCCATTCAAATAAGCCATAATATATTATTTTAATACTGAAATGGATGTGACTGTTTACATATTAAATAGGGGTGGTCTGATAACGTCACACATCAGAACTTCTGGACAACACATCCACAGGGCACCAACACCAACAGAAACAATGTTTGGCCATTCAAAAATAAACAAATCACAGCATGGAACTGTGACAAAAATGACAAAAAAAATTAATGGCATACTTAAAATAATAATACCAGGAACATAAAAAGATAGATTATCTCTAAATCTAATCTTCTAAAACCTTTTGTTCTGCCCAAAGGTTGAAATTGGCAGTATCTTAGAATCAAGGAGATGAAACATAGTTGAGAAAACAGACATATGAGTAGCTCGTAACCAGAAAGCAAAATATGAAAACTAAAGCAAAAGTCTAAATAATTATTAATAATATTAAGAATACTAAGTTGAAAGCCAAAAACAATCAGCAAAGACAAAATTTGAGTCACAACGTGTGTTATTATCAACAATCTTAAACCATCAGGAAATGCACAACGCTGACTTTTATACTTTTGACCAGTGATTCCATGCGCCATTTCTGGTTGACCTTACTTAGCAATACCACAGAAATTTTAAACAAAAGAGCACAAAATGGTGGTGTCCTTTTAAAAAGCAAAATTAAAATGTGAATTGAAGTGAAAACAATAAAACATTAAATAATTTTCAAAATATCAAAAGTGAAAACAAAACTAAAAATAATGGCAGAAATAGATTTTACGGCACACAAAACCCCCTATGGAAAAATAAACACTCTTGTTAGAAATAACGAGGAGCTCATCATAACACCTTCACATCATAGTAGAGCTCTCTCATTGGGTATAGTTTTAAAGTTACAATATAATCACTAAAGGACTTGATTCCTTGTCTGAAGACTAGCAGTCTGTTAACGGTAACTAGGGGGCTTCAGCCCCTGCTCGCTTCGTTCGCCAAACCATCCTGCACTACTCCCCAGCCGTTTCGTGTCCCTGCCGCTCACGCATGTGGATTTCACTTTCACCAAACAATACTTCTTTTAATCCTTGCGGATACGCCTCTTCATTGGGAAGAAAAGTACTTTTCCATGATGGCAACAAGAAATAGATGATCCTACAAGTCTTCGACTTCAAGTTTAAATGCCGAACAATATATTCGATCTCTATCGCTGTTCTGTTATTTCACTGAGTAATAATTTCCATTTGTTTGTGCTAATGCAATCTTTACTATCATTTTTTGAGACTTACGAATTTTAGTACTTTCATTATCTCTAACTTGCTCTGCATGTGTATTGCGCCAATGTTTTTGAACCATCTTTACGGACATTTCTACTTTGTCATCTACTGTTTGTGTTTTATTTCTGGCCCCAGGCATAGTTAAATCTCTTGGCACAAAGTCTTGTCTCGCGGGACTTGAAAGTATCTCTCTGAAAAAAGTCACGTCTCATCCCAGGCTAAAAAGTCTCGTCTCATCCCAGGATTTTTTTTATTATAATAGAGAGACATATTTTTAATTTGAGGCTGGGTAACAAAATATTTTTAAATTGTTTCTGAAAAGAGCTCCAGTGGGAAAACAGAAAAGACTGTTCACATCCTATAAAGCTGAGGACCAGTCCAATGTTTATTATCTAATTGAGAAATTAAGAAGAATTCCTGACTCAATTTTTGGGATAGGTTTGATGCTGCTGATCAAAAGCCAACTGGAAAATGATCTAATTATCCTCTGCATTTTTCTTGGTCTCCAGAGACCTAGTGACTAACCTGAGGCTGAGGATTTGTTAAGGCATCAAATCATTGCAACAAATTGCTAAACTCCAAAACTATTTGTTGGAATGAAGTCATAACATTGTTGACCTGCTTCTGCAAGATCCCATTGTTTATGTTGTGAGAGAGAGTCTCCAGGGGTTATTCTGAGTAACTAGAATACCAGGAGATGTAAACATGAGACCAAAAAAAATGGGTGAAACCTGAAATATTAAATAATAGAACACAAATAAAGCAAACCTAAGTCCAAAAAGGATTCAATACTGAAATTGGAAGTCTGGTGATGACAAAGCAGGACAACTGTGGTCACATGAAATGCTGAGTGCATTGCAAAAAACAAATCAAAGTTTTCAAATGGTTCGAAACCTCCAAAACTAAGTCAAAAATAAAGAATAACTTCCATTGGGTCACAAAAACGCATGATGTTATAACACTTTAAACTTTTTAAATCTCATTTTGAAAGGTCCAATTTTATGTACTGCCAAGATTGAAAAATGGCAGGACAAAATGGGGAAATGATCATGACCCAAAAATCGTAAATCTGAGACAAGTAGCGGGTCAAGAACCAGAAAAGTCAATGAATTAAATGTAACTAAAACCAGGCCACTAACCAAAAGTCAAAGTTTAATAACAGGCTAAATTCCTTAAATCCTTACAAAAAAAATTGAATCACTTGCTAAAAGACCATAAAGTTTCTCACAAATTCAAAAACTTGGCTGCCTGGATTAGCATACTGCCACCTTAAATACGGTCGGCCCAAGGATGCCACACATGGGAACTTCTGAACATCATGTGGGATAGTGATGGGGACTCTATCACTGACAACAACAAGGCAGCAGCCTTTCAAAAATACAAAAAATGCCAGCACTCACAGACAGAAACAATAACAAGGATATTAAGAACATACTTAAGGTGAGAACACTAATACTATGCGCAACAGTATATTCCTTACCATCCAAAAGCTTTAAAGCATAGCACAAGCATGACTGCTGGATGGTCAGAGTTGTCTGGTCACCACAACTAGATTGGAGGAGTTGGGGGAAACAACATGAGTTAATTTGATGTTGTGTTTATTTTGTAGCGGGTGCTACATGAATAGCGTGACTTAAATATGTTTCTGTGTTGAGTCACTGTCTTTCATAGCGTGTCCCATTTATATGGTCTATGTTTGTCTGTGTAAATGTTGCCCCCTGGAAACAAAGGGGGAAGGATAACGCCATGGAACTGTGACCTTTCGTGTTACTTTTCCCAGTCAAACCCACCAATTTCATCCAGGTCATTTCTATTTAAACATGAGGACAAAAGGAAAAAGAAGCACCCACAACACCGTTTTTCACAAGACGAAAAAGAGCCGAGAAAGAGCACTGATTTAAATAATTTTACAGTAATCCCTCGCTATATTGCGCTTCGCCTTTCGCTGCTTCACTCTATCGCGGATTTTATATGTAAGCATATTTAAATATATATCGCGGATTTTTTGCTGGTTCGTGGATTTCTGAGGACAATGGGTCTTTTAATTTCTGGTACATGCTTCCTCAGTTGGTTTGCCCAGTTGATTTCATACAAGGGACGCTATTGGCAGATGGCTGAGAAGCTACCCAACTTACTTCTCTCTCTCTCTCTCTCTTGCTCTGACATTCTCTGATCCTGACGTAGGGGGATTGAGCAGGGGGGCTGTTTGCACACCTAGACAATACGGACGCTCGTCTAAAAATGCTGAAAGATTATCTTCACGTTGCTACCTTCTGTGCAGCTGCTTCGTGAAGCGACATGCTGCACGGTGCTTCGCATACTTAAAAGCTCGAAGGGCACATATTGATTTTTGACTGTTTGTTTTTTCTCTGTCTCTCTCTCTCTCTCTCTGCTCCTGACGGAGGGGGTGTGAGCTGCCGCCTTCAACAGCTTTGTGCCGTGGTGCTTCGCATACTTAAAAGCCAACAGCCCTATTGATTTGTTTGCTTTCCTCTCTCTTTCTGACATTCTGTGCTCCTGACGCGCACTCCTTTGAAGAGGAAGATACAGTGGTGTGAAAAACTATTTGCCCCCTTCCTGATTTCTTATTCTTTTGCATGTTTGTCACACAAAATGTTTCTGATCATCAAACACATTTAACCATTAGTCAAATATAACACAAGTAAACACAAAATGCAGTTTTTAAATGATGGTGTTTATTATTTAGGGAGAAAAAAAATCCAAACCTACATGGCCCTGTGTGAAAAAGTAATTGCCCCCTTGTTAAAAAATAACCTAACTGTGGTGTATCACACCTGAGTTCAATTTCCGTAGCCACCCCCCAGGCCTGATTACTGCCACACCTGTTTCAATCAAGAAATCACTTAAATAGGAGCTGCCTGACACAGAGAAGTAGACCAAAAGCACCTCAAAAGCTAGACATCATGCCAAGATCCAAAGAAATTCAGGAACAAATGAGAACAGAAGTAATTGAGATCTATCAGTCTGGTAAAAGGTTATAAAGCCATTTCTAAAGCTTTGGGACTCCAGCGAACCACAGTGAGAGCCATTATCCACAAATGGCAAAAACATGGAACAGTGGTGAACCTTCCCAGAGTGGCCGGCCGACCAAAATTACCCCAAGAGCGCAGAGACGACTCATCCGGAGAGGTCACCAAAAGACCCCAGGACAAACGTCTAAAGAACTGCAGGCCTCACTTGCCTCAATTAAGGTCAGTGTTCACGACTCCCACCATAAGAAAGAGACTGGGCAAAAACGGCCTGCATGGCAGATTTCCAAGACGCAAACCACTGTTAAGCAAAAAGAACATTAGGGCTCGTCTCAATTTTGCTAAGAAACATCTCAATGATTGCCAAGACTTTTGGGAAAATACCTTGTGGACTGATGAGACAAAAGTTGAACTTTTTGGAAGGCAAATGTCCGTTACATCTGGCGTAAAAGGAACACAGCATTTCAGAAAAAAGAACATCATACCAACAGTAAAATATGGTGGTGGTAGTGTGATGGTCTGGGGTTGTTTTTGCTGCTTCAGGATCTGGAAGGCTTGCTGTGATAGATGGAACCATGAATTCTACTGTCTACCAAAAAATCCTGAAGGAGAATGTCCGGCCATCTGTTCGTCAACTCAAGCTGAAGCGATCTTGGGTGCTGCAACAGGTACAATGACCCAAAACACACCAGCAATCCACCTCTGAATGGCTGAAGAAAACAAAATGAAGACTTTGGAGTGGCCTAGTCAAAGTCCTGACCTGAATCCAATTGAGATGCTATGGCATGACCTTAAAAAGGCGGTTCATGCTAGAAAACCCTCAAATAAAGCTGAATTACAACAATTTTGCAAAGATGAGTGGGCCAAAATTCCTCCAGAGTGCTGTACAGACTCATTGCAAGTTATCGCAAACGCTTGATTGCAGTTATTGCTGCTAAGGGTGGCCCAACCAGTTATTAGGTTCAGGGGGGCAATTACTTTTTCACACAGGGCCATGTAGGTTTGGATTTTTTTTTCTCCCTAAATAATAAAAACCACCATTTACAAACTGCATTTTGTGTTTACTTGTGTTATATTTGACTAATGGTTAAATGTGTTTGATGATCAGAAACATTTTGTGTGACAAACATGCAAAAGAATAAGAAATCAGGAAGGGGGCAAATAGTTTTTCACACCACTGTATGTTTGCATTCATTTAATTGTGAGACTGAACTGTCATCTCTGTCTTGTCATGGAGCACAGTTTAAACTTTTGAAAAGAGACAAATGTTTGTTTGCAGTGTTTGGAATAACGTTCCTGTCTCTCTACAACCTCCTGTGTTTCTGTGCAAATCTGTGACCCAAGCATGACAATATAAAAATAACCATATAAACATATGGTTTCTACTTCGCGGATTTTCACCTTTCGCGGGGAGGTCTGGAACGCAACCCCCGCGATGGAGGAGGGATTACTGTACACCATTTCCTGCTTGCTGCTTTCAATGCTGGACAGTAACAACTTCACCATCGCCATGCAAAACCCCAGGGTTCTGGATTAGACAGACATGCCGAGGACTATACTGTCATTTGGGGAGAGGAGCAAGTCAACAATTTCATTCAAATATAATAACTGTAGGACACTTTCCAGCTGGACATGGTTTACATTCACTCATCATCCTCCGCCTAATCTTTTGGACTTTCATGTGTGTTTTTGAGTGTTTTGTGTGGTCCTACTCATTTCACGTTCAGTGTAGGGACCAAGGGAGGGTTTGTACTGTATATTTATTAGTGCCTTTTGATCATTTCGTAGCACCATTTCATTTTCCGGGTGGTGTGTTGTGTGGGGGGCTTTGGAGGGAGTTAAATATATATATATCATTTTGCTGTTTGTTCTTTTTTCACCATCAAATATATATATATATATATACTCCTTATAATTGTATATACTGTTTCCTTTTGCTTATTTAACTGTAGATTGTGGAAGTTACATGGAAGAGGTATGGCTTGACTGGTCTGAATTTTCTCAGTTTTCCAGGCCACGGCTCTTGGTGGTGTAGCTGCCGTTCCGGATGAGTGGGGTGCATCTATTATCCTTACATTTTCCATTGTTTAAAAGCACTCATTTTTGCTGCTGGATATTGGGTAATAGGTCTCTCTAGATTTGTGGTCCTGGGCTGTAGGTGTCACAGAGTGAATTGAGTTCAAATAATTATAGGTAAATGAGAAATCCTTAATATGCGGCCATGACCAATGAACATGATAAGGGTTAGGGGTTAGCAAATGCATCACTGATATATTGGTGATGTAGAGGAGGATTCGCCCATAATAACCCAAAATGTAGCTCTGATTTTGATATAAAAGATCCTGTCAATGTTTATTTCATATGCATTATATCAAATAAAAAAAAAACCTGCCATTACTTCATCCCAACAGAACTGATGATTTCCTATTTACATAACCTGGTGAATAAGAAAACTAGACAATAGCCTCCATGCTGTTATACTACAAATTGAAGTTATTCCCTGGCTCAAGTGTATTTTCTGTTTCATTGTTATTTTTGTTATATGTGAATTATTTTTCGTTTTTTAATGTTATTGTTGTTAGTTTTGTTCATAATTTGTTAATGATGTATTGCATCTTTAAATGTGCGGCCACATTTGTGGGTGGAATTTCAAGATGTGGGCCCACCCTGACATCACTTCTGCTGGGTCCTCCTTCTGGCTTTATAAATCAATTATTAAAAGATCCCTGTAATGGATCATTGAGTTAGTATTGGAGTTTATTTTAAGTATTGCTTTTTTTCCTTTATTTTAGAGTTTTTTAAATTAATTTGCTCCTGTCTTTGGATTGTGATTTTTTAGGCGACAACAACAATTTATTTTGAATATAGCTCAAAATCACATAATGACTCAGTGGGCTTTAACAGGCCCTATTTTTGACAGCCTCTCAGCCTTGACTGCCTTAAAAGACAAGAACCCCTCCCTCCAAAACAAAACTTGTAAGAAATCTTGGTAAAGACAATTCTGAGAAAGACCCCCTTCCAGGTAGCTTGAGCGTGCAATGGGTGTCAAAAAATGGGGCAAATACAATTCACTAAACAGAGCACAAGTAATTCTCTTCACAGAACTACAATAGATGGCCAATCTATTATTGTCACCTCAGAAATGCAATTACAATAGTATAAAACACTTTGGTCTTTCACAGCACTCCTCACCAAGTGCAGATGCAGAGCACTGCAACAGCTTTTAAGGTATATCTCTATTGCTGTTTAAGAGCATTTTTGTTGTAGTTTTCTTAAAAATATTTATTAATAATGCTCTTTCCTTCTCATGGACAGCTCTTCTCCAGCCCTCATATTCTTCAACAAGCCAGTTGATTTCATTCTTCCCTATGTGCCCAACGTTCTCCCTCTCTTTTTCTTTCTTGATGGTGTCTATTGGAGAGCAACAAATGGGAGTCTGTTCTTGTCCATCGGCAGTTCATGGCATAGACACCTTCAGTGTCTCTGCTTCAAGTCATTAATAATGTTGTTGATGCCTGATCTTCTGAGTTTTTGGTTGATGACATGCTGTTTCCAGAAGATTTTTAGGATGAACTGGAACCCTATGAGTAGGCTTTCAATCTTCCTGTTAATTCTCCAGGTTTCTGCTGCATAGAGGAGGAATGAGCATACATAGGAACTATAAATCTTCAGCTTCATGGTGGTCTGCAGAGGCTATGAATCCCAAACATTCTGGAGTCTGTTAAAGGGGTGATGAGGTGCAAGCAGCAAGTGGCATTAGCAGCATGGAATTTATTGACTATGTATGCATCTGGAAATACAGCAAAGGAAATGACAAGGTAGAATATAAACATTTTTGGAAATGGTAGGATGAGGTCAACAGATTTTGAGAGTGACACTCACTTCTGGAGAAACAGCTCATTATTTAGGATGTACTGATGGATAACACTAGGAAGGAGTAGGTATCATCATGGACAAATAGACCAAGAAGGCTCTAATAATCTGGGAACTCATGCATAATGCCGTGCATAGAATTCACACTAAAACATGGCGTACGGACAAAAGTGGAAATATGCGTATGCACAAAAAAATTCAGATGCATAAATCTGTGCGTACACCAACTTCCACATTCCTCTGCTTCATAAATCCCGGTCAGCATGAAAAGTAACGCACATGCATGCGCCTGTTGCCCAACTCAAACTCCTCCCAGAATTACGCCTCTTTGAATATGCAAATCAATATAAATAGCCTTTAAGCTCAGCATTCTGTGAAAAGGCAATGGCAAAAGCATGGGGGAAAATAGAAGAATTTCAGCCAATACAAAGTGGAGGCAAGGAAAAACTTACTATTTGTTGGTTTAATCAGTGGTACAAACAACAAAAGGAAGTTAATCGAGTGACATAGAGTGTCAGAGAAACTTGAAAGCTCAAGTTCACAAAGTTGCACAATATCCAAAATAAAAAAGAAGTTGTCAGATATCAAAGTTGCTGTGAAAAGGCAAGTCGTAGCCCACCATCTGAGTGTCATATGAAAGCTTATTAGGGTACAGGGTACTCCATACTCCATACAAACTTTGGTTATGTGCCTAGAAGAGGTGAAAGCTTGGATGGCAGTAAACTTCTTAAATTTTAATGAAAATAAGACAGAGGTTATAGTTTTTGGTCCTGGGGGCACCAGTGGGTCTATTTCTACTTCTGCTCCTGTGGATTTGGGTCCCCTTGCACAATATGGTACACCTGTCATTACAAATCTGGGTTTTAGGATAGATGAGGATTTTAGACTGGACGGTCAGATCAGCGCGGTGGTGAAATCTTGTTTTTTTCAGCTGAGACGTTTGGCGAAGATAAAAAACATTCTTTCCAAAGATCAATTTACAACAGTAATCCATGCTTTCATTACAACCCGGTTGGACTATTGTAATTCGTTGTATGTTGGTGTTAGCCAGTCCACCCTGTCTCGGCTCCAGCTGGTGCAAAATGCTGCTGCACGCCTTTTAACTGGCACGTGAAAAAATGAGCACATTACACCTGTATTATCCTCACTGCACTGGCTGCCTGTTCAGTTTAGAGTTCATTTTAAGATTCTTTTATTTGTTTTTAAGTCCTTAAATGCTGAGCTGCTGCATATGCACTCTCCTTCCCGCTCACTCAGATCAGCTGGTCAGCTGCTTCTGGATGTGCCTAGACTCAGCGAAAGCTCAGGGGGGATAGGGCTTTTTTCCGTTGTGGCTCCAAGGCTCTGGAATTCACTGCCGATCCACATTAGACAGGCCTCCTCACTGCCCATTTTTAAGTCTGCTCTTAAGACTTACCTCTTTGGTTTGGCGTTTGATCCTGTGTGAGCAGTTGATTTTACTCTGTTTTAACTCTGTTTAGTTGTGTTTACTATGTTTTAATTAGTTTCATTTATTGTATTTTATTTTACTTAATTATTATTTTGTTTTTGTTTAAAATTTATTTTAGCCTATGTTCAGCACTTTGGTCAGCGGCTGTTGTATGTAAAGTGCTTTATAAATAAAGTTGACTTGACTTGACTACAGAGAAAAGAAAAAAAATAGGGATACAGTAGGAAAAAAGCTTGAAATTTCCACTTTAATCACATAGTTTATTTTGTCATTAAAGCAGAACATCATAAACTTCATCTTATTAATTTGCTAGTTTCTCAAATCCCATCGTAACAAAAGTAGCACGTTAGCAGTAGCAAGTAGCAAGTAGCTTTGTTTTGTATGTGTTCTTCTATGTACTCTATTTGTGTGAATCACTACATGCTTCTTAAGCGAGCTTTCTCTTCCTCCATCAGGACACAGAATCCATTACATTTATGATATTACAGTTCTCTGAATAATTTAAATACTGAGATGTATACTTGATATCATTTCAATATTCATATCATATCAATTAAAGCATGTATTAAACATGGGAACACAGTGGCGCAGTGATAGTGACGAACTGCCGCCCCATCCAGAGATTGTTCCTGCTTCATGCAAGATGCTTGCTGCACTGTGCGTGACCTTCAATAAAATAATTTATTGCAGCAGTACTGTCTCTTTCAAACATACTAACCCCCAATTCCTGTACTTTCTTTTCTTTCTCCAAATACCCAATCGCCACACAATCAGCTATGTAATAGACGTGAAGCCATCTGTAAGCTTAGAACTCCTATTCTTCAAAACTTTTAAGGAACATTGAAATATCTTTGTAGTACATCTATAATTATTCAATCCATCTATCCTTCTTGTTGCGCCAGCCCCACCAAAAATACAGCTCGAGGCAGAAACAACAGGGTGCCAGCTCCTTGCTAGCGCTGTGACACCATGTCCTCACATGTTTAATTATTAAAAATATACATTATTTAAATCATGTTAACATTTTATCTGTATAATGTAATAAACATATTTTGCTGCATTTCATCTAAAAAATGATATCGTCATCATATGTAAATATGTGCTTTATAAAGTGGCGTAGGTTGTGCAATATTATAACTGTATTGCAAGTTTACAGTGAGGTAATTGTACTTATAAGTACAAATAGTTCTACAAGGAGCACTTGATGGACCGATTGATTGCATTTATAGTTCTTAGGATGAAACTGTTTCTGAACCTCAAGGTCCATACAGGAATGGCTCTGAAGCGTTTGTCATATGAGAGCAGTTCAATAGACAGCATGGCTGAGGCAGCATGTGCTTGATGCTGTATGTAATTCTCTTTCCGATCAGCTGCTGTAGAGCTGTGAATCCACACTCAGATACAGTGATATAAATACTCTGAGTGGTGCAGTGAGAGTAATATGTGAAAAGATGACCCCTAACAGGAGCAGCTGAAAGAAGAAGAAGAAGGTGCAGTGAGAGTAACAACGCTAAAGCAGCTATGGTATTTGGAATAGTTTGGCCATTCCGTGGGACCATTATATTGTTACAGGTTAATTACAATCAGATTCCTTAAACTAATAAACAATATGAGGTTAATTTCAGTGTATATGATAAAGCCACGTCAGGGATGTGAATCTAAAAAAGAAAGGGAAACGACACGGGAACAAAAGCACTGCTTTGACGCTGGGTACCGCCAGTTTGCAAAATTGAGCGGAGAACTTGCATTCACCAAGGATTGAGCTGGTGTGAAAATGTGCGTGGCTTTACGCCAAGTTTAGGTATTATACATCGCGATTTGAGCATTTTTGTGCTTACGCACTATTTATACATGAGGCCCCAGGAAACCACTCAACTCTTGTATGAATAGATTTTTCTCGAGATATGAAAACAACCACCATTATATGGCATTCATCTAGTGAACACACAGCAAAGAATTAAAAAGATTTGTTCTGTAGGAGTCTTCAAGAACAGATAAATAAAAACCAACAGCATAACATTTTTTGTTAGTAACCTATTTATAAAGATTTAATGTTGATTTGTGCTTATAAGCTGGAATTTTATCTGTTTCCCTCTCTTAAAATTGCATTATTTGTTAATTCTAGGACTTGATTACATTTTTGAACTTTAAAGCATGTGCTTAATCCTGTTATGATTAGAGTTTCTTTTAAAATTCTTTCAGGTTTTTCTGAGGCTATAAAATCATCCAGATGTAATTTCTGGAGTTTATACACTCGTGTAATTTAATTCTATGGTTATTTTCTTAATCAGAGCCTTCATTTAGAAATTAACTTTTATTTAATGTCTTCTCAGATGCCATTTTGTTTAGACCATGGGGCGGCCATTTTGTGGTTGTTAGCAGCATGGCCTCTAGGGTCATGACATTGGGGTAATCTGTGAAGGGTTAAACAGTTGTCTTGACTTCTGTTTTGTATCTAGGACTGGACAAAACTCAACTACATGAGATTCTTTTGATTTTTGGTTATTGATTCTAGTATTTAGCTCTGCCTTTTGACATTGATTTTTGGTTTACGAAGTTAATGTTCTGTGAGACCATCAGAAATTGACTCTGACCTCTATGAAAGGATATTTGATCAAATAGATTTTTTAGTGAAAGAAATAAACACACTTTCTTGAAACAAAGAGTGTTACTAGAAAACAAAGTACAGAACTTAAGAGGAAATAAACTTCAAGGGAAATATGGAGGAAAAGTGAATATCTCATTTAGTACTGGAAGGGGAAACTATTTATGGTTCCAACTTTAGACAAGAACGTTGAGGTATCCACTGTTGTGAATTGTGGAGTAACTGAGAATTTTATTAGTGCCTCATTTTTAAATGATCTGGGAGTCAGTCCTGTACCTTTAAAAATTAAACCATGGGTCATTTCAGTGGATGGGAAAGTGATTGGGAATATACAGTATGTCTCCACCTATATGTTTTCAAATGGGGTTGTTTCAAAAACAGATATAGATGTTTTTTGTTACTCCATCCTCCAACTCTCAACTTATTTTGGGTCTTCCGTTATTACATGTTGTAACGTTTGGGACACAGATTTGCACAGAAACACAGGAGGTTGTAGAGACAGGAACTTTGTTCAAACACTGCAAACAAACATTTGTCTCTTTTTCAAAAGTTTAAACTGTACTCCATGACAAGACAGTGATGACAGTTCCGTCTCACAATTAAAAGAATACAAACATATCTTCCTCTTCAAAGGAGTGAGTGACAGGAGCAGGGGAGGTCAGAGAGAGAGAAAAACAAACAATCAAAAATCGATAGGTGCTGTTCGGACTTTTAAGTATGGGAAGTACCGCGCAATTGGCCGCAAATAAGCCCAGCAAGCAAGGGAGCAATATGAAGGTAGTCTCTCAGCGTTTTTTAACCTGTAGGGGTGCGATCAGCCCCCCAGCTCACAATGTACATAATCCTGTAATGGATTGGGGAACAAAGAAATTAAGAATTGGGGGATGAAATGTAAGGTGGAGTGTCTTGATATTCAGTTACAGACTCCTTTGCACACAAATAATCTTGCTGCCAAAGGAATATTGTGATTTACATGATGTTTTTAGACTTCCCATCGCATGAGAAATATGATTGTGCCATTGATATATTACCTAACACACTCCACCCCAAGGGTAAACTCAATCCTTTACCCATCCAAAAAGTCAATCTATGGAGGAATATTGAAGAGAATTTGCCCAATGGATTAAATGCTCCTTCTTGCAGTCCAGTGTGGACGGGCTTCTTCTTCATCAAGAAAAAGGATGGTGGGCTGAGACAATACATTGACTATCGAGAGCTAAATCAAACTACTGTAAAGAACTCTTTCTCCACCTCCATTTATCTCATACTTGTTAAACAAGTAACAGGCTCCATTATTTTTTCTAGACTGGATTTAAGAAGTAGGTGTATTGGGAGAAGGATGTTAAGGATGGAACTGCCAGGCAAGAGGAAAAGAGGAAGGCCAAAGAGAAGGCTTTTGGATGTGGCGAAAGAGGACATACAGATGGTGGGTGTAACGGAGCAAGATGCAGAAGAGAGGAAGATTTGGAAAAAGATGATCCGCTGTGGTGACCTCTAACACGAGCAGCCGAAAGAAGTAGAAGAAGATTGAAGAAGTGCATATAATTTGACTACAATACAGCAAGGAGATAAATAGAAAACTGCACTTCACACTACTAATGGGCATTACAAATACAGGGTAATGACCAATGTGCTTGCCAACTCGCCAGTTGTATTTCAATCATTTTTCAGTGATACAGTATATTCAGGAATGTTCTTGGGCATTATACTTCGGTTTATATTGAGGAAATTTTGTTCAAAACTCACATTCACCATGTTCATGAGATACTGAAATGTCTGAGATCTAATCAGTTGTTTGTAAAATTAGAGAAATGTGAATTTTATACTGATGGAGTTCAGTTTCTCGGTTATGAAATCACACAAAAGGGGTTAGCAATGATCAAACAAAGTTTTAGAGATTTTAAATTGGAAACACAATTGAGTATGAAACAGGTCCAATGCTTCATAGGGTTTGCAAATTATTACAGAAAGTTTATTAGGTATTGCAGTTCTCTTATCTCTAATATCACTTTATTGCCAAATGAAATTTAAGAAAAAATGTATATGGACCCTTGAAACACAAGAAGTTTTTGACAAGGCAAAGTCTTTATTCACCTCAACCCATATTTTTAGACACCCAAAACCATCATATTACTTAATTCTTGAAGTCGATGCTTCAGGTATTGGGGTGGGAGCCATTCTGTCACAAAAATATTCTGATAAAGACCAAGCACATTCATGTGCCTTCTTTTCAAGAAAACCGTCTTCTGCAGAGCAGAACTGTGATGTAGGCAACCATGACCTCTCAACAAATAAGTTAGTTTTAGAGGAATGGACGCATTGGCTAGAAGGTGGCAAGTATTCATTTGTAATCTACACTGATCACACGAATTTAATACATTTGAAACCAGCATATGCCTCACTGAACTTCAGGACCATTGGGCTTTAAGCTTTAGTCATTTTAATTTTGCATTTTCTTATAAATCTGCCAAAAGACGTGGCAAAGCTGGACCAAGGGTTGTCATTGTTTGCTAATGGTTTCTCTCTTCTTTCCTCTGCATAATGGAATATTGACAGCTGTTCCACCTCCGATGTCACCTTCGTTGTCCGCCTTCCCGGACCCAGCCATTCCTCCCTGGAAGCCATATGACCAGTAGTTTGGCCATCTTGAAACATTACTACTAGGAACTCAGATCTGAAAAGGCTTCTCTACATTTATTGCATGTCTTCTTTGCTTGTTTTTTGTCTCTAATTATACAGGGTCACCTGGATGGTGCCCCAACTCTCTCACCTTGTATCTCCCTTTACAATATATATATATACTAGCAAAATACCCGCGCTTCGCAGCAGAGAAGTAGTGTGTTAAAGAGGTTATGTAAACATATATATATATATACATAAACATATATACATATATATACATATCTACATATACACATATCTACATATACATATACAGTAATCCCTCGCTATATCGCGCTTCGCCTTTCGCGGCTTCACTCCATCGCGGATTTTATATGTAAGCATATTTAAATATATATCGCGGATTTTTTGCTGGTTCGCGGATTTCTGCGGACAATGGGTCTTTTAATTTCTGGTACATGCTTCCTCCGTTGGTTTGCCCAGTTGATTTCATACAAGGGACGCTATTGGCAGATGGCTGAGAAGCTACCCAACTTACTTTTCTCTCTCTCTCTCTTGCGCTGACTTTCTCTGATCCTGACGTAGGGGGATTGAGCAGGGGGGCTGTTCGCATACCTAGACTATACGGACACTCGTCTAAAAATGCTGAAAGATTATCTTCACGTTGCTACCTTCTGTGCAGCTGCTTCGTGAAGCGACATGCTGCACGGTGCTTCGCATACTTAAAAGCTCGAAGGGCACGTATTGATTTTTGATTGAAAAACAAACTCTGTCTCTCTCTCTCTCTCTTCTTTCTCTGCTCCTGATGGAGGGGGTGTGAGCTGCCGCCTTCAACAGCTTTGTGCCGCGGTGCTTCGCATACTTAAAAGCCAAACAGCCCTATTGATTTGTTTGCTTTCCTATCTCTTTCTGACAGGCTTTGCTCCTGACGCGCACTCCTTTGAAGAGGAAGATATGTTTGCATTCTTTTAATTGTGAGACGGAACTGTCATCTCTGTCTTGTCATGGAGCACAGTTTAAACTTTTGAAAAAGAGACAAATGTTTGTTTGCAGTGTTTGAATAACGTTCCTGTCTCTCTACAACCTCCTGTGTTTCTGCGCGAATCTGTGACCCAAGCATGACAATATAAAAATAACCATATAAACATAAGGTTTCTACTTCGCGGATTTTCTTATTTCGCGGGTGGCTCTGGAACGCAACCCCCGCGATGGAGGAGGGATTACTGTATATACATATACACATCCACATATACATATATATATACATATACAAATTTACATATCTACATATATATATATATACATATAAATATCGACATACATATATACATACATACATACATTCACATATATATATATATATATATATATATATATATATATATATATATATATATATATATATATATACATATCTACTTATTGGCTCCTGTATTTAGGATATAGCGGGTTGGATAATGGATGGAAGGACATTTGTATGCTTGGCCCTATTTGCCCATTTTCGTTTTTTTTTCTTTCTTCAGTAATATTTCAGCAAACCCGGAGCTTGTCAGTTCACATCCTGGTACTGACACCACTGTGTGAAGTCACTGCACCTGCCTGTGCTGCAAAAAACAAAAGTAATGTAACAAATTGTACCTCAGATGTTGCAAGTTGCTGGAATAAAGGCATAAGTAAAATAGATAAATATGTATTATACACATAGGAAGTATTAATTTATTTTCAGTCAAGTCATCTGCAGCAAACTTTTATAAATGAGAGTTTCTCATTTTTAGATAGTGCAAACTGTTTCTTCTTCATTTACGTTTTCTCTTGGAGAGCTTTTTTCATTTCATTGAAAATGAAAGCAGCAGCTGCCAAAATATGTAGCTTTCTTATTAATTTTTCAACATTGTGTAAAATAAATGTATAAAGTAACATAAAAGGTTTAAATACTGGTTATCCTTTTACAGTAAAATATTACTAAAGAGATACAAAAAAAGTAAAATGGATATGTTCTTTTTCTTTAAGGAGATAAAATATTACGGAAGAAAGAAAAAAAAAATTAAACAGCCAAATGGGGCTATGCATACGAACTTAAAAGGTTTAAATAAAACAGAAATATATATTTTATTTTTACTTGCTTAACTTGTGGAGGGTGTATCCTGTAGCAAAGCCCTAACTTTTTTCGTGAAAGCCCGTTTCAGTCAATAAGTCTTAAAAACAGGTGTAAAGATATTGACAATAAGCTACGCAAACCCAGGAAGACATGGAATCGTTTAAATCAAGTATCATTACATCTTCCTTTCTTAAAGAGAAGTAAGGCAGTACTTATAAGCTTACATATTTATATATAGACATACATATATATATATATATATATATATATATATATATATATCTATATCCGAAGCCGTGCAAGCACACTCTTGAGAATGCAACGTATAGTTGTACAGAAGAAAAGCAATCTTGCCTCAAATGAATGGCAACCTTTTGTAGGTCTATGAACTTAATTTAAACTTTAGGTTTACACGGTGCTTTCTTTCCGAAGTACCTGCACTCATGAATATGTCTGTATGTGTCAGTCGGTCAAATCCACGCGCTTCACACCGGCGAAGTACCGCTTTTAAATTTTTATTAAGAAGAAAATAAAACGTTTTTAAATTGAGGGAAAATATACTAATAACAGTTTGTTAAGGATCTGTTTTTTTGTGAAGCTGCCTTTACTTGAGTGATCACTTCGACCTGACTTGGTGGCCAAGTATAAGCGTTACCTGGTAGGTAACCACCCATACAATCAGATTGTGAATCAGACTACGAATGCCGTGAATGTAATTACACACTCATTGCACTTGCTTACGGTAATCGAACCTGGGACGTCAGCGCTAGAGGGGCTTAGCAGCGGTGAAGTATTGCTTTTAAATTTTAATTAAGAACAAAAGAAAACCTCAGAGGTTCGATTCCCGAAAGGGAGTGAAGAGAGTGTCCGGTTACCTACCAGGTAACGCTTATGGTTGGACAGCAAGTGACGTAACATCAGCCACGGTGCCTTCAGTTGTGAGAAGCAGATCATAGAATGATTGAAAATAGTTTTGCATTTACCTTTTTAGTAAAAGGCGAGCTTTTAAGCCTGAGAAATCACCCCGTAAATGCACACGTTTAATTGCGCATGTGTTAATATGTATGGTTACACAGTATTAAAAGACAGTGAAGAACGTGATTTACCTTTGTTCCCGCGTTTGATAAAAGGCGAGCTTTTAAGCCTGAGAAATCACCCCGTAAATGCACACGTTTAATTGCACGTGTTAATATGTATGCTTACACAGTATTAAAAGACACTCAAAAATTAACGTCATTTACCATCAGCCACGGTGCCTTCAGTTGTGAGAAGCAGATCATAGAATGATTGAAAATAGTTTTGCATTTACCTTTTTAGTAAAAGGCGAGCTTTTAAGCCTGAGAAATCACCCCGTAAATGCACACGTTTAATTGCACATGTGTTAATATGTATGGTTACACAGTATTAAAAGACAGTGAACAACGTCAGTTACCTTTGTTCCCGCGTTTGATAAAAGGCGAGCTTTTAAGCCTGAGAAATCACCCCGTAAATACACACGTTTAATTGCACATGTGTTAATATGTATGCTTACACAGTATTAAAAGACAGTCAAAAATTAACGTCATTTACCTTCGTTCCCGCGTTTGACTCGTGCTGTAAATCTCTTCCTTGTTTTTAGTTCACGTGATTACGTAGGAGGCGTGATGACGCGATACGTGACTCCGCCTCCTCCATTAGAGTATATGGACAAAAAATATGTTCCAGTTATGACCATTACGCGTAGAATTTCGAAATGAAACCTGCCTAACTTTTGTAAATAAGCTGTAAGGAATGAGCTTGCCAAATTTCAGCCTTCCACCTACACGGGAAGTTCGAGAATTAGTGATGAGTGAGTGAGTCAGTCAGTCAGTCAGTCAGTCAGTCAGTCAGTGAGTCAGTGAGGGCTTTGCCTTTTATTAATATGTATAGATAAAAACAAAATATATATATATATACTGTATATATATATATATATATACAGTGGTGTGAAAAACTATTTGCCCCCTTCCTGATTTCTTATTCTTTTGCATGTTTGTCACACAAAATGTTTCTGATCATCAAACACATTTAACCATTAGTCAAATATAACACAAGTAAACACAAAATGCAGTTTTTAAATGATGGTTTTTATTATTTAGGGAGAAAAAAAATCCAAACCTACATGGCCCTGTGTGAAAAAGTAATTGCCCCCTTGTTAAAAAATAACCTAACTGTGGTGTATCACACCTGAGTTCAATTTCCGTAGCCACCCCCAGGCCTGATTACTGCCACACCTGTTTCAATCAAGAAATCACTTAAATAGGAGCTGCCTGACACAGAGAAGTAGACCAAAAGCACCTCAAAAGCTAGACATCATGCCAAGATCCAAAGAAATTCAGGAACAAATGAGAACAGAAGTAATTGAGATCTATCAGTCTGGTAAAGGTTATAAAGCCATTTCTAAAGCTTTGGGACTCCAGCGAACCACAGTGAGAGCCATTATCCACAAATGGCAAAAACATGGAACAGTGGTGAACCTTCCCAGGAGTGGCCGGCCGACCAAAATTACCCCAAGAGCGCAGAGACGACTCATCCGAGAGGTCACAAAAGACCCCAGGACAACGTCTAAAGAACTGCAGGCCTCACTTGCCTCAATTAAGGTCAGTGTTCACGACTCCACCATAAGAAAGAGACTGGGCAAAAACGGCCTGCATGGCAGATGTCCAAGACGCAAACCACTGTTAAGCAAAAAGAACATTAGGGCTCGTCTCAATTTTGCTAAGAAACATCTCAATGATTGCCAAGACTTTTGGGAAAATACCTTGTGGATTGATGAGACAAAAGTTGAACTTTTTGGAAGGCAAATGTCCCGTTACATCTGGCGTAAAAGGAACACAGCATTTCAGAAAAAGAACATCATACCAACAGTAAAATATGGTGGTGGTAGTGTGATGGTCTGGGGTTGTTTTGCTGCTTCAGGACCTGGAAGGCTTGCTGTGATAGATGGAACCATGAATTCTACTGTCTACCAAAAAATCCTGAAGGAGAATGTCCGGCCATCTGTTCGTCAACTCAAGCTGAAGCGATCTTGGGTGCTGCAACAGGACAATGACCCAAAACACACCAGCAAATCCACCTCTGAATGGCTGAAGAAAAACAAAATGAAGACTTTGGAGTGGCCTAGTCAAAGTCCTGACCTGAATCCAATTGAGATGCTATGGCATGACCTTAAAAAGGCGGTTCATGCTAGAAAACCCTCAAATAAAGCTGAATTACAACAATTTTGCAAAGATGAGTGGGCCAAAATTCCTCCAGAGCGCTGTAAAAGACTCATTGCAAGTTATCGCAAACGCTTGATTGCAGTTATTGCTGCTAAGGGTGGCCCAACCAGTTATTAGGTTCAGGGGGCAATTACTTTTTCACACAGGGCCATGTAGGTTTGGATTTTTTTTTCTCCCTAAATAATAAAAACCACCATTTACAAACTGCATTTTGTGTTTACTTGTGTTATATTTGACTAATGGTTAAATGTGTTTGATGATCAGAAACATTTTGTGTGACAAACATGCAAAAGAATAAGAAATCAGGAAGGGGGCAAATAGTTTTTCACACCACTGTATATACATATACACTATGGTCTAAATAAACATAATAAGGATTAAAAAGGAAGAAAATTAAAAATGAACTTCTGACATGGCAGTCACAGTCAGAATAAGGCATTATGCAGGTATATTTCTGTTGGTATTAATTAGCACCAGTAGCATTTCTGGACACAGTTTTGTAGAATGACTCGTTGGTTGAAAGTCCTCAGTTTTGATGTGTCAGAGAGAGGATGTGCAGCATTGTTCATAGTGGCGCTCGGTTTTGTTTTCATTCTCTCTTTCGCTAGTACAGCCAGCGTGCGCATTCCATAACTGAGCCTATGTTTTAAATTAGCTTGTAGATTTAGTGGGCCTCTCTTGAAGTGAAGTTATCAAACCAGCACATACCACAGCAAAGAAAATTGCACTGGACATGACAGAGTTGTAGAATGAGAGAACTGTTCCTTGTGATGGTTCAGTGTTGCTAACATCCATATCAGAAACACAGTCCTTGAGTCTCACAAACTGTGGTCTGTTAGACAGATAGTTCATTATCCAGGACACCATAGGCTCATCCACCTGTATATCTCTGAGCTTATTCCTTAACAAAAATGGCTAAATAGTATTGAAGGCACTGGAGAAATCAAAAACCATAATCCTCATAGTGTTGCCAGCTTTGTCAAAGTGAGAATAAGCCACATGGAGCAGATAGATATTTCCATCCAACACTCAAATCTTTGCCCAATAGGCAAACTGCAGTGGATCTAGGTGATATACCACAAGAGGATTTATATAATTTGGGACCAGCCTCAGAAAGGTCTTCATGATGTGATACATAAGACATTACACTGGTGAAGAGGTGCCTGCCTTCTTTGGAGCAGGAACATTGTAGGATGTTTACAAAGAAGTGGCACTTTCTGAAGCCATAGGGACAAACTGAACAGGTGACAGAGGGCACCACAAAGGTGATCAGCGCAGGCCTTAAGAACTTGAGGACAGACACATTTTTCCTGTGTGTAGCTTCCTTAGTTGTCACCTTATTTGATTTTTAGCGGTGGACAGTACATACTGATGATCAGAGATGGACTTATCACTGGCCATTCTATGGTAGGAGTTATTGATGTAGTAGGGATAGTGTGGGGATGCTGTTCATTGCTAGAAGGTACAAGTGGGAGGGAAAATCTATTAAAATTGGTTCAGGATGTTAGCTTTGTCCATATTCCCTTCTAGCACCTGAGCCCTGGATTGCCTGAGTCCAGATATTATGCCCAGTCCTTTCCAGACATTTTTCATGTTATTCTGAGCGAGCTTGTTTCCTATTTAGCTTTTTATTTATGAACCTAGATGTTCAATCTGATCCCAAATCCATTATTCCCCAGAAATGTTTTAGGAGCTACTGTCACAGATCCATCAGACAATTTACATATACAGATTCAAGAAGCCAAGTCTACTAAGCCTCTAAAAGTCAGATTATGTTCCTCTAAACCTATGTGGTTAAGTATTAGACTGGGCTCATGGGTCTTATATGTATGGCCACAAGGGGGCGTCATAAACTCTAGGTAACATCAAGAGATATTTCAAAAGGGAAAACATGCATAAAGACACCAGGGAGTATATTACGGCATATGTGGTTTTCTGTAGGGCAAAATCTTCTTAGGTATCTCCCTGTAGGTTTATGCCACCTATTCCTTGCCCTTCACGTCCATGGGAGTCACTCTTTATGGACTTTATCTTTGATCTCCCTCCTTCTGAAGGTTGGAAAACTATTTATGAAGTTGTCAATCATTTTTCCAAATATCCACATTTCATTTGGTCTAAGAAACTCCCTTCCGTTAATTAATTAGAACAAATCTTTCTCAGCAATATTGTATGTTTAAATGGCTTTCCCAAATCTATTATATCAGATTGAAGCCCTCAGTTTATTTCTAGGTTTGGGATGGTGACCTTAGGATATCATCCTCAAGCCAATAGGCAAACTGAAATGGTTAATTAAGACTTTGAGAAAT
This sequence comes from Erpetoichthys calabaricus, assembly GCF_900747795.2. Classification (NCBI taxonomy): domain Eukaryota; kingdom Metazoa; phylum Chordata; class Cladistia; order Polypteriformes; family Polypteridae; genus Erpetoichthys; species Erpetoichthys calabaricus. The sequence continues at coordinate 56,359,141 of NC_041410.2, read as the reverse complement.
TCCTGGTATGTTTAAGCATTTCAAGTCAGGAGAACTGAATTGACTAACTGCTGTTGGTAGAATTTGCAATAAACATTATTAAACTTTATCACATAACACTTACAATGTCTTGGCTTGAACGCATGTATTGTTTTAGTTCTTATCTTCTGAATATTCCATCAGTTTCATTCTCAGTACCTACAGTAGCATAACTCTTTGAAGAGTATGCGGCAGCTGGTTAAAGAAAATCTGAAGATGGCAGGTTTAATTTCAAAGCATTTTTCTGACCGTAATAGCCAACTGAGGGTTCTGTCCTGTAAACTGGCACCATGTTATATAGGTCCTTATCTTATCAGAAGGGAAGCAGGACCAGTTTTTTATAAGCTGCCTTTGCCAGCCTACTTTAAGATTCTTTTTCTATCTCATGTTTACTGGTTAAAACCTGTGAGTAAGAGTCGGTGTTATTCTAATACAACTCCTCCATCCCCAGTGTTCCCCACATGTGTCTGAAGAACTTGAGATTCTGTCAATTCTTGACACCAGGGTAAACGGGTCGAGTGGCTTCTTTACTGGAAGGAGCAGAAAGACTACTTTTGGGTAAACTTCAGTGACATTTATGCTTCTAAACTACTTCCTAGGTTTCATAAACTGTCCTGGAACAAGCCCAATGAGCATGTTTGGACACCACGTCCTAGACAAGGAGCTCTGCTATGATTGGAGGTTCTTTTGTAGTTTTAAATTTTGAACACTTTTTTTGCCTGACAAAAGCATTTATACCATGTTTCTGAGGATATCACATTCACTTGAGAAGTAGTGAACTTATCCTATAAGCCTTTCATGTCCTATCTGTTATGAGGATTAGATATCTCTCTATTATAAAAAAAAATCCTGGAAAGCAAAAGCAAGGCATTGATTGATGCGGTAATGGGGGGGCGTTGGAGAGGGTGCTATAAAGTTGTGTTTGGGGTTAGGAAGTCAGCGATTGTTCAAGTAAAACTTTCGTGACACTTTATCATGTCATTCACTACAGTATCAAAGAAAAGATAGAAAAGATTGCATTACCGCAAACAAAAGGTGATTAGTCATCAGAACCAGGTGTAATTGAAAAAATAGCAGGACAAATTGAGGTCAGAAATAAAAGGTAGATTAGACAACAAAGTCTTTTCACATTCGCATCATTTAATGCACAAAACGTGGATTTACACAATAATGGACCATATGCTATGAGAATCTGTGGTCCCAGAACAGTTAAAGGAACGACAAGTTAAATTTCCAAGAATACACTATTCGGTCAGGTGTAGATTGATGATCAGAAGCGATGCAAATTTTAACAGGCAAAAAGAAAGGTAATGTATATATTCCGCGAATAACATTACACACTAAAGGAGATCATGATATGCCATTCATATTAAAATGTTTACAGTTTACCGTGAGAATAGCTTTTGCTATGACAATCAATAAAACACAGGGACAAACATTAGAAAAAGTCGGATTATTTATTAGAGAAACAGAAACAATATTCACTCACGGGCAGTTATATTTTGCGTTGTCACAATGTGTCTCCAAAAAATATTGTTTTTAGTGAAGCTTTGAAGTAAAACTGCAAGTAATGAAATTGAAACAATTCCAAAGAAAAAAAAAATTAAATTGTATATCCGATTAACTAAACACAGGGGTTAGCGAGCGAAGCAAGCAGGGGCCGAAGCCCCCTAGTTTAAAAAAAATAATTTAAAAAGTGTACTCTACTCACTTCACTTTGACTTACTTTTATATAGTGTGCTGCATGGTATATCCATGTTGAATTATACCTACCTTGATGATCAACCATTGCATCAGACCAAGATAATAAAGGACAGACATAACACAGCTGAAGAAAACCACTATTGGCAAGGCCTAGGGTTAAAAAAAAAGCCACATTTAGTGCATAATGGTGAATGTTGGATTTAGAAAATTCTGCATTTAAACAGCTTACTTTTGATTTGAGACAGCTCGTTAATCAGCCTACACATAAAACAGGTCATACATTAGACTTAGTAATTACCAAAGGACTAAAAGTTGATGTAAAGCAGATCATTCATATTGGTCTATCAGACCATTTTCTTTTACTATTTAATATAGAAATATTGATAGAAAACATTCAGGAGAAGCATATTGTTAAAAAAAGCTTCTTTGATTCATCAGCAGCTTTAAAATTTACAAACATTCTAAGCAACCAGTCCGTTAACAGTGCTAACAACAATAGCGAGGATATGTTAATAGTAAGGTAGAAAAATTTAATACTAAGGTGAGAGCTGCTGTTGAAATATTGTAGTTGCACCTGAAAAGACAGTTAAAAAATCTTCTAGCATTGTTATACCATGGAAGACCCAAAGACTGTCTGATTCAAAGAGAACATGCCAGAGAGCTGAGCGTAAATGGAAAAAAACTAAACTAACTATCCACTATGAGATATTGAAGGTTAAAACAACAGAATACAATAACACAGTCCATCTTAAGAGGTGTTATTTTTCTAAGATTATAAACAACAATGCTAGTAATCCCAGAATCTTATTCTCTACGATTGATCGTCTGTTAAACTCAGGTAACTTAAAGGAATGCCTCCAGAATACTTCCAGTGAAACTTGTGAGGCTATTGTTGTATTTTTCAATCAAAAAATGAATGATATTAGAAATAATATAGTATATCTCCCCAACAATGCGGATCCTCTTAAGCCCCAAATAAACAAATTAAACTCTTTCACCAGGATAGATTTACGTGATTTACATAAAATAATTTCTCAACTGAGACCCTCCACCTGCGTCCTTGACCCAATACCAACAAGTTTTTTCAAAGCAGTATCGGGTGTGCTAATTGATAATATTCTTGACATTGTAAACTCGTCATTAGATACGGGGGTCTTCCCAGACTGTCTTAAGACTGCTGTAGTTAAACCCCTACTCAATAAAAATAATCTTGTCCCCTCTGCTTTCGAAAATTTTAGACCCATTTCTAACCTGCCTTTCTTAAGTAAAATTTTAGAGAAGGCAGTCATTATGCAGTTAAATGACCACCTCAATAAACATGCTATTCATGATAAGTTTCGGTCGGGTTTTAGAACAAATCACAGCACAGAAACTGCACCCGTTAAAGTAGTAAATGACTTGCGGGTAAATGCAGACAGAGGCCATTTATCTGTTCTCATCCTCTTAGATCTGAGTGCCGCATTTGACAACACTGATCACAATATTCTTAGAAATAGCCTTAGTCAATGGGTGGGCCTCTCTGGCAATGTCTTAAATTGGTTTGAATCCTACCTGGCAGGTAGAAAATTCTTTGTTAGTTGTGGTAATTACAACTCAAAGACACATGATATCCTATATGGTGTTCCACAAGGCTCTATCCTGGATCCGCTGCTCTTTTCGATCTACATGCTTCCGTTAGGTCAGATTATCTCAGGGCATAACGTGAGTTACCACAGCTATGCTGATGACACACAGCTGTATTTATCAATAGCGCCTGACGACCCCGACTCTGTTATTTCACTAACACAATGTCTTACTTGTGTTTCTAAATGGATGAATAGTAATTTTCTCAAGCTAAATAAAGAGAAAGCAGAAATTTTAGTGATTGGCAATAATGGATACAATGAGGTTATTCGAAACAAACTTGATGCATTAGGATTAAAAGTCAAGATGGAGGTAAAGAATTTAGGGGTAACTGTTGACTGTAACCTGAATTTTAAATCGCATATTAATCAGATCACTAGGACAGCATTTTTTCACTTAAGAAACATAGCAAAAGTTAGACCTCTTATATCATTGAAAGATGCTGAGAAATTAGTTCACGCTTTTGTTTTCATTCAACTAGATTAATGTAACGCACTCCTCTCAGGACTACCCAAAAAAGACATCAATCGTTTGCAACTAGTGCAGAATGCAGCTGCTAGAATCCTAACTAGGAAAAGAAAATCCCAGCACATTTCTCCAATTTTGATGTCACTACATTGGTTACCTGTGTCATTCAGAATTGACTTTAAAATACTGCTTATGGTTTACAAAGCCTTAAATAATCTCGCTCCATCTTATATATTGGAATGTCTGACATCTTATATTCAAAATCGTAACCTTAGATCCTCAAATGAGTGTCTGCTTAGAATTCCAAGAGCAAAACTTAAAAGAAGTGGTGAGGCGGCCTTCTGCTGTTATGCACCTAAAATCTGGAATAGCCTGCCAATAGGAATTCGCCAGGCTAATACAGTGGAGCACTTTAAAAAACTGCTGAAAACACATTATTTTAACATGCCCTTCTCATAACTTCAATTTAGTTTAATCCTGATGCTCTGTATATTCAATTAATTATCGTAACTATTCATGGTGGCTCTAAAATCCGTACTAACCCCTACTCTCTCTTCTGTTTCTTTTCCCAGTTTTCTGTGGTGGTGACCTGCGCCACCACCATCTACTCAAAGCACCATGATGTTCCTACATTGATGGATTAAAAGCCAGAAGTCTACATGATCATCATCATCAATTCCTTCCATGAGAACCCTAAAATACAAAGAGGACTGTTCATTTATGTTAGGTAGAATGCCCAGAGGGGGCTGGGCGGGCTCATGGTCTGGAACCCCTGCGAATTTTATTTTTTTTTTCTCCAGCCATCTGGAGTTTTTTTTTTTTTTTCTGTCCTCCCTGACCATCGGACCTTACTCTTATTCTATGTTAATTAGTGTTGTCTTATTTTAATTCTTACTTTGTCTTTTTTTCTCTTTTTTTTCTTCATGTAAAGCACTTTGAACTACTGTACATTATTTGTATGAAAATGTGCTATATAAATAAATGTTGTTGTTGTTGTTGTACTATTACATGGATAGAAAGAAAATGACAAACCTGGAAAGCAAATGCCTCTGTAATCAGTTTCTGTCCAAAGACAAAGCCAGACCCTGCCTTCGTGTAATCAAGAAATATCTGAGAGGAAAAAAATGCATTAAGAAGCAATTTAATGTACAATTATGTATTATTTAAAATAAAACATAAAATAACATTCAATAAAAAAGGCAATATACTATAAATAAGTACAAAACAATGCACCAAATACATACATACCGTATACAGCATATGGACAGCATATACAGCTGCCAGAGTCCTAACTAAACAGAAGAAATCTGACCACACTGCATCACTATTATTGTCTTTGTATACTGGCTGTGACTTTCGGATCCATTTTAAAATACTGATAATTGTTTATAAGGCTTTGAATAATCTTGCACTTTTATAAATATTGGAATGTTTGTTCCTTTACATTCCTAATCATAATCTTAGATTCCCAAAGTCTGCTTTGCTTGCTCTTTCAAGAGAAAAACTTAAAAGAAGTGAGGAGACTGCGTTTAGTTTCTGTGATGAAAAAATATGGAGTAATCTATCTAGAATGAAACATCAGGCAGAGTGGCTTAAATCACATCTTCAAACATGCTTTTCTTAATCTGCCATTTTGTTAAATTTCTGATTAATCACGTTATTTCTCTTCTTGGTGTCCAGTAGTGGCCCTGTGCCACCACCATCTGGACGAAATTCCCTGAGCCTGGTTGAAGAAAGAACAATACTGAGTCCCTGTACTTGATGACATCCTTGCAGGCTGACTCTCTTTTTTATTTTTTTTATTTTTTTGTATCTTAGATACAGAATATGATAGAATGACCAGCGGGGCCTGGGTGGGTTTTTGGTTGTGGGACCGCAAAGGGTTTTTTCCCTCTTGATTATTTGAACCTTAGTGTAATTATTTTTTTGATTAATGTTTTCCTTTGTTTCCACTTACTACCATTTGCAAAGTACCTTGAATTATACTATGCATTGGAAGTTACTCTATATACAAATATTTTTGCTATACAATGCATTACATAGAGTGGCTAGTAGGGGAAGTCTTTAGTTCCCAAGCCCTTAACAAAACTGCAGAAACAAAGTCATTCATTCACTTGTACCTTCAATGAATACAGGCAAGTCACAATACACCAATCTTTTTTTCCTTTTCTTCCTTCTCTTTCTCTCAATTCTCCTTCATCAAGTGCTGCCCTTATCCTCCTGACTTCAAATCCCTGAATAAGATGAGGAGTTCCCTTTTTTCCAGACCCATAAGTTCTTCTGCTGAAATGACACTGCATGAAGGAATCACTCCTGGGGCAGGAAGAAGCCCCTCAAAGTAGGATCAGCCATTCTCTACATCTCCCTCAGTGGTAGCCCAGCAACTCTGCCATCTAGCATACCAACGAGGCATACAGTCCTGGAAGACTCTCTCCCCCCTGTCCATTCATTTTGTAGCACACCCCCCAGCTTATAGCTTGTGCGGAGGGTGTTACCAGATTTGCGTAGTAAGGAAGCTGCTACGCTTTTAAAATGATGGACAGATAAAATCAGGCCAACACCTAAGCCCTACCGAATTTCCACCCTGCCACCCGAATATTAACAACACCCAGGAAGAAGCCCCTTAAGATTAAATACACCAAACACGAATATATAAAATGATCCTTATTTGCTGGAATAACTATTTACAAATACATAAAATACTATACACACCCCACAAACAAACCCCCACACGATGATGATTACAGTCCTGGAAAAAAAGTTCTCACTGTAAATGATGGGGGTGATTCTGGAAATGGAAACTAGGGTTAAATGATGGAAAGAAGTGCAGAACGTTCCTATTCAATAAACTGTTTCCCGGAATATGGATAGTGAGATTCTGTCCTACCACTGGAATCCAGAAGAATAGTCTTCAAAGGCGCGCGGATTGGGATTGGGAGGAAAAGAACCCACCGCCGTCCTTACATCTAGTGGCCGAGCACCGTCCTTCTCCGCTACGAATGTCAAGTAACTGAAAATGTTTAGGAGCTGCTGCGGATGATGTTGATTAGAAAATGGTCCACTTGAACTGTCCCACCACATCCTTCTCTTCCAGTTTTTTTGGTACAGTGCATACAGAACACAAACTACAAATCCCACAAGACCCTCCGCATCAGTGCAAACCTGTTTAAAGACACCGACCCCAATTTACAAACAGAAATCGGTGCACCCAGTGTTGTCATTCACATTTAACAAACACTCAACAGGACATACTTACACAGAAACAAAAACCCCCTATGTGGCCCAGCTACATATTTATTGTCCCCTCTGAGAAAGGGAAAGCTATCCATCCTGGTCAGGACATAGATTCAGTGTCATCTGTCACCTTCCATTAAAATCTCTCTCTCTCCCTAAATATATATATTTTCATACACAAAAATGCACCTTCAAGGCTCATCCTAATATGTAATACCCCACCAGGGAGAGAGGGGAGCTTGTATAAAGTATATCTATCTCACTCTCTCTGTTCATAAATATATATTATTATTGCCACAAATTAAAAGGGGCAACCTGGATGGCAGGCCACCACTTCATACAGGCATCCTGTGTTCCTTTCACCCATCAACAATATATTTATCAAAACATTAGTGTATTGCTTCTATAGCCAGGCAAAAAAAAAAAAATATGTGTGTGTTTGTATTTGAAAGCAAATATAGATAATACATGTAAATATAACTTTATAGTTGACACCCTCCTGCAATCAAAGATGGCTGTCACCCGTCCAATTTACTCCCTGGGTGTGGTCACTCAAGCTGGTGATATCAGCTGATGGTACCTCCTCTAGAAGAAGGTCTGGAAGGACAAAGAGATTGTCAGCTCTTCTGGAAGAGCCAGACTGGCATTTCAATGCTTATTTTTATTTATAGTTTCATTAAAAAATACAGTAGTGTTACCTGTTTTTCGAAGTTTGTATTTTAGCACTTTATTTTCTGTACTTGAAATCATGCATTAATTTTCTACCTTTAATTTTGTTGCTGTTTTTTTCACAACAATTGTAGGTTTGTACTCCTTATGGGCTATCTCCTATTAGTAGGTACTCATAGTGGCTGCACGTAGTTAGGAGGGCAGAGGAAGCTCTTGGACGCTGCACACAGGGCTCCCGTTTTGTATAGTTTTCAGTGTCACAGACTACATGCATTTTGTTTTTGTTTTTTTAACACTATGCTTCGTTTCTTTAACTTGTCTTCCTGTTGCTGTTAAATCCCTCGGCATCTTAGAAGTGCATTTTGTGTACATGAATGTGTACATAAATATTCATGCATCCCTTTTAAATAAGTGACCCTGTGTTTGGATTCAGCGGGTTGGAAAATGGATGGATGGATGGATGGCTCTTCCTTATATTTAACTTGAATATTTCACATTTGAAAGTCTTAAGTATACAAGTATGCACACCCTTTGTAAATTTCTTCTGTTTGTCTTCAGATATGATGTGATGTAATGAGCATGAAATAAATATATTCATTGTTTATGTGATTAATGTGAAAAACCGCTATTATTTGAGGAGTACTACATGTGTGTTGGTTTTTATTGTTTGTCTTGGCAAAGCAGTCTTGAATTTCACACCTTACCAGTTTAATAAATGGAAATGTAGCGCTTAGTTAAAAACAACCTGACATCTAACATTCCTTTATCAGGTATATTTAGAAAAAGAAGCCTTTTAGTTAAATGTAAGTAAAATTTGCAGAAGCTTCTTATTAGCTCTTGTGGCACCTCATGCCCGGTCGGGACGCCCAGGAAGACAGGAGGAGGGCTCATTCCTCCTCCAGACCGCGAGGGGGCGTCCGCCCTGGTTGTATTGGGGGTCACGGGTACAGGGCTTGGAAGCCCAACCCAGTAGGGGCCCGTGGTCACCGCCAGGGGGCGTCCCCCTGCCTGAAGGACCCTGGACCCCAGTACTTCCCTCTCTTCTTCCCCCCCAGCACTTCCTGGTGTGGCGGAACACCCAGAGTGCTTCCGGGAGGACAGCCGGCATTTCTGCCACACTGGGGCGTGTCCGCGGGATTGCCGGTGCACACCTGGAACACATCCGGGTACGGATATAAGGGGCCGCCTCCCTTCATTCGAGGCTGGAGTCGGGTGGAAGCAGGACAAGGTGCAAGAAAGAGAGGAGGCGGTCCGAAGAGGCAGAGTGGTTGGCCTGGACTTTGTGGATGATTGGGGTTTGTGACACTTATGGACATTTGTACATAATAGGTATTGTAAATAAACGTGTGTTGGGTGACATGAGTGTGTCTGCCTGTCTGTGTCCGAGCCACTCTCCACACCCTATAGTTCAGTTGTAACCTCAAAAAGGTTCCTCTTGGCTCCTGATATAATTGTAATATTTATGTGGTGTGGCCACCACCCAATTGGGTGCCTTTGGGCTTTTGAAACCTCTGTGCTCCCAGTCCTCACCCCTGTTTGGTAAAACACCCCTTGAGCGGATAATAAAATGGGATAGAAACACAGAAATGGTCAAGCCCACACCTAAACAAAACAAAACATATTTCAGTTTGCAAGCAAAATACAGCACACAATTTCAAGACACTCTAGGAGGAAGAACATGACCACCTACTGGAGAGAACAAATAAATACCATGTGACTGATTTTGGGAACTCACCTTAAATTTGTTGATTAGACTAGTCACTCTCAAGCATTTTTCTCCTTCACCTAATTGTAACATGGACAAAATCCCCCAAATATTTATTAATATATGTGTGAATCAAAGTATTAATTCAGTTATAAGTAACTGAGCAGACCCACCTATATCAGATGATTTGTATGACTAGAGTGCAAATGTTTCTCTCAGCAAGACTTGTTCAATCAACTAACCTTTACTGTCCAGGTCATCAATGTGTTGTACAATAGAACAGCTTCTAAAAAAATAGGATTTTATTTGAATCGCAAGCAAATGTATCACCTGCGTGATTTTACTCATTGCACTGCAGATGGATGTGGTAAGGTGGATGTAGGGGTCCGTGGCAGTATGCGGCTTGCTCAGGCTCAGGGGAAGTTGTAGGTGTGCACAATAGCATGGCCGGGCAGCCCTGGGGTGTTGATGGGGTTGTTGGCTCATAATATATTCATGAGTTTATTTTGTTATTTCAGCCATTTCCTCATTAGCACTCTGGGATCGAGGAATATACACCCACAAGGAATAGAAATCTAAAAAATCTCAGCAGGCAAGAGAGGAAGGCAAACAAAAATGGGAGAAAGAAAGAAAGAAAAGTAGAGCTGGGATTGTGGCAGAGCTGATGCGGCAGAGAGGAGGCAAGCGTTTGGGAAGTGGCCCTGGATGGAACGAGTGAATAGTGCTGTCAGGGCAGGGTTGCTCCTGCTGAACATCCAAGGTCCCAGTGGAAGGGTCGATGGAGAAAAGAACCACTGATGGTGTTGGGGATATGAGCCAGAGTGAAAGATGACTGTGCTTGCTTGTGGACTTCTCCTCTTGCTGAGGAGACCTTAAAGAGTGGTTGTGACCTTTCATTTTAACCTATTTATGCATTATTTATTAATGGCATTTTTACCTCCACCAAGCACCATTTTTATAGTTTACTAGCAAAATACCCACACTTCACAGCAGAGAAGTAGTGTGTTAAAGAGGTTATGAAAAAGAAAAGGAAACATTTTAAAAATAACATAACATAATTGTCAATGTAACTGTTGTATTCTTATTTTAGTATTGAGAGTGAATTTGATGATTGTAAAGAGTTTAATTTATGATTGTAAATGTTGTGTATGAGAAATGCACATTTTTAGGATGTAAGGATCTCTTTGTAAACGGCGTTTGCAGTTCTGCCCTCAGGCTGTAAAATGACCAAGCTGTCTGCTGAGCTTACTCTTGAGCATGAAACATACAGTTGGCCATGTGAGAAGCAATCTTGTGTCAAGTCAATGCCGACCTTTTTTAGAGTCTGGCCCTGTGACTTATTTATTGTCATAGCGAAGCGGACCCTTACTGGAAATTGGAGGTGTTTGAATTGGAATGGGAGGTCAGAGGGTATGAGAGGGATGTGAGGAATAAATACAGTCTCCCCGAGCCAGTTCCAGTAAAGACAGTTGCCTCAATGAGGTTCGTAGGCAAATCCACAATCTGCTTTGTTGAGGGCAACCTTTTTTTTAACTAATGAGCCGTTTGTCATTATTCAGATCGTACCTACGAACAGAAGCTGTGTTAACATGAGGATGCGATTTGGAATATTTAGAAATGACATCTCTATGAACTTGTGGATTTGCCTGAGAGTATTTAGCGGCAGCCTGACAAAGTTGCTTCCATCTAGGTTCATCTGAAAATCTACCATGACGTCTTTTATGTCGAGTTTGTGTTGTTTTGTCACTGTTATGAGTGTTGCTATCATTAAGGATTTGATTATCATTATTTCTTTCAATCAGGTTCATATTTGGAGGACGTGTTGTGTTCAAGTTACATTCCGCGTTTGTCAACCGTTGTAAAGATACAACAGGTTTCATTGATAACATTGTGTCCACATTGTCAGAGTTGGAACATTCATAAACATTGAAGTGTCCACTTCCCTAATCGCTACCCGTGAATCTAAGATGTTTAACAGGCATTCCCGGTTGTCCAAAGGTGTAAAATATTTCCCCATTTCTATACATTTGAAAGCGAAAACAAAACAATTCCGCTGCAATTATCAGTTCACATGCAGAACCATAGGTTGAGAGCTTAAGCATTTCACTGCTATAGTGGTCCTGTGTAGTATAATTGTCTCCTGTACCATCATCAGTCCACACCTTTACCTCTCCCAGTCATTCAGTACATACAACACAATGTCTCTGCGGATATCAAGGCTGAGACCTGATATGGCCATGTAATAAGTAAGAGAGAGCATGTAAAAAGCAGGCTCAATCTCGAGGCATGGAAACCACTGGGTATGGGTCAGTGAAATTGTGATCAACGTTGATCACTGGAATAGACATGTTATTCCGGGTAAACTTACACTTGTTGAGAAAGAAAGTGTGAAGGAAGGTGAGAAGCAGTGGAGCAGGGAATGAAAAGCAGAAGTCAGCACCAGGAAGACATACGTGAGCAAGTAAGGAAGCCCAACAATGTCAGCCTTGAAGCGGTGGAGTAAAAAAAAAGGCAGGAGTCACCAGCAGGAAGACATGAAGGAAGGCGAACAATAACATTCTTGAAGTGGTGGAGTAAAGAAGAACGGAATAGTGAGCACGACAAACAGCTGAGGAAAGTAGGGAAGCGAGTGAGGAGGCACATGAGCGTGGGATGTCGTTAATGTATATAGGCAGGGACCCAACCATGTGGTAGGTCCGCAAAAAGCAGAAATGCGGAAAAAGGAAGGGGGACCGGGGGTGGCCCTTGTGCGTCTCTGCCATGAAATAAATCATCTGTTAACAGAAATAAGGAATGAAACCACCAGAAGGAGAGGTAATTTCCAAAAGTTTCTTACGATATAATGGTGAGAGCCGCCAAAAAGAAGACGTTATTTTCGAAATGAAACACCCTTAACGTTTGTAAGTACAGTGTAAAGGATGAGCATGGGAAATTTGGGCTTCCTACGTATATTGGAAGTCGCAGAAATAGTGAGGAGGGGTTTCCCCTATCTATATACTAATACTTGGGTTTTCAACCAAGTATTAGAAATGAACATTTTATTTCCAGTTATTTAATTTGTCCAATTACTTTTGAGCCCCTGAAATGAAGGGATTGTGTCAAAAAAATGCTTTAGTTGCCTCACATTTTTATGCAATCGTTTTGTTCACCCCACTGAATTAAAGCTGAAAGTCTGCACTTCAACTGCATCTGAGTTGTTTCATTTAAAACTCATTGTGGTAAAGTAGAGAACCAAAAAATTGTCTCTGTCCAAATATTTATGGACCTAACTGTATATACAGTTTATGGGGTACATCCCCCTTGGGTGTTGAAATAGGACATGAAACATACCTAACTGCCTAACTTTTGTAAGTTAGTTCTAGAGCTGATAAAACGTTTTTCAAAAGTAGGTCATAAAAATTGATTAGCACAATATTATTTGTGAGAATTTGAGAAAAGAACAGTATATGTTTGTCTTTGAATTTTTAAGCTGGCCAGGTTAAAAGCACTGATGAGATAGAGACCTTGAATTATTTGATTTTCAGCTGAGTCAGTCACCTATTCATTTACTAGTCCTGCTCAATTCAGCCAAAAGTCTTCATGGGTGCAGAAGGGAAAACCAAAGTACCAGTGAAAAAATACAGACTGGCACGGAGTGAGTGGGCAGAACCAAAGGATTAATCACGTCAACATTTAAACCCAAATTCCTGTTGCAGTGAGGAGGTAGTACTAATCAGTGAGCAAGTTGTTCGATTTAGTTTTACATGTGTATCACAATGCCCTTCATCTGGGCACAGGGTCATTTGTTGAATACCTTATTTGTACCAGGATGCTTGTGGAACTATTGGAGGTGGTATGGTAGATGACTATTTGCAATTACATCTGGAGTCATGAGAAGAAATAGTACAAGAGCCCCCTGGTCCTACATCTGGTGGACTCCACAATCCACAACAGTCAGTACTCCTTGAATATGTTAAGAACAGGCTTCATGGTACCCTTACCTTCCAGTAAAAACAGGAAAACCTTTTTGATGGTAGTGGTGGATTATTTTTGATCAAATAGGTGAAAGGAAACTGCTCCATATTTAAAGATGAGATTGTTTAACTGTTGGAGTTTCTAAAATTTATAATCATTTATAGAATCCCACAATTCACCAGCTCAGGGATGCAAACTCTGCTTTCTTTGCGAGAAAGCAACCTCAAGAATGCAGTAAGTAGGTTAACTGAGCTCTGGGTATGATAAAAGTGGAGACCTCTGTACTGCTATCTCTGAGTAAATGTATGGTTATTTCAAATGTCTTGTTGTTGTCGCAGTCTCCTTCAAATGTCTACCCTTTCAATAACCTACAGCATGCAACCTTTAACTCTTAAAACAGTAGATGAAGCAGAGCTTGGTGACAACTCAGCTAGACAGGCTTGGACCTACAAGAGTTATTTTGTTGTTGATCCAGCCAGGATAAAATTGTATTCTTTCTCCAAAGTTGCCACCTAATACTCAGCCAAACTTGCTCCTAAATGGGATGGTCCCATGGCATTATTAAACAAATTGGTCTCATCAATCATTATGTGCAGTTGGACAGGGATGCCAAGACTAAAACAGTACAATGTACATGTGATCAATGTTAAAGCCCTTGTTTGGACATACTGTATATATGTTACTGGCAATGTGTGAAAAGCAGGTATTGTATAGAATACATGACGTTTTTAGGCAATGCTTTACTAGGCATCATCACTATTGATGAGAGCCTCGTTCGTCCATTGTTATGTCCGGTATATAATACCTAGGCATTATACAGAATCACTTATCAGTTTGCCTTTTGACATTGCATAGAATGCCTAGGAATTTTAATCATTTCATACTTTGACATTCCATTTTAAGTATTCTATAAATTTCCTAGGCATACTACACAATGCCTAATTTCAGACATTGCCAGTTATATATAGTGGCAAACCAGGGGCACCACTTGACCCTAAACCCTGGATACAACTGACACAGTCTCATGAGTTCAAAACAGAAGTCCTGAATAAAATCCCTGCAGCACCCCTGCTGGCGTGGACTCTTGGCAATAAAACTTCCATTATGCCCCGCAGGGTTCCACATGGTTACCGTGGTCCTGGGATGCTGCCAGCTAGGGAATGGTGGATAAAAATATACACAATTAGGAGCTTTCCACACTGCTCCTTTATCTTGTCCTTCTGTCTGGGTAATATTCCCATATTCCACCTGGCCACGATGACAGATAATCCTACTTGAAACTTAAATGGCTCCCCCTTGGGTTGAACACTATAAGGTTCAGTGGTTAGCCATGTGAAGGTAGCACTCCTCCGAAGTGTCAAATCAGGGTCCCAGAGATTAACGTGGTGGTCTGGAACAAAAAATGCATAATTAGCGATAGCATAATCCCATTTGCAGTTCTGCAGTTTTCTTTGCAGCCTGTAAGGACAGAGTCTCCAGCCATGTCCAATACCATCTCACTCATAACAATGATTGTTCCCAACCGGCCAGTTAATTCTGTGTCCCTGAAAGCAGGAAGGAAAGCCGTAATCCGCACTTTGTGCTGAGAGGTCCGTACCACAAATGTTAGGTGATCCTAACCTTACAGGAGGACTCACCTTTAAACTCTGGGTTATGTAGATTGTTTGGGATGCTTCATGAATCAAAGATGAGCCCCTTGACATCTGTACAGCTTTAACATATTTCTTAACATTTTTACCCTCTGTAGGAGATTATTTCCGGGACCCCTTCACTATGTGTTCCTTTATTTTGTACCGTACAATTATAACCAGCCCTTCTCCTAGGCTTTGTAATTATCATCCCATGACTTCTATTAGATCTTTTGCGGTGCTTTCCAATTCACACATTGCTGCTTAAATTGAGTTCACTACTCTCAAGAGTGTGTGAAGTGGCATAAATAACATCTCTACATCCATGGGGTCGATTTGCCCTTCAGGTTGGTTCATCCTTGGTCGGGGAAAACTTTGGGCTTTCCCGTCACTCTTCACTGATTCAACAGTCATGTATATATCCTACGCATATCCTGTAGGTAGCACCCAAGGCTTGAGGGAGTTGGAGTCCAGACAGTCTTTGGTGTAACCAGTTGGTCCCACCTCTACTAATTTATCGACAGAATCCTGACACTTATTCTTGAAATTCCTATGAGAAATGGAAAGAGTGCTTACTGCAACCTTTTCCCTTTGCAGTTTTCCCCAGGCAGGTTTGGAAACATGGACGTCCGTGTTCCAGTCACCATCTTCCTTCCAGAGTTCACTGGGTTTCACCACATGACATTCATTGGCGAACAGTGACTTGAGGTTCTCATAGCTAGACTGGATGGGCCACTCATCGTCGCCATCTTGTCTGGGGTGAGAATTGCACAGCAGGCTGCAAGCGGCATTTATTCTGTCCAGGAGGTATGAACAAGGCACATAGTTAAGACAGTTCCCCAGCTAGTGTTAAACCCAGGACGGAGTGATGATTCATATCTCTTTTTTGGCTCCATTGCTATATATAAGTGCCAGGGATGTCCTGCATGTTCTCCGCACAGCTTTCCCCTCTCCATTGAGGAAGTGGGCCAGCAGACTGTCTTGCACACCTGCCATCTTCACTATCCCCTAGGTAGTTCAGTGATAATGTTGGGTGACTGGTCTCCTGGAAGCATTTCCACTCTTTTTCCCAGATTTTTCCCCCATTAGTATGAAAAATAATAACTTGTGTTATGGGTGGTAAATTTATTCCATGTCCTTTGTGTCAACAAAATTTTAATAAAACAGCTTCCTGCCAAACAGATGTCAAAGAAATCCTACCGACTATGCCAGTTGTAACTGATAGGGGGCACCACTGAGACCCAAACCCTGGATATAACTGACATACAGTTAGGCATGGGTTCAAAATAAGAGGTTTTTTATTATAAAAATAACTCATAAAAGGTTTCTCCCAGGTTACACAAGCACAAGTAGAAATGATATTCTTTTTTCTTTCTTCCTTCCATCTCTTCTCTCTCCGTCCACCTCCCTCCAGTGAGTGTTGCCTTCCTTCCTCCTGACTCTTGACTCCTCAGAGGAGGCTGGACAGCTTCCTTTTATGTCGGGCCTGGGAGTACATCAGGTGCCACGGCATAGCCCAAATGAACCACTTTCAGTTCAGGCAGAAGTCCCAAAAAGTAGGGATTGTGAATTCCTGTAGCGCCCCCTGGTGGCACCCATGGGATCCAGTAGGGCTGATTCTTTGCACTACAACTCCCATCATGCCCTGCAGGGTTCCACATGGTTACCATGGTTCTAGGATGCTGCTCCCTTATCTTGTCCTTCCATCCGCGTAAGGGTCCCATACTCATCCAGGCTGGGATGACAGATAATCCTGCTTGGCACTTACAATATATATTACCTCTGCAGATCTGGTGAATTCTGGCTCGACAAAGCATAAGTCATTTCCATTTTTGGGGCAGCTGAACCTGCCCCTTCCAGTTCAACCTCATAACCAGTACCACCACCACCTTTCCCCAGTATTGGTGGAGACTCCCATCTGAAAAGATGTATTTTTAGAAGTAATCAGTAACTATTTAACACAGCATGTTAAAGCATCAACGTGGGGTGAAGCCTGTATGGATTTAGTATTTTTTAATAATCCGGATAGAATTGAGTGTGTATAGTTGATTGAACTACTGGGGTCAAGTGACCATAATATAATACAATTTTCAGTGTTTTGGAAGAGTGCTGATGTAAAGATTAAAACTGTTAAGTGTGGTAGTGCAAATTTTCAGCAGATGCTGCAAAGTCTAAGGAGGATAGACTGGGATATGGTTTCAAGTGTGGGGACAGTTGAGGAGCAGTGGAACAGGTTTAAAAATGTTTTTCATACAATGCAGTACAGGTACATAGCTAAATTTGGAATAAGTGGGAAATTTTAAAATATTCTGCAGAGGGTTAAAAAGAGTAAGAAAAATAAGCTGCAAAGGAAATAACAGCTATATAAGGCACATAAGACTAATAATTCCAATGTGAATCGCAGAGTGTATGAGAGCATGAGGGCAATCATTGAGAAGGATATTAGGGAGGCTAAAAGGCAGTTTGAGAGGAATATGGCAGATATGGCGACCCAAAGAGATTCTTTCAGTATTTTAATAATAGATAGATAGATAGATAGATAGATAGATAGATAGATAGATAGATAGATAGATAGATAGATAGATAGATAGATAGATAGATAGATAGATAGATAGATAGATAGATAGATAGATAGATAGATAGATAGATAGATAGATAGGTACTTTATTAATCCCAAGGGGAAATTCACATACTCCAGCAGCACCTTACTTATACAAAAAAAAAATATATTAAATTAAAGATTGATAATAATGCAGGTAAAAAACAGACAATAACTTTGTATAATGTTAATGTTTACCAAGTAGTACTAGTAGTAAGAAGCCATACCAGAAGCCTTGACATGCAGCAATTTTCTGTTAAAATATCAGAGAGTGACATTTCTGTTTGTAATTGTGCCATCGAGCAATTTTATTTTGTTTAGGAAGTAAATGGGGACGGCTGGGTTAGCCCCCCACATTTGTTGCAGTTATCGAACCGTTATTACCTTGGATGACTACTATATATTTTCAGAGAGAGAGAGTAAAGCCATATAATTGTGATGGCCTTCAAGTTCTCCCTTTCTAACATTCAAGTTCAAGTTCTCCCTTTCTAACATTCAAGTTCAAGTTCTCCCTTTCTAACATTGTTTGAAAGTCATGTCTAAAAATGTGGTTTAAGCCCCAAACTGCTAACAAAGTAATGCCTCACACAATTCTGGGTTTAAATAAAAGATATTTATTTATCCAATGTACTTTTCCAGTAACATTCTGTCAAAAGATCAGTAATTAAATACAATAATTCTGTCAATTCTTCCACCTTCCTCCCTCCAAAAATGTCACGCGCTGCCTCCCAACTCTGACTGCATATGTGGAAAAACTGTCCTCCCAAGACAGTGCCCTCTAGCAGTTCCCAAAGACCCCGACAGGTCTGTACATCTACACTCCAATTCCCATGCAACCCTGTGGGTGTTCTGATTGGAATCAACCTTGAGGAACACTGCTACCTTCTGTGTGGGGGAATGAACTGTTCTCGGAATCCACACTCTTCCAGTCTATTCATTATTGGCTGATCCCAGCCAGGGCAAAGACTGTAGGGCGTTCTGACTGGGTTGTGTCTCCAGTCCAGCAATCCTTCCATTAAGACATCCACTCTGGGCAAGAACTGTGTCTTGATCCTGGTTGGGATGCCTGCCTGTCCTGCATGGCATTTACAGCACATCGTGGGTAACTACTGTACAGCTGAGTTGTCTTTGTGACTAGAAGTTAATCTTACTGGTCTTTAAGGAAGAGGGGGAGGCAGGCCAAGATGTTTAAATGGAAATAGTGTAGTGAGTTGAAAAGAAGGTACTGTGAGATCGGTAGCAGGAAAACACAGAAGAGTTCACAGTGGGATGGTTGCATGCCATTATTTCCCACAAAGGATTACAGAAGCCAGTATTTTAAAAGGTGTAGTCATGAGAGGTCTGCTTGTGTTGGAGAGGTGAAGAATTAACAAGAGATTGTGCTTTTGAAAAATAATCAAAAAACAGAATTCTTTTAATACAAGAATGTTGGAGGGAATGTTTTGTAATTGCTTTAAGAGGCTGTTCATAACCACCTTGCCATTAATTGATTGTACTAAGAGTAGTGGCTGTTATAGGGCATTATAGGGCAATCTTATTCTCTTGCTTTAAAGTGTTAAGAAGGATTATAGACAATTTGTGTTTTGCTATTTTTTTGTTAAAATTGTAAGTTCTTTTGTTCTACTTGAACTTCCAGTCCCTGTAAAAATGTCTAGAAAGAGGGACTGTTAGTAGAGTCCAGCAGACACAAGTCTAGGCTAGCAGAAATGCAACATACACATTAAAAAGGGCAGTCTAACAAGATGAAAAGGTCAGAAATTTAAAATGTTAAATGGTCATTTTCTGGACATTCCACATGTGCAAATGTGTAGACCTCAAATCATTTGTTATCTTTGCACACCCATATTTTCTGAACACGTACAGAAATGGTCTGTCAAAGTGAAACTGGTCAGAGAGGGGCTAGGGTTGTCTCACTGTGGCCCTGATAGAATTTTAAACATCAGCTTCAAGCAGGAAGAAATATTGAAGAACTATAAAGGAGGGAAATAAAGAAAAACAGCCATCAAGATGACCCATAAAGTGAGACCAGCAATGTCACCTTAAAGAGACTGAAAGACAAATACACAATGGGCGTGGTAGCAGGAATGTCTGTTAAGTCTCCTGAAATATTCCATGGTATATCAATTGATTTGCCACACTCATTTACTTATTTGCTTTCGCTTTTTGACACATTTAAGAATATTTAAAATATTACAATCTATAATGACAGAATGAAGATGTATTGCCTGTTCCCCTTGCTTGCCTTGTTGCTCTATTTTGCCATTTGGGGTACACGGAAAAGAGGAGAAATCCTCTGCTGCTTTGCAGTAAGGAGACTGTGGAAGATTGTGGGTTCGCTTCCCGGTTCCTTCCTGTGTGGATAGCGCTTTGAGTACTGAGAAAAGCGCTATATAAATGTAATGAATTATTATTATTATTATTAATAGGAGAAATGAAATAGGGTAGCAGTCAGTCCTGGGTGAAGATGCAAGTGCTTTGTGACTGCCGTGCTGTGTCTCATTCCAGAGAAGAAGAGTAGGGGTGGAGGACATATCTGTGGATCTACATAACAAAGAATCTGTGTGAGAGAATACAAATGATTTTAAGATAAGGTCACCCCAAAACCCTTCCATTAAAAAACAGCTGGGTTTTGGAAACAATCTTCACGGCAGTGCAGAAGATCTAATTGGACTGGGGTATGAGGATTATTTGTACTTTTTTGAGAGTTATTAAGCAGACCCCCGTGACCCTGTAGTTAGGATATAGCGGGATGGACAATGGATGGATGGATAATTGTTGTTAACATATGTTTACTTTCCATTTGAAATGCACAGTAGGTGCTGGATTTGGAATATTAGTCTATTGAGTAGTGAATAAGGTTCTAATGGATGAGGGATTTAGTTTTGGCCTTCAACCTTTCACTTAAATAAATAAAGTGCAAAATCTAGGTGAAATCCTGACATTTCTTTTGTTGTTTGCTACAGCAAAATTTAGCAGATGTGGATATATGACAGGCTTCATCAGGCATCCTCTAAACACTCTTCCCTGGCCTCTTCTTATATGTTTTTTTTCCTTTGATCCTGCCTGTCTGGTTGTTGTGTTGTGGAAGCCACAAAAAAGATTAAAAGTAGAGTTTAAAGATTGAGTGTATTACTATAACGTGCTTCTTTTACCTGTCTTCCTGGTATTTTTACCTTTGTTATCCAATGAACATTTCTGCATAGCCAGTATTAAAATATTTATTTATCTTGATTCCTAACTTGATGAGATATCCAGCAGTGGCTCCAGTTACTGCATCCAGCATAATTAAATGTTTGTATTTTCTTTCCAGTAAAATTAATTAACTCCTGTAAAATGGACATTAAAAGCATTTGAACATACCTTGATTCTTAGCCAGTGACTGCTAATTTAACAATGTTACCACAGTTGTAAATATTGTTTGTCTTGTTCAGTTTTTAATATCGCATATGTCACAAGTCAACCATAGAAGAAAGCTCTTATTTTGCTGGTAGATGCACTCAATTTAATTTGCAGCTTTTAAGGTACTCTCCATTTCTAGCATGTCATCAATGCTCTGAGTAGAAGCAATACAGTAGAAATATGGCAGGTAGTCTTAAAAATAACATTTATAGTGAAAAATCATAAGACACATATCAAAGATATGACATCCCCTAACATAGTACAGTTTAGTAGTTTAGTAACACCATCACAAACCAAAAATTACCTGAATTTGTACTCCGAGCCAGTTGAAAGCCTCAAAACCAGGGTCTGTTCGAATGATGAAAATGCCAAGTACAAACTGCAGTCCCATTCCCCAAAACACCGCTCTCCAAGACACCTGCGAGGTGCAGACAAGAATGAAATGTAAGAAGACCACCCAGATCACAGTATATGGACCATTAAGGGTCTTTCTATTTTTGGATGAAACCTTTATAATTTTAGCAATTATTTGCAGCTGCCTTCATCTATATTGCCTGTTATTGTCATGCTAACCTTTTTATTATTTTAATCGTTTTATAATTTACATTTTAATGAATGAATTACAATTAAGTCATTCATACAATTCTGTATCTTATTAGATTCAAATCAGACATTCCTACACCTACCCATCTAAAGAACAAGAGATTAGAATATTTACTATGAAGTAGTCACTCACCAAGGGGGCAAACCAGCCTAAGTTAGTTCCAGGCCCAAGCCAGATAAATAAAGAGGGTTAGTGCCAGGAAGGGAACCGGGGAACATGCACTGGTACTGCGGGTTGCTGCACCCACCACACTACAAAACAGCTTGGGATCCTGGTTGGCAATCCCGCAGTCAGACTCGTGGTCCAGTCCCACCCACTGGAAATGTTCCGTTGGCATCCCCTTATCCTGCAAGCCGGATCACCCTCAGGGAATCACCCCACATGGCCGAAGTGCTGTAACTGATGCAACCTCACAATGTAGGTAACATGCACATTTCGGACTCTGTTAGCAACTGTTCATTTAACACAAAGTCATACCAGTGGTGCCCAAGGATTCTCCAAAGAGACACCGTACCAAAAGAGTCCAGTCTTCATCTCAGGTCACTGGATAGTGTGGCTTGTGAAACCTTAAAAAATCAATGATGAAGTCATTCCAATCAACTTCTAAAAATACTAGGGCAGACCCCACAGATGACTTACAGGGAACTTGCCTGACCCTTGTGAGAAGTCAAGTGTAAGTCTGGTTAAAGAAGTTAGTCTAAAAGAAACAGAAGAAGAGGAGAATGGTGTAGGAGAAAGAAAAGATTAAGAACACTGAATGCTGGGATGTTGGGACAATGGCTGGTAAATAAAGAGATTTTGCAGATTTGAAGGACAGACAAAAGGTGGGAGTGTGCAATATAAGTCTCTCAGGAGGCATGGATTCAGATCTCACTACTGCGACCTCAGGATAAGGCTGGTGAGTGGAAGAAAGCAGAAGGAAAGGAGATGACAAAACTATGAGTAAAGCTGAGAGCAGCCGCTGCTGTGGTGTGTGGTACTGGGTAATGGTGGCTGTTAGGCAAGTTGCTATAATGGTGGAAATGTATGTGAAACTTGTAGAACAGGGTGAACTCAGGTAGCTATCATGCCTTAATGAATTATTTTTAACCATTTATGAATTTACTCATCATGGACACAATATTTTTATGCACTATGAATGCTTTAATTCTTTGTGGTTTTAATAAACACTTTGCACTTTTTTGTACCTTAAACCTTGTCTGTTTCCTCCCTTGCTATTGGTAAATCCTCGATTAATGAACTACTAGTTGCTCCATCAATGGATGATGCCAAGGACCACTGACATAAGGCATCACATTATGATGGCAGTGGTGGGATAAAGAGTTTCAGTTTTCTATTCCATGAAAAGGACTGAGCAAAGACACCCACATGGACAACGGATTGAAAAAAAAATTACTTATTTTAGTTTTTGTGTCTTATTGTCCTTTGATTGTGATTTAAGGAGAGGGGTATGACAACAGAATGAAGAAAAGCTGGGGACAAAGAGACGTGGTGGTGGAATGATTGTCTTGAAACCAGCATTTCATCATTTCCTGGGATAACATAAGAAAGCAGAATAGTGCATATATTCACAGCTTAACAGTGCACTAAAAAGTTAAGATAGTGCCATACCTGCAGCAGCTTTAGATCACCAAAGAAATTATTTTTTCATCTGCTGCATGCTACTCTTATCTATTTCTTAAACAAGTATTTGTTGGTAACAACATTAATTCAACCAGCTAATGTGAGAAGAAGGCCTGGCCATCTGATTAACATCTCATTTAGTGTTCTCTATTGGGTTTTTCAAATTTAATTTTTGAATATGCCTTATTGCCATTGCATTTCAAAAGTCTGTGAATTATCATGAGATTTACAAGTAAGGATTTTGTTCTCTAAAATATTTCACGGGGAGCCATAAACCAATAAACCAATTGATCTTTTAGGCATGACAAAGAACATCTTGGTTAGAATGAAATGATATTCACTAATGAGTGGCTAGATTGTTTTACTGCGTTCTTAAATGGACCAAAGACATTGTGTCTTTTCATAGGAATTCAGTCTTAGTTAAAAGTGACTTATCTATAAAAATGGATTATGATTGTTGTCAAAGATTTTGTCCTGTTGTCCATGAGTTTTTCAGTTACTTTACAAGGCTGAAGGTCCTGCTAATCTTCTAACATAAGTTCATATTACAATTCATTTCAAACAATACAATGTTAACACAAAGATTTTTTTTTAGCTTCTTAGATTTTTTGAAGTTCTCCCTAACTGTGGAAAAACTCACCTTTCTGTGGTGCTTGGAGCAGATGAACAAAATAATTACAAACATGCAAGTCCCACCAAAGGAAATGAGCTGCTCTGGTCTTTTTGAAGTATCCAGGATGAGCCAAGTCACCAGCAGACCCAACACAATTATTATAAACACCCTGATAAAGCAAACAGAAGGAAATGAAACAATACAATCCAAAGTAAGGGATGTATAGTAAATGCATCCACTATTCTCTTTCATTCCAAACTCGTATTTCAGTCACTTCAACATAACCTTTGTTTTGCTGCTAGTAACACAGGTTTGGAATGAAATGGAACAAGTACCTGCTGATTTGTACGAGTCTACCCAGAATGCCTCTATTGGATGTGAAAGGAAATTCATTTTGACACAAGGAGATTGTGCCAACTGCTAACAGTGAGCAAACATACAAAAGAATACATCTATCTGCCATGGTGGGGCAGGAACTTTAACCACTTTGTCACTGGGCCACCTGTGGTCTATATTAGTTTATTAAAAAAGATGTTCAGGTGCCTTTTTTTACAAATTGCACTGATTTTGTTTCTGAACATTGAACAGGCCTCAAAGTAAGTGCAATTTTCAGTGGCATGCAAAAGTATTGGCACCCCTTTTTAAAATGTCTGTCACTGTGAATAGGTAAGTGAGCAGAAGATGAACTGATCACCAAAAGGAATAATGTTAAAGGTGACACATTTCTTTAATATTTTAAGCAAGATTACATTTTTATTTCCATCATTCACAGGTATAAAATACCAAAAAAAATTAAAAGGACCTGAAGCAAAAGTTTGGGCTCTAGACTTGGTCAGTACTTAGTACCAAGTATCACCATTTGTAAACGTTTTTTTGTAGCCAGCTAAGAATCTATTTCTGTTATCTCTACAGACCAAATATGGGAAAACCTGCCAGATTTAACCTGCCTTGTTCCTGCGCAAAGACTGATGTCCCTTCCTGTGCTGGTCAAATGACATCACTTCCGGTTCACAGCATATGAAACCTCGATCATTCCAAACCAGTTCAGTTCAATCCTGGAACTCGACCTAACAATAACTTCTTGTTTTTCTTTAAACCTTTTGCAGCCAGGGACAATATACGGGTGGCTGCCCCAAATCTTTCCAGTGTGTTGAGACTCATTCTTTCACAGTTTTCTTTCCTCAGCTTGAAGTCCACCGCTCCTTTTAACCGCTATTTCTTAATAACATTACAAACTGAGGAAACAGCTTTGCTTTCTTCTTGTATCCTTCTGTCATCAATTATTTATTTTTCATCAGCTGTTTAGATGAGCCCATTGTTACTGCCTGTTGGGACAAGGTTTGAGAAATCTGAGAATTTATAAAGCTTTGCAATTTACATCACCTTGGGTTTCCTAACGATGACTGTGACTGTGAACAAGTGGAAAAAGTTATCTGAGACCTCAAATATCCTGTGGTGCCAAAACGTTTGCATTGTGCTGCTTTCCTTTTTTCACTGTACTATTGTACAAAACAAAAACAATTCACTAATCTTGCATAAAATTGTAGCGGGGCCACATAGTTAGTGTTGTAAATGTCAGTTCTGAGTGCGTCTCGTTTCATTGTCCCGTTTGCTGTTTGTATGTGTATCAGTTAATGCCGTCCCCCGATGATGGAAGGAGACCACAGCCGCAAACCTGGAAAACACCTGTTCACGATTAATCAATTACTGCCGTCACAGGACTATTTAAGCCAGCAGGAGGAGAAGGAGAGGAGAGGAGAGAAGGAGATTTTTTTCACATTCACGACCACGAGCCATCTGTACCTGTTATATTCCACATCGCACATTTCCATCCAGTTTGTTTTTCTATCCGCCGGACTTGCTTCAAGGACCTCATCACGAGAGACCCCGGGGTCGGAGTTAATCATCCACCACGCACCGAGGATTCACGGTGAGGCTGCTCCATTTTGTCCGGGGAAAATCAAACGACTCATTTTTCGCTAATTCAGTCAACCGCATTCAGGACAGTTTCTTTATTACCGGACTCACGTTCACATTCATTTCCATATATCATTCAATTTTTGTTATTCGTGTTGTGTGTTTATATGTTACAGAGGCAAGGGAGGGTTTTTGTTGTATTTATATTTGGTGGTGTCTTGTTGTTGCTGGGGTGGAGGGATATTTATATTTATATCTGTTTTCTATTTTTTGCATGTCTTGTTTCATTTAATACATTTAATCCGTTTAATTTTACATCCTGCTTTTGTGTACTTATATTTTCACCGTCGATTGTGGGGAAAAGTTTAATTGGTTAGAAGTACGGCTTGATAGTTAGATTCAGTCTCAGTAAATCATCCAGGCCACTGGTCTTGGAGGTGTAGCTGCCGGCTGGGTAAAGGGGTCGGCCGTTACAAAATGCTGAAAAGAAACAAGTCATTTTTTTTAACTTTATGCCTTTTGGTGATCAGTTCATCTTCTGCTTACTTACTATTCACAGAAACAGACATTTTAAGTAAGGGTGCCAAAACCTTTGCATTCCACTGTATAGGCCTGTAATTCATGAATTGTTAGGCTTCTCACACTCTTTGGACACTGAATGGGAAGGAAGGCAGAAGGCCGACGGCTGTCATTTCACTGACTCAGGTGAATAACCAATTCCCAGTGATTAAAACCCATTAGTAATCACTGAAACACTGGACTGGACAACGCCTGTGGTAATTATTGCATTCCTATACAAAAGTAAGTGATCCCAAAAAACATACACACAGTGGCCCCCCGATGGGCAGACCATGGGCAGTGTGGGTTTGAGAAAATTCAATTAATTACCGCACTGGCCTAGTAGGAGGGCTTCGACAAGGGACTGCTTAGCACAGTTTGCCTAGTGGTGCATAATTAGTTCAGTAAGCCCCTCATTGGACCAGTGATGGCGTGTACCCTATTACTTTCCCACTTTTTATTGTTGCTGCAGATTAGGTAATGCAGTGAGTTAGTATTTTCAGTGGGTTTTAGATTTTGATTGTGAAGTATATATAGTAATTTATAACAACTTCAAAAAGTATCATTTTTATTTTGGTTAAAATTATACCCTTTGTATATGTTTTTGTGTTCACAGTTGTGCCACTACAAAGGAAAAAAAGAAAAAGCTGGACTAGTACCAATAAATGAAAAGGCATTTTGTAATTTGTAAGCATAAATAGTTTAAACTTTAAGTCAGAGACTTAAAGTATTGTAGTAGTATTGCCTTCTTTTAATTCCTTTCGTGTTAATGAATAAATTCTAAATCTTCGTAATTACACATAATTTAAATGATAAAAAAACAACTAAACTAAAAAAAAAAATTTAAAGGGAGTGGTGCAATGCTAGTGCTGTTGCCTCACAGTATGGAAACTGTGGCTCACATCCTGGGTTCTCCCAGTGGCCATATTGGTTTCCTCCAGGTACCCTGATTTCCTCCCACTGTCCAAAGTCATGTATGCTAGGTGAACTGGTAGTGCTAATTTGGCCATATGCTATGTGTGTGTGAGTGTATGTTCACCCTATGATGGGCTGGTGCTCTGTCCAGGGGTTGGTCCTGTCTGCGCCCATTGCCTGCTAGGACAAGCTCCAAGTGATTCGCAACTCTACCCTAGACAAGCAATTATAAAAAATCGATGGATGGACTAGTAAGGTATGGACTTTTTTCAAGGTAATTTCCATTTGCCGGCACTGGGCCAATATTTTGGGGCCAATATTACCCTGATGTGCAAATCCCAATTAGGCCATTACTGACTGCTCAAATAGGATCAATATGTTTTCCCACATTAGGCCTACATTGGCCCAATATAAGTTTGTTTGCTGCATTCAGTGCCTCAAATTTACTAATATATTAAACTTTAAAAACCTCCAATAAATATTTTTGCCCTACTTACCAAGTCAACATTGAGAATTGTCTGAATTTAAAACAAAGCAGCACTGAGATGAACAGAGCATTTCTTGTACCAGCAATTTTAGAATCTCAAAGACATAAAATGTTCAAACTTACCATTTGATCCACTGAAAGTAAGTTTTGAAACAGCGACTGACAGGTTGGAAAAGATTTATTATTTTAGCTCCCAGATGTTTCTTGACAAGATCATAAGCAACAAAGAACACAGCAATGCATGTCAGTACAACAAGGGCGAGGGCTCGATTAAAGTTGAGCACACAAGCAGTGATGAAGTAGGACAAATAACCTGTGGGGAAAAAATGGTTAAAATGAGTAACACAAAGCAGATGCTGTTATACACTGGGATTCATTTATTATAGAAACTGTCTTGATTTACATTTTTGCATTCTGTTTTGAATGACATAATGTGGTTACTTTTAACATTGTTTACATTTTTACCTCCATTTTGCTTATTTGTTTCTGATTATGGACACTGCCATTTTGTCGTTGTTTGTTGCTGCCAATTTTATTCGATTGCCATCAAGTGATGGCAGGAAACTGAAGAGTCTGATGTCTTTGTAACAGCAGTGCTTGTATAAAACAGCGATTCTCAACCTTTTTTCTCCTTGTGATCCCCTTCAAAAAAACGGAATAAATTGGCTACCCCCTGTGTATTACAATATACTACAGGTTTATCCTTGTACGTTGGAAGTTTTGTTTCAATGTGTCTACGAAGAAGTGATGGTTTTAAACTGCTGTTGGTCAGGACTTCATTACAAATTACACAAAGCGGTTTAGGTTCTGACTCATCCCTGGTAAAATAAAAACCCATTCGTAAATAGTCGCTGTCATATTTTAATTTCTTCTCTTTTGTCTTTCTATGTTCGCCAATTATTTCCTTGCTTTCAGTCAGGAGAGACGGTAGCTTACTACAACTTTCAGTATCATCACCCTGTGTTGGTACCAAATCAGGGACTGAAGTAGAAGAAGAAGCAATTGTTTGCTCATCCAGCTTTTTGTCAGACTTGATAAAACTACCTGTTTTTAACCATCGATCCATAATAAAATTATGGAGTAATAATTATTCACTTTCACGTTTGATGTGCGCACATTTAAGTAAAAAGTCTTTATCGTAAATTATTTACACACACTATGCACTACCAATTTATCTTATTAAAATCACTTGTGGTAATAATAATAATAATTCATTACATTTATATAGCACTTTTCTCAGTACTCAAAGCGCTATCCACACAGCGAAGCGAACCCACAACTTTCCACAGTCTCCTTACTGCAAAGCAGCAACACTACCACTGCACCACCTGTGAGGTACTTAAGCATGTTTACGATTCAATTCGACTCTACTCTCCCTTGTCTGATTGCTACGTTTTTTATATCAGCAAATGTTATTCTCGTTCATTGGAGCGTATTCGGGATTCTCGGTTTGCTGAATTGGAAGTTTCTGGATCATACGAGAATGTACATGCATCACCAGCAGCATAACATCTCATTGCGTTACAGATTGTTACCTGTTGCGACTCGACTATTTTACGGAATCTTCCATCGCAATGCATAAGTGACTGAGGTAATATTCATGAATTTGACATTTAATTGATTTGTTGACCCATTTTTATTATTGTACTATTAATAGTACTGTGAATATATTTGCCTACATTTAATATTTCATTATTTTTTATGTTTGGGATTTAAAATTCCGCCATTACAATTTTTTTTTGCGAACCCCTTTTATAAAGCACATACAGTGCATCCGGAAGTATTCATAGCGCATCACTTTTTCCACATTTTATTATGTTACGGCCTTATTTCAAAATGGATTAAATTCATTTTTTTCCTCAGAATTCTATACACAACACCCCATAATGACAACATGAAAAAAGTTTACTTGAGGTTTTTGCAAATTTATTAAAAATAAAAAAACTGAGAAATCCCATGTACATAAGTATTCACAGCCTTTGCTCAATACTTTGTCGATGCACCTTTGGCAGCAATTACAGCCTCAAGTCTTTTTGAATATGATGCCACAAGCTTGGCACACCTATCCTTGGCCAGTTTCGCCCATTCCTCTTTGCAGCACCTCTCAAGCTCCATCAGGCTGGATGGGAAGCGTTGGTGCACAGCCATTTTAAGATCTCTCCAGAGATGTTCAATCGGATTCAAGTCTGGGCTCTGGCTGGCCCACTCAAGGACATTCACAGAGTTGTCCTGAAACCACTCCTTTGATATCTTGGCTGTATGCTTAGGGTCGTTGTCCTGCTGAAAGATGAACAGTCACCCCAGTCTGAGGTCAAGAGTGCTCTGGAGCAGGTATTCATCCAGGATGTCTCTGTACATTGCTGCAGTCATCTTTCCCTTTATCCTGACTAGTCTTCCAGTTCCTGCCACTGAAAAACATCCCCATAGTATGATGCTGCCACCACCATGCTTCACTGTAGGGATGGTGCCAGGTTTCCTCCAAACGTGACGCCTGGCATTCACACCAAAGAGTTCAATCTTTGTCTCATCAGACCAGAGAATTTTCTTTCTCATGGTCTGAGAGTCCTTCAGGTGCCTTTTGGCAAACTCCAGGCGGGCTGCCATGTGCCTTTTACTAAGGAGTGGCTTCCGTCTGGCCACTCTACCATACAGGCCTGATTGGTGGATTGCTGCAGAGATGGTTGTCCTTCTGGAAGGTTTCCTCTCTCCACAGAGGACCTCTGGAGCTCTGACAGAGTGACCATCGGGTTCTTGGTCACCTCCCTGACTAAGGCCCTTCTCCCCCGATCGCTCAGTTTAGATAGCCGGCCAGCTTTAGGAAGAGTCCTGGTGGTTTCAAACTTCTTCCACTTACGGATGATGGAGGTCAATATGCTCATTGGGACCTTCAAAGCAGCAGAAATTTTTCTGTAACCTTCCCCAGATTTGTGCCTCGATACAATCCTGTCTCGGAGGTCTACAGACAATTCCTTTGACTTCATGCTTGGTTTGTGCTCTGACATGAACTGTCAACTGTGGGACCTTATATAGACAGGTGTGTACCTTTCCAAATCATGTCCAATCAACTGAATTTACCACAGGTGGACTCCAATTAAGCTGCAGAAACATCTCAAGGATGATCAGTGGAAACAGGATGCACCTGAGCTCAATTTTGAGCTTCATGGCAAAGGCTGTGAATACTTATGTACATGTGCTTTCTCAATTTTTTTATTTTTAATAAATTTGCAAAAATCTCAAGTAAACTTTTTTCACGTTATCATTATGGGGTGTTGTGTGTAGAATTCTGAGTCAAAAAATGAATTTAATCCATTTTGGAATAAGGCTGTAACATAACAAAATGTGGAAAAAGTGATGCGCTGTGAATAGTTTCCGAATGCACTGTAGCAGCACCATCTACTCTCCAGGTTTCTGGATATAAAAACAAATCTTTGTGGTGCCATAGCTAGCAATGATGATTTCAGGACGTTACATTTCTTTGATTTTGTGTATTATGTTTTGGATATTTAAATTTTTGCCTTCTGGTTTTGTCTTGTCTCATTTCTTGGTTGTTGTTTTTATGTGCAATTTCTGTTTGGGCTTTTAAAAATGAGGACCTGAGATGTTATGGTTCAGATTAGATAGCATACATAGAAATTATGCTGCCACTCTTGAAGTGGAAGTGGACAGACATTTTGGTATTTTTTACAGGTTGACATGGAGATTATTAAGATGAAAGGAAATTCTCCTTGGTCTCAAAAATCTTACAAAATGAGTACAAGGCTGATGCTAACAAAATATTAAATATGAAAGAACAAGTGCATCTCTGAAGGAAGGGACTTTACTGTGGGAATTTGAGATATTGTGGGCTCATACAATTAGTTCATAGTGCTTGGGACTCCTAGTTCATGACAAGGAGGATATGCCATTTGTTTTTACTTTATTTTGTACTGTTGTTTATTTTAGGGGTTTTGTTAAATAGAGAATTAATTTATGTCATTGATTTTTACTTTTGGTTAACTTTGAATTCTGGCAATGACTTTAGACTAGTGTTGGTTAGTGTTATCATTTCATCTCATGATTTTTAGACTTTAGTCTTTGAGATTTCATTTTATTTATTTTAGATTAGATCCTTTTTTTTTTTTTTTTTTTTTTTACTAGGGGGCTTTGCCCCCTGTTCGCTTCGCTTGCCAACCCCCCTGCCTGCACTACACACCAGCAACTTCGCGTCTCTGCCTTTTGCATATGTGGATTTCACTTTCACCAAACAACAAAACTTAATTCTCATGGATATGCCTCTTCATTAGGAAGAAACACCACTTTTCTCTGATGGCAACATGAATTAGACGATCTACAAGTCTCTGACTTAAAGTTTAAAGCCAAACAATATCTACATACTTCTGTCATATCACCTATGTCCATATTATTCGAGCTCTTTTCACTTTTACCTTTTCGTCAATATCGCATTGAATTTTGATTCTGTGTTTAGAATTACATCGTGACAACGCAACATATAACTGCCTGTGAGTGAATATTGTTTCTTTCTCTCTTCATGAACTGTGTCTGACAATAACATTCACACAAATGAGAAATGATTGAACCGTGTGCATGGTTGTAAATGTTTTACATGTGGGCAGGACTTTTCCAAATCTCTTTGCAAAAAGTCTTATTTCACGGGGCTTGAAATTTTCTCTCACTGGATTTCACTTTCACCAAACAACAAATCTTTTAATTCTCGTGGATACGCCTCTTCATTGGGAATGAAACACTACTTTTCCCTGATGGCAACACAAATTAGACGATTTACAAGTCTCCGACTTAAAGTTTGAATCCGAACAATATATTTGATCTTTTTCCGCTGTTCTGTTATTTCACCAAGTAATAATTTCCATTTGTTTGCGCTAATGTGATCTTTACTATCATTTTTTTGAGACTTTCGAATTTTCGTACTTCCATTATCTCTAATCTGCTCTGCATGTGTATCGTGCCATGTTTTTGAATTCTTTACAAGGTTCTACTTTGTCATCTACTCTTTGTCTTTTATTTCTGGCCCCAGGCGTGGTTAAATCTCTTGGCACAAAGACTTGTCTCGTGGCACGTGAAAGTGTCTCTCTAAGAAAGTCACATCTCGCCTCTCTTCCTAAGATTTTTTTATTATAGTAGAGACATTTTTTTGTTCCCTGACTCAATAAACATTTACCTGTTCCCCCTTTCAACATTGTGTGAGAGCAAAGTGTTTTGATGATTTTAGCTTTCCCATTTGTGTCTAAACATAACAATTGGATCAAATGGTAACTGAATTAATAAATCACAAAAGATGATAGCATCTAATTGAAATTACGTTTCCATTATTTGTAGCTTCCCTAAGGATGGAATGACATGTGCATTTTTCTATTTTTATTTTATTTATCATAATTGAATTTAAATAGTTGCAGTATATAAATATAATTTACCTGCCAAAAGCACTGCAAGAAAAACATGTTTTATGGTTCGAGAATGTTCTTGGCAGAAACCTTTAGCTTCTGAGAATGGCTGTGCAATATTACTGTGAAAAAGATTAAAGAAAAGCATTTCATTTAGTTATTCTTTGTTCAGTAACAATAACATATTTCACACAGATTTACTCTCACAGGGGAATCAGTTTATCTAAAACATACAGCACTTTGCATCTCACCAAATTAACAACATTTCCAAAGTTTGCTCACCAACACATTCAGCTTACTTATTTATTGTTATTTATTGATACCATGCACACATAACAGGCGAAGCACTAGACAAAAATCTGATCACCATATCTTTGTACCAGTAAAACACCTGACTTGATTATAGATACAAGCAAAGCAAACCCATCAATGTATATAAATATAACACATTCCATCCCCAAGTTTCCAAAAAAAGGAGAACATTTCACATTAGCAGCAGGTCATGAGAACTTTGTAGGTAAATTATTGACCAGGACATGCAAACGTTGCGCATTTTAACTCATTCATTTCCCAGGCCCTTATATCATTTAAGCCCTTAACTCTTGTGAAGTTGTGTGGACAGCACAGAGATACAGCGTCCTGTATTAAATCAGGCATATTTTGCAAGTTCTTCACATGTCTGCATAGGTTTTCTTCCCAGTACTCCAATTTTCCTCTCATGTACTCAAAACATACAGATTATGTTAACTGACTACTCATGTGGGCATGAATGGGCCCTGTGATCGACTGGCTTCCAGTCCAGTGTAAGCATTGCACATTCTGATAAGATTTTTGTGGTACACCATACCATTAAAAAAATTAAATTTAACAGGCTGTACAAAACCCCACTTGCATTTCAAACTAAGTGACTGAATTCCAGCTTTTACCAGGATCTGCCTGGACATCATCTGATAACAAAGGCATAAATCAGAGGTGACCTGACATCTCTCCAGAGGCCCCTTTGCATACCTCTTGAGCCAGAAAACAAAAAATGGACAAAAACCTATAATTCAAGGGATGAGACAAAGATGGACAGAAGAACCCACTTATTAAAAGACAGTGATTTTGTAACTGTAAGTGACTTCAATCCAATTAGGAGAATATTGAACCTTCTTTTAAAACCACATGCACCCCATCTTTCCCATGAGGAGAGAAGAGACAAGAGAATAGTACATTGAAAAAAGATCAGGCATTCTCTTGAGATACTATCAGGCAAAATGACTAAAAACTTCTGAATCCTGATTTCTGAACCTCAAAATGTATTAGCCTCTTGCTTGGAGAGCCGAAACCGACAAAGTTTTCTCTTTGTGAACTTGAGAGCAGAGATCCAGACTGCCAAGCTAAGCACTGAGCTGTGTCTGCTTAGGAGCAGCTATTACTTCAAGAAGGGAACCTCATCATCTAAACTCTTAGGCCAGAATGAGTAATGCCTTTTTCTCTATGAAGTGGCAATAGACAACAGAAGGCAAGATGAGGAAGCAGCAGCATACCACTGACAAGGATCATGCAGCAAAGAGAAAGAGTGCACTCAAAAGCATGAAGAATCCTCTATTTGAGGCCAGAACAACAACTCAACCCATCTTCGGACATCATCCTTTAAGACCTGGTATCGTAAAACTATTTGTTTGTGCAAAGATAAAGTAGAACTCTAAATACCAGTAAACAACCAGCCTAAATGTTATGTTTGTCTGTCTAGTGTGTCTGTGTCCAGTCTTTTACATCAATATAAATATGCACTTATTATACTTCAATAATCCTTGTGTTTATCAATGAATTTCATTACTCTGATTCTTAAAATGAGTGTGCCTTCATTACCCTGATACAAATCTAAAGGCTGTAGACCTGCCTCCTGTAACAGAGAAAGTTAAGGTAAATAAAGGAAAAGCCTTGCTGAGTTATAGGATTAATCACTTGGTATTGCCAAAAGAAATACTGATAATTAATTAGCCAAGATAAAATTTCTCTCTATTTTTAAAAAAAAAAAATCTTGGGAGGGAGACTGGGCAGACAAGACGTGATCTTCTTGGAAGACAATTTGACATCCCGTGAGAGACACTTTAACGTCATGCGAGACAAGGCAGTGAGACAAAAAAGAAAAGAAGTTCACAGACATCTAACCTAGCAGTTGTTGGTATGCTTTTGGCAGATACACTTCATGTGCTCCCAGCTCTTAAAACAACGACAAGCAACAAGCAGAACACGCAGCTTGCCAACAGCAGCAGCAACAAGCCAGCAGATGATCCGACCACTTCCCCTAAGTGTGCATTCAGCCATCCTAACCCCCACCCCCCCACCCCCCCTTCACAATGTGAGCAGCAGAAACACAAAGTAGCAAGAGAGCAGCTGCTGTACAGGCTTTTAAATGATAAACACGCAGTGTGACAAACAAAACACGCAGCTCGCCAGCAGCAGCAGCAGAAAGGCAGCAGCTGATCCAATGGCATTTCCTTAGTGTGCGTTCAGCTGACCCCCGTTCACAAAACGTGCAGCGTTATACATCCAGCGAGAAAGAGATTTAACTACGCCCAGGGCCGGAAATAGAGGACAAGTATTGTTTTTACAAAAGTTTTAAAGTAAAAGTGAAAATAATGCATATGTAACAATTCCTATGAAAATAACAATCTCTTTAAATTGTATATCCGGTAAACCAAACTCAGGGGTGGGTGAGCGAAGTGAGCAGGGCGCGGAGCCCCCTAGTCTTTTTTTAAATCCTACATTATTATGGTATCCGCCTGGATGGCCATCTTATTTATTATTAGTCATCAAAATTCCTATACCAGGTCTATTTCCTGAATTAGAACCACTGCATTTAGGCTCCCTGTGATCCCTAGCTGGGTTAAGCAGATTTCAGAATGTTATGTTATATGTGGTTGCAGGAGTCTACAGGCTAGTCTGGTAGTGGTGCATATGACGCAGACACCATCAGTGGACAAAGTGCCAATCCATCACAGTCAAATACTCACTGACACCAGCAACATTTGCAGCATCCAATCAACTGAACTGGAAAGTCTTAGGGATATAAAATGAACCCCCCACCACCACTAACCCCCACCAATGAAGAATGTACAAAGGGCACCCACCATCTGTACATGGCCTGTGCAAGCACTCATGTTATTTGGCTCTTTACTCTTTCAGCTCAGAATCAATGTTTTGATGTCCATACAAAAAAAAAACACCCAAACATTTTAAATCACACTTCTACAAGGTGGATTCATTTTGTGATCAGATCCTTCTAGTTACAAACTCTTAATTTTGAAATTATACTGCTCAAAAAACTTAAAGGAACACTTTTTAATCAGAGTATAGCATCAAGTGAGTGAAACTTCTGGGCTATTGATCTGGTCAGTTAAGTAGCAGAGGGGGTTGTTAATCAGTTTCAGCTGTTTTGGTGTTAATGAAATTAACAACAGGTGCACTAGAGGGGCAACAATGAGACCACCCCAAAACAGGAATGGTTTAACAGGTGGAGGCCACGGACATTTTTCCCTCCTCATCTTTTCTGTTTTTTCACTAGTTTTGCATTTGGCTACGGTCAGTTTCACTACTGGTAGCATGAGGCGATACCTGGACCCTACAGAGGTTACACAGGTAGTCTAACTTCTCCAGGATGGCACATCAATATGTACCATTGCTGAAGGTTTGCTGTGTCTCCCAGCACAGTCTCAATGGCATGGAGGAGATTCCAGGAGACAGGCAGTTACTCAAGGAGAGCTGGACAGGGCCATAGAAGGTCCTTAACCCATCAGCAGGACCAGTATCTGCTCCTTTGGGCAAGGAGGAACAGGATGAACACAGCTAGAGCCCTACAAAATGACCTCTAGCAGGCCACTGGTATAAATGTCTCTGACCAGACAATCAGAAACAGACTTCATGAGGGTGGCCTGAGGGCACGACATCCTCTAGTGGGATGCCACTCTACTGCCCGGCATCATAGAGCTCAATTAGCATTTGCCATAGAATACCAGAATTATTATGATGCCTGTAATATCGCTCAGCAGGACTAGTTTGGTGGTGGGACAGTGATGGTCTGGGGAGGCATATCCATGGAGGGATGCACAGACCTCTACAGGCTAGACAATGGCACCTTGACTGCCATGAAATCCTTGGACCCATTGTCAGATCCTATGCTGGTGCAGTAGGTCCTGGGTTCCTCCTGGTGCACGACAATGCCTGGCCTCATGTGACGAGAGTATGCAGGAAGTTCCTGGAGGATGAAGGAATTGATACCACTGCCTGGCCTGCACGCTCACCTGACCTAAATCCAATAGAAAACCTCTGGGATTTTATGTTTCAGTCCATCTGACGCAGCCAAGTTGCACCTCAGACTGTCCAGAAGCTCAGTGATGCCCTGGTCCAGATCTGGGAGGAGATCCCCCAGGACACCATCCATCGTCTCATTGGGAGCATGTTGCGACGTTGTCAGGTATGTATACAAGCATGTGGGGGTCATACAAACTGCTGAGTATGATTTCTGCAAAATAGACTAGCCTGCCGCATCATATCTTCACTTTGATTTTCAGAGTGTCTTTGAATTCAGCCCACTGTAGGTTGATAATTTTCATTTCCATCAAATAATGTGGCATCCTTTCGTTCCTAACACATTATCCAGTCCATATCAATAGAGATATCCAGCAGGATTTTTTCCCATTGAGATCTGATGTGTTTTCAAAGTTTTCCTTTAATTTTTTGAGTTTATATTTAAGAAATTTTCACTAATGGGTGTTTGCTGGCTTAGTGGTTGCCACTGCTAATGAGCAGCTTCAGAGTCCTGGGTTCAATTCCTGAGCAGTTTGCTCACACTCATCTTGTTCATGTGGACAACAAACTTCTACAAACTTCTACCACATTTTACCACAGGGGTTGGCAACTTCTTCCATATTAACAGTCAATTTACAAGCATAATACAATCAGTGCACTCATAATTGTACTGTTTATGGCTTGCTGAGCATGTCTTAATTATTATTATTATAGTAGCTGCTACACAAAAAGCATGTTCATATTTACTCTTAACATGTGCTGAACATTAAGTTGGGACATTTAGTGTGATCCCCGTCCCTGCCTTTCATGGCTTGATTGTACTACATCCGGCCTGTAGCATGGTAAGTTCATCTCCACACACGTTTCCCAAGTTGGCTGCGAGATGGACTTCACGTTGTTTTCAGGTGTGAGTAAATCTATTTGCACATATAAATGGATCCAAATACAGAGGATAATGCAAAGGCCACCTTTTTAAAATATGAGAATTTGTCAAACTCTCCCAACAAGCCACAATGGATGCTACTCGGCCAGTGTCAGTTTTTCCAAGTGTCGTGCAGAGCTCTGTGAAATTAAATGTGTACAGTGAAGATTTTTAAACTCAGTCTGCTGAATTTCAGTCTCCTCATTTCCCATCCACTTCAGCAGGGGTAAATTCAGGTTTTTCTCTGCAAAGTTTTCCAGATCAATAAAAAAGAAAACATTTTGGCTGTTTTGCTCAAAGCAGAGAATTCCATTTCAAGTTATGTTATGTACTGAATGATGTCATTGGGGTTGACAGGCTTAAGTGATGACAATGCCTTTGTTTCCCCGCCGCAGCAAGAGCATTGTCTGTTCTAATGCAAAATATTTTCTTCATGTCTATACTACTTTCAAAATGGTTGGTAACAGCTTTTGCTGCATCTGTTCCATCTTTAGTGCCATACATAAACTAATAGCAGCAAAGTTCCTCTCTTATACTGATTGTGCTTCAGTATATTACGACAACGGCTAGACACGAGATGTCATTGATATCCACTACACTGTAGAACCAGCACAGAGTTCTGATATACTGTAGCTCCTTTGCTCTTTGCATGGCTCTTTTAGATGGCTCGCTATCCTTAAAAGGACAACATGCCATTTATACACTTAATGGAATTCTGTTTGTGACTCTGCAGGCTTGCTGTTTTTATAGGTACCCCTGCTACTGGTTATTGAATGCCAGTTCAAACTATAGATCACTCATCCCTGGCTGATGCAACCTGTCAGAGCCATTTTATTGCAATTACTTCAAAGTCGATACGCCCAGCAACCATTTCTTTAAGCTATGGCAGAATGATCTTCATTTCTTCCGTTGTTTTGTGGCAAGTGACAAAACCACATCAACAGGAGTCTTGAGCATTTCCCTATTAGATGTTGGGGAATGTTGAGTGCTGTGCTGTCATGAGGTACAGTAGAGGTGTTGAAGATGACCTGAAACTGCAAACAGAGTTCAAAGGTCCTGATTTCAGCTTTGAGACTCTCCCTCCACGGCTGCCTTGTGCTTTGTCTATGCAGTTTTACCACCAACCCAATGAACTAGAAGCTTTGCTGCCATCCGTACACCTAGGCCAATGGACCTTAGCAGATGAAGAAGCATTGGTGGAGCTGTAAAGGGACAGTCTCTCAGCTGTCTTCCCTCCTGTATTGCTGCTGCCAGCAGCATTCCAACTTCTGATGTAAGACTCGAGACTCTCCAGCAGCTCCTCAGAAGAGCCAAATAATTCTGTTTTAGATCTTGCATTTGCATGGTCTCATTTCACATTGTCTCATTTGACACAAGAAGGGGGAATGGGAGGGATATTTTAAGGCTGGTCCTATGATCATAGCTTGGCACATGGCTAATTATGCAGGCTGGTTCTATGATTGTAGCTTGGCACATGGCTAATTATGCAGGCAAACTATCCATGTGGAGCTATCCTGCCAGTGCACAGGGATCAGTGTTATATAATTGGTGGCAATTCTCCTAGTAACATCGATATGGTCAGCTAATGCAGTGTTTCTCAACCTTTATGTTCCCAGGACTCAGTTTTCTATTTTTAATTTCATTGTCTACCCATGAGCATCCAATGCAAACTCTCCCCATGGTGAAACCACTGCCATCAGTAAAGCTGGAGGGCTGCCCTTGGTAAAATGAGGTCATTTAGAAATGGGGAAACATGTTGCATCCCAGTGGTTGAGAAACATTGAGATAATGGACATCTGAAATGGAAATACTGCAACTTTTTTTTTGTTTTTTAACACACGCAGAATGGAAATTTGGCTGGAGTACTGATCATATTATGACAGCAATGATCTTATAATAAGCCTGCATGAAATTTCTGTGATGTCACACTAGCCTCCCAAAGCATCATGGGATACTGGAAAATATATTCACTGTGAAAAAGGCTTTGGAGAATTTCAATGATCAACACTATTTGGCTTGCAACATTTTCACAACATAGAGTAGATACAGCTTGATCCCCTCTAAAAACAAATTGTCCACCTGGTTTGAAAAGAATGACTCCTACATTTATCTGCCATTTTGCAAAGTATTAACACATAACTAACGTCACTTAGATGGTTCTGACAACAGATTACTGCTGCTGTTGTGTGTGTGGCTGCTCAGTGAGGAGTACATGTATGAGGAATATTGCTCTTAAGTGTAATTTATTACTTACTGATTTAATCTGTTTTTTTATAATTACTATAATAAACTTTCATGACACTATAGACTAGATACAATTTAAGCAACTTTACTACAATAAAGTTTTAATGAGAAATATCAAATAATGGTGTACACATGTGGCACGTATCAATTTTCCCAGTGCCACGGAAAATGGCATGACATTCCTGCTGTGGCATGCTTGCCTTAGGTTGCTGAGCTCTGTTGCACAAGAATAAAAATACTGGTGTTAAAAAGGATTCTGGGTAACCCTTACATTTTGTTTTTACATATGACCCACTTCATTAGCAGACATATTTTACTCTGCATTGTTATATTTATATAACCTATGCAGTAAGGTATGGGATTCCAGAATGTGACCCATGTCGTGTGTTGTTCAAATATGTAAATAAGACTTTAATTAAACTCTGCATGCATGATAATAAATCTGATCTAAACTGATTACATGCATTATATTTTTGATAAACTAAAACTCTATAAAGTTTTGAAAGATTAAAATGCAATGGCCAACTGCATGAGTTAACTTGGCATTACCAATTAACACTCATTGCACACTTTCTTAGTTGTGGCATGTACATGCATGATAAGAGAAATACTGAGGAATTTTTTTTTAGAAACATAAGAAGAGAATAAAGTACTTTAAAATCAATCACTGACTTTTGTTTAGTGCATGCTGAGTTGCTCTTGTTGAGAATATGGAATAGATAAAGAATGATTGAGGAAGATATGTATGAGTGACTAAAAGGAATTAGCAACTTTAAAGGTTTTCACTAGTAAGCAATTATTCATGTCCTTAACATGATGAAGCTACTTTAGGGTTCAATGTTGTTATC
Source organism: Erpetoichthys calabaricus (assembly GCF_900747795.2). Taxonomy (NCBI): domain Eukaryota; kingdom Metazoa; phylum Chordata; class Cladistia; order Polypteriformes; family Polypteridae; genus Erpetoichthys; species Erpetoichthys calabaricus. Next base: position 56,317,714 of record NC_041410.2, on the reverse strand, counting down.
AGTGCTTGTATTACCTCAGGCACCCCTTCTGCATTGTGATTAATTTATTCATTTTTTTAGATGTAAGACAGAGGCCACACAATCATTTGCCCACCTCTCTTATTAGTTTATTTCTCTACCTGTAACATAAAATGTAAAAAAGGTCTCAGCATTTGGATGCCCTCACATGGCCACCACAGAAGTTCTTTTCATTTTCAAGAAACATAAAGTTTAAACAAGAATACCTGTAATACGAAATATGTACATGTAAATCTTAAAATATAAGAAATTGAAACACTATATGGGAAACAACTAAAAGAAAGAAAACCCTCACCTCATGGTAGCCATCACAGAACTGAGGGCGAGCCCAGCCTAACCTGCCATTCCTTTGTTTTGGAAAGTTCCATTTACACGACAGGGGTGTTGATGTCAATTACCTCTCAGTTCTGCACTGGCAACATTTCCCACTAAAAATAATATAATCAAATTTAATCATCCCTGGGCTTTTTTATTAGCCTTTAAAACGTAATTAAAATAAGAAAAAAAATATGCTGAATGGCTGTAAATGGAAGGCTGATTAACCTCCATTACCTTGGAGTGGGCTGGTATTCACCTGTATGCAGTACCTGGCACCCCTTTCAATTTTAGCACAGTTGGTAAAGAAATGATGCTGTGTATCCAAACAAAAACACCAATAGTTAGAAGGTTAAAAATCATATTTACCAAAAAAAAAAAAAATCTGAAATATGGAAAGTGGAAAAGATAGAGAGTGGAATGTAGTGTCACTTGAAAGTTGAAACATCCCCCTCATTTAGTAGATACTAGTATGTCTGTCAAATTATACACAATCAGGACATTAAACATAGCCTGGGGTTTAGTTGGGATTAGGTGTTGCTATGATACAGCAATCCAGCCATTTTTGAGGGTTGGCTGCATGCTCTGATAGTGAAAAAACATTGTAATGTGGTATCACAATGTGCAATATGGCATTTTAACAGCAAAACTCTGTACTTTAATTATAGCAATGAGAAAATGAATGATTTTATGCAGTTTTTTTTAAAAATTTGCATTATTGTTTAGTCCCACCATCAGGTCCAAAACAAAGGGGCTGAGTTTAAGGGGTTAATTGATTGTCAATACAGCCTACAATTAAGGAGTCATCTGAGAAATTCTAAATTTTACATAAATTGCAGTTGTGCAGATCAATCAGTTGCTGTAGGTCAAGAGTTAGTGATTTTGAACACTGTAGAGGTATATACTGTACTTCCATTTTTTGATATTACTTACTGACCAGATAGGTTGGATAGTGTTACACTGAAGAAATTAAAGAACATGATTCTGGAATTATCTCCGATTATATGTGACTTGTAGACAAACTGCAAGATATCAAGCTGGCCAATAATCAGACACTGTAGTTGTTTCAGGATCAGCCTGTCAATGGTTTTCATGATGTGAGAGCAACATGTCAGTAGTCCATAAAAGTGCTACACCACTCACATTTTGTCACTAGGAGCCAGCAGGACGTGGAACCCTATAGTTGGGGACAGTAAGGCGGAAAAGAGAGAGAAGTTGTAGAAATCAGATGCCTGTTAGTTGGCAGAACACTGGAAATCCTCTTTAGCCCAAATGGCTGCTTATGGAACCCTTAATAAGGGTGACACGCTCTCTACAAGTTTAGAGTTTGCATGGATGCCAAAGGACCCCAGAATTTTTTGACACTTTCTTTGAACTCCCTTGGACCAGTGCTGTCATGGCAGGCCTTCTCCAGCTCTCTCACCCAAACAGCTGAAATGGACAATCTGGGAAGGAAAGTGTAAATATTGGTGCCAGTGTACTCCAAGTGGAAAAAGAAAAGACCTGAATAATAAGGCAGTCAGAAAACTGGATTGGCTCTGTTCAAATTCCTCTCTGTCAGGTGACTGCTGATCTGCTTTTAGCATGTGGTGGTCCGGGTCTCATTCTGACCAACAAACACCTGACCACACAATATTTAGTGCTGCTACTGGATGTGCAGTGTGCAGTTCAAGTCTTGCAGTGTGTGTAGTCCACAGATTCTTTTCATGTTACTGTGGCTTGTTTCACCTCAAGTCTTTTCGATTCTAAACTTGAAGTATTGCCATTTCAATGTAGGCAGTTCACGGCCAGCATATTTTTCCATTTTTATAGCATTTAATTATATAAGGGTATATTTTGACAGATAATGATGAGAGGGTATCACACCCTCTTGATTCATTTTTTGTAATATGCAATGTGTGTGAATTTGAAAGTTTTACTAGTCATGAGCAGAAGAGGGTCATCAGTTTTTAATTAGTTAAGTTAATGTTTGTGTTAGAAATGTCTGAAAACATGGAGAACAATTTTGGTATGGCTCCACCATAATTTTTATTTCAAAAATCCTAGAAAGTAGGACAGGGTAGAGTGATGCACATCCTCCCACCCACCCATTCTGAGACAATTTGAAGCCTCTGTGTATCCTAAAACGCACGCCTTTGGGATGGACAAAGAAACTACACATGAGAGTAAGCATGAAGACACATTCAAATTCAAACTCAGGACTATGAAGCTGTGAGGTACATCGTTACCCACAAAGCCAACGTGCCACATCACTCTCTACTGAAGAAGAATGGTCAGCTTAGCAAGGCTGCTTATTAGGAAACATTTCCTGTGAGATTGGAAGCCACATCTATAAAGTAGGAGTAAAAATGCATGAAAGTATCCACCAAAACCATGATCAGTGTTAGAAGGTAGCAGCTCATAACCTCAAAAGGAAGGTAAAGTCAGGACCACCCTTTCAAGTTTAATGGATGTGGTGGTGTGAATCCTAAAATGCCATTCAAATCCTATAAGTAAGATTTAACTCAGCATGTGATGGCCTGCATGTGCAGCCGATGCAGTATGACAAAGCTGTCAACTTGCAATGTGCACCATACAGGATAAAAAAAATCTGTAATAAGAATTGTTTATGAAAATATCACCTGCATGGTAAAAACTCTGGTTTATAACTCTTTGTGGTAAACACTCTCTACAAAATTATTTATTTAGTCTGCTCTTGCAGACTCTTTTTACACTATTATCACGCATGCGAGTCAGAGGATCACCTGAGGTAGGCGACAGGGGGCAGATTCACTAACTGTATTATCTCTTCTTTCATCTGCAGCAGAGAGAAGACGTCCAGTGAGGGCAACTGACTGTGCCCCTTCTGGTCAGATCACAATAAAAGCCAGGATGCCCTAGAAAGAGTCATCTCAATCAGGGCCCAGACTGCAATCAGAACAGATAAGACCCACTCTATGGAGCTATTAAACCACAAGAGTCGAGAAGACTGCCTTTTATTTCTGTTACCTTTGCTAGTTTTCCTGCCATTGAGCGACTGTTTTCTTTAATAATATTTAAGTTAGGATTAAACATGGCAACCTGGCCTACTTCCTTGAAGTTCATGAGTGTCCTTCCACACGTCCACACTATCTAGATCTTAACGTTTAAAAAGAAATTACAGCTGGAACATGTTGGGAATCCATTTTCTCAAGAGAATGAAGCTCATCATTCAAAAAAAGGTAATCTGCATTAAAAGTAAACTTCAAAAAATGGCTGCCCTGTCAAATTTTGTTCAAGAGCTGACTATGCAAAACTCCTAAAACCCTTCACTAACTGAGAGGCGCTCAAGAGATCTGTGCCTATTGGGAAGTCAGCAAAAGTCAGAAGATTGAACCATTTCTGTTAGAAAGAGGGGAGCACAAATCCCCCAGCACAAGGACAGGAGATATTGCTTCTAAAAAGAAGTGTTTAATTTAAATTGCTGCGGATTATTCAGAGCAGTGGTGTATTGAATTTTTTTACGCAAAGGTATTCAGTGTTACTGGCATTTTTTATTTAATAGATAAATCTTTTTCTGCATTACTTAATAAATGGATTTAGGTTTATTCAGCATTAGAGGTTTTTTTTATTTTTTTTATTTATTAATTTCTATTGTAATCATTCCATACAAATAGATCAATTTATAACCAAACAAAATTGAAAACAAATTAAACCCCACCCCTGAGAAGGAGAGCTTAGCCAAAGGAGAATTGCTTAGGGCTTTTTAATGAGGCATCAATAAACAAAAGAAAGGGAGAAATATATATAGGTAAATAAGAAATGGAGAAGGGAATTAAATGCGGTAATAGTTATTTCTCTTATTCTAAAATAACATTGATTAGATCCTGCCAGGTTTTGAAAAAATTTTGTACAGGTCCTCTAACTGAGAATTTGATTTTTTTCAATTTCAAATAATATAAAACATCGGTTTCCCACTGACTTATCAGAGGAGAGTTAGGATTCTTCCAATTTAACAGAATAAGTCTGCATGCCAAAAGTGTAGTGAATGCAGTCACCGTTTGCTTGTCCTTCTCCACTTCAAGTCCGTCTGGAAGAACACCAAACACAGCTGTTAATGGGTTAGGAGGAATTGTGACCCCAAGGCTGTCTGAGAGGCACTTAAAAATTTTGGTCCAAAATGATGCTAGTTTGGTGCAGGCCCAGAACATGTGACCCAGTGAGGCAGGAGCTTGGTTGCAGCGTTCGCAGGTTGGATCTTGCCCTGGAAACATTTTGGACAGTTTTAAGCGAGACAGGTGAGCTTGATATATAATTTTTAGTTGAATAATTCTATGCTTTGCGCATATGGAGCTCGAGTGAATTCTCTGCTTTGCTACCTTCCACTTCTTTTCTGATATATTGATTAAGAGATCTTCTTCCCAATGTCCTCTTGGATCTTTGAAAGGTAGGGACTCTAATAGGATTTTATATAATGCGGAAATGGTGTTTAATTCCTCGAAATTGAGCAGTATTTTTTTCCAGCATTGTGGAGGGTACGAGATGGGGAAAATCGGGCAGTTTCTGTTTAACAAAATTTGTAATTTGAAGATAGCGAGAGAAATGTGTAGCTGGGAGGTTGAATTTTGAACGTAATTGTTCAAAAGATGCAAATATGTTGTCTATATAAAGATCTCTGAGCATTTTAATCCCAAAACTTTTCCAGGTATTAAAAACTGGATATGTTTGCATCTTAGAATGCTTTCTAAGTTGGTTCCATATTCTGAGTGAGTAAAGCACAATTGGGTTATTAGTATATTTGCGATAACTTTCATTTATTGGAGAGCAGAGCAGGGAGTATAAAGAAGTACTACAGGATTTTACTTCTATTGCGGACCAAGCCTGTGTATGTTCATATATTTGTGTCCAGGTTTTTATGGCTTGTATATTTGCTGCCTAGTAATAAAACTGAAAATTAGGTAAAGCCATGCCACCTTCTGCCTGAGATCTTTGTAGGGTCGCTCTTTGGATACGTGGGTGTTTTGAGGTCCAAATAAATGAGGTTATTGTTGAATCTAACTGTTTAAAAAATGATTTATTGATATATATTGGAATGTTTTGAAATAAAAAAAGAAGTTTAGGGAGGATATTCATCTTAACAACGTTAATTCTTCCGTCTAGAGTGAGATGAAGGGTTGACTATCTATGCAAGTCTTGCTTAATTTTTTCCATACAGATGGCAAAATTTTGTTGATAAAGAGCTTTATGTTTACTTGTGATATTTACCCCTAGGTATTTAAACTGATCTGTTATGGTAAAAGGTAGGGTGTCCAATCTAATATCATATGCTTGTGAATTCACTGGAAAGAGTATACTTTTATTCAGATTAATTTTAAGACCAGATATCTTTTGAAATTCTGTTAGTGCTGTTAAAACTGCATACCTAAACCAACTCTGCTCCACTGTGGTGATGGGCTGTATATCTTTCTCAATAAACTTTGCAAAAGCTGGAAAAAAAAAAAAAAACTGCAGGGACAGTGTTTTCTGGGTCTGATATATATAAAACCATATCATCTGCATATAGAGAAATTTTCTGTTCCAGTCCTTCTCTGATAATCCCCTTTATCTGATAAGAATTTCGACAGTGAACCGCCAGTGGTTCAATGGCGATTGCAAACAGCAGTGGCGACAAGGGACATCCTTGTCTGGTACCACGTTCTAGCTTAAAGTAGTCTGAACAAATGTTATTAATATAAACTGAAGCTTCTGGATTGGTATACAGTAGTTTGATCCATGCACAAATATTTGAGCCAAACCCAAATTTCTCCAATGCAGTGAAAAGGTAGTTCCATTCAATCATATCAAATGCTTTTTCTGCGTCTAATGATAGTAATATCTCTGGGGTGTTTGATTTTGCTGGTGAATATATAACATTAAACAAGCATCAGAGATTGGAAGATAGGTGTCAGCCTTTAATAAATCCAGTTTGATCCTGTGATATTACTGAGGGCAGCACTTTCTCCATCCTTCTAGCTAGGATTTTTGAGAGTATCTTAACATCATTATTCAGGAGTGAAATTGGTCTGTATGATGCACATTGTAACAAGTCCTTATTTTGTTTAGGAAAGACGGTGATTAATGCTTGACGAAATGTTTGAGGTAGTATTTGGTTGTCTGTAGCTTCTGTAAATGTTGCCAATAAGAGGGGAGCCAGCTGAGTGGAGAATTTCTTATAAAATTCTACGGGGTAACCATCAGGGCCTGCTGATTTCCTGCTTTGAAGTGACTTTATAGCATCTAGTAATTCTATTAGCGTCAGAGGTTTATCCAGTTCCTCAGCGCTTAAAGCATCTATTTGTGGTGTCTGTAATGTATCCAGAAATGCATTAGATTGTGTGTTGTCTTCTTTGAGCTCAGTAGAATATAAGGATTTATAATAATCTCTAAATGCGTGCATTATATTTTTATGGTCAATAATTTCTTCTCCATTCGTGTTGGTGATTACTGGTATTGCATTGCGAACTTCTTGTTTGTGAATTTGTTGAGCTAAAAGCTTATTAGCTTTTTCTCCGTGTTCATAGTAATGATGTCTTGACTTATAAATAAGTTGTTCAGTTTCTTTGGTTGTTAAGATGTTAAGTTCTGTATGCAGGGCCTGCCTTTTCCTGTGAAGAGCTTCACTTGGACGCCTGGCTTGTTCTTCATCTATTCTAGCAATTTCGCTTCTTAGCTCTGACACTTTCTTGGTTTCTAATTTATTTCTGTGGGAAAGATATGAAATAAATCTGTCCTCTTAAGAAGGCCTTTAGAGTTTCCCAGAATGTTCCTGCAGAAACCTCTGTGGGTGTGTTTGTCTCTAGGAAGAAGCTGATTTGTTTGGATATAAATTCTGTGCAGTTCTCGTCTGCCCATAGAAGAGGGTTAAGACGCCATCTGCGAGGTGAGTGTGATGATTTTAATGATTTTAGCTCCAAGACTAGAGGGGCATGGTCAGAGATAACAATTGTCGTATTTGCATGATTTAATCGTAGGCAGGAAATTATTATCTATAAAAAAAAATCAATTCTTTAGTAGTTATAATGCACTGGTAAGTAGAACAAATATGTTCTTGAGTTTGGGTTAAGAAACCTCCAGGGGTCTGATAAGTTGTGGTCATTTAAAAACTGTGTAATTGTCTTTGCAGTATTAGATGTCGTCCCCCCTTTCACAGGAGTCCTATCTAAGAGTGGATTTAAAACACAATTAAAGTCCCCAGCCATTATTATTTTATGAGTGTTCACATTGGGAATGGATGCAAATAGATTTTGCATGAATTCCTTATCATCGACATTGGGTGCATAAACATTTATCAAAATCATTTTACTGTTAAATAAGTTGCCCATGACCATCATATATCTCCCTTCAGGGTCTGATACTACATCTGATGCTACAAATGGAACTGTTCTGTGTATGAGAATTCCCACCCCTCTAGTTTTCTTTATAAAGCTAGAATGGAACATTTGGCCAGTCCAGTCTTTTTGTAGTCTGAACTGATCCTTGCTTAGTATGTGGGTCTCCTGTAAAAATACTATTTTAGCGTTTAAGCCTGTTAGGTGAGAGCATACTTTCTTTCTCTTTAATTCGTGATTCAGGCCTTTAACATTCCAGCTCACAAAGTTAACTGTCCCATCATGGAGACATTGATTCTGAATTTTTAATGTCATTTTATAGTCTTAACTGGTAGTGAGGCAGTTTTAATCTTAATTTATTTGCAAATTATGGTGGAAAAAAAGTAATTGGTCAATAAAAAAAGTTCATTTCAATACTTTGTTATATACCTTTTGTTGGCAATGACAGAGGTCAAACGTTTTCTGTAAGTCTTCACAAGGTTTTCACACACTGTTGCTGGTATTTTGGCCCATTCCTCCATGTAGATCTCCTCTAGAGCAGTGATGTTTTGGGGCTGTCACTGGGCAACATGGACTTTCAACTCCCTCCAAAGATTTTCTATGGGGTTGAAATCTGGAGACTGGCTAGGCCACTCCAGGACCTTGAAATGCTTCTTACGAAGCCACTCCTTTGTTACCCGGGCGGTGTGTTTGGGATCATTGTCATGCTGAAAGACCCAGCCACATTTCATCTTCAATGCCCTTGCGGATGGAAGGAGGTTTTCACTCAAAATCTGACGATACATGGCCCCATTCATTCTTTCCTTTACACGGATCAGTCGTCCTGGTCCCTTTGCAGAAAAACATCCCCAAAGCATGATGTTTCCACCCCCATGCTTTACAGTAGGTGTGGTGTTCTTTGGATGCAACTCCGCATTCTTTCTCCTCCAAACACAATAAGTAGAGTTTTTACCAAAAAGTTCTATTTTGGTTTCATCTGACCATATGACATTCTCCCAATCCTCTTCTGGATCATCCAAATGCTCTCTAGCAAACTTCAGACGGGCCTGCACATATACTGGCTTAAGCAGGGGGACACGTCTGGCACTGCAGGATTTGAGTCCCTGGCGGTGTAGTGTGTTACTGATGGTAGCCTTTGTTACTTTGGTCCCAGCTCTCCGTTTTGCTCACCGTTCTTGTGATTATTTTGACCCCACGGGGTGAGATCTTGTGTGGAGCCCCAGATCGAGGGAGATTATCAGTGGTCTTGTATGTCTTCCATTTTCTAATAATTGTTCCCACAGTTGATTTCTTCACACCAAGCTGCTTACCTATTGCAGATTCAGTCTTCCCAGCCTGGTGCAGGTCTACAATTTTGTTTCTGGTGTCCTTTGACAGCTCTTTGGTCTTGGCCATAGTGGAGTTTGGAGTGTGACTGTTTGAGTTTGTGGACAGGTGTCTTTTATATTGATAACGAGTTCAAACAGGTGCCATTAATTGCACGTAACGAGTGGAGGACAGAGGAGCCTCTTACAGAAGAAGTTACAGGTCTGTGAGAGCCAGAAATCTTGTCTGTTTGTAGGTGACCAAATACTTATTTTCCACCATAATTTGCAAATAAATTCTTTAAAAATCAGACAATGTGATTTTCTGGATTTTTTTTCTCATTTTGTCTCTCATAGTTGAGGTATACCTATGATGAAAATTACAGGCCTCTCTCATCTTTTTAAGTGGGAGAAGTTGCACAATTGGTGGCTGACTAAATACTTTTTTGCCCCACTGTATAATTATAATACCAGTCACTTTAAAAGTGGATCCGAGAGCAGATGATAGGTCCTTCCCATGCCTTGACAGAATACGGCTCCTTATTAACTTTCAAAAGAGTGTCAGAAACAGCTTCTTTAGTTCCTTTTCAGCTTCTTCCTTGCTTGAAAAAATATAATATTGATCTTGAACTTCCACTTTCAGTTTGGCGGGATACAAGAGGCTGTATTTGATATCGGCTTTCTGTAGCAACTTTTTAATGTTAAAGTAGGCTGCGTGTTTTGCAGTTGTTAATGGTGAGAAGTCAGGGAAAATACGAATAAGATTATTTTCAAATATAATCTCTTGCTTGTGTCTGAGAAGTGCCATCACATCAAGCTTACATCATAGTCGCTCGAAGTGGACAATAAAAGACCTAGGTTTAAAGGTGCTTGATCTGTATGTGCGATAAGCAGCTGCTATCTCAATGTCGAGTTTAAAATCATCTCCAATTATTTTAGACGGTAATTCTACGGCAAATTTCACTGTGCTTGAGCTTTCTCGTTTCTCAGGTATACCCTCAATTCTTATATTATTTCTTCTGTACCCATCTTCCAGGGCCGCAAGTCTGTCTCCGAGTTTTTTGCATTTGGAATTTGCAGCTGTAGCTTTTTCATCGGCGTTAGATGACAATTGTTCCGCTGTTTCAACTCGAGCCATGAATGCCTGCTTAACGTCATCCAGCTGATCTGTAACGTCATTAATCTGGTCGGCAAGCATTTTCAGTTTGGATCTATTTTCTTCGATGTGTTCCTCTGATTTCTCCAACATGCCTTTAAAGTTCACGTCAAAATGTTTAAATAGACGCGTTTCCTGGTCTTTGTTATCCTTTTTAATCTCGATGATATCCTTCTTAAGCTCGTTCTTAAGCTCAATGTTAGCCTTCTTAATATCATTCTTGTTATCCTTCTTAAGCTCATTTATGGCCGTAGCCATGGCGGCAGCCAGTGTAGCAATAATCACTTTCATTTCGGACAGTTTGCTTCGGATTTCGTGCTCCGCGAGTGGAAATGCAGCTCCTGTTACAGCAGGTGCTGCAGGCTTGTGATGAGTAGATGAGAGCACATCCTGCAGGGCCTTTTCTAGTCTCGGATGATCCTCAGAAATCGGCGATCCAACGCGACCTGTATCACTTGCACCTTCGCTCCCATTTTCACTCTCGACTGGAGACGATACAATGGAGCGAGGTCCTAGGAAATCTGCGTATTCGTCTGCTTGTTCCAGGTCAGTCTCCGAGAGGCCATACCTTGCACTCTGTCTGTCCAGACTTTGAAGCTGCTTTAAGTTTCTTTTCCGGTTCTTTCTGACATTTCTTCTTGTTACTCATGCTTGTATATTGTAGTGGAAGTTCCTTGGTCGGGTTAAATACAGGATATCTCTAAATAATATGAAATACGTGGGAAAATAAAGCCGCTGCTAGTGGAGTTCTGCTTCAGACGTCCATCTCCTATAGCGGACGAGACCAACTCCTCTATTCAGCATTAGAGTTTAGAGAGAACAAGAATAAATCTGTCTAAATATAGAGAATATCCACATTACTAACCGAGAATGCTAAACCGGATGGATGCAGGGACATCCGGCAATGGGCCGTGGCCGCAAAAGACGTACTGCGCAGGCGCCCCACAAATCCCCCCCCCCGCAAGCAACGGGAACCGGATGGAATGCAACGTAAAATAAAAAATGAGGCGTCGCGCACAGAAAAAAGGAGTCAGACCACAGAAAAAAGGAGCACGAAACCCATTGCACACGAAACGGGACACACACAAAGAGGAGGATTCAACAAGCCCCTAGCACACAAAAAAAGAAGCCGCGAGCACCACACAAAGCCCATTGGACACGAAACGGAACAGACTACGGACATAGCACACGAAACATACACAAAAACGACGATTCAGACCCACGACCACAGTAACATAAATAACAAATGACACACAAAGCCACATTTATAAATGAACCGTCTGTATTAAACATACGTCATCTCAACACGTTCACAATAGGCAGCATAGGTGGATCTCATTACAATGAGGCACTATTAACCGTTCAACCGCAGAAAAGGCTCCATATTAACAGTGAGTGCGATCCTCCTTATTACTTATCCATATTTCTCACGCTCAAGAACAAACAAGTCATGAATTCACGATCACGGGTACAAAACGATACCGCTTGGATAACGGGACCAAACACAATTCACACTATGCAGCATAGGTGGATCTCATTACAATGAGGCACTATTAACCGTTCAAGCGCAGAAAAGGCTCTATATTAACAGTGAGTGCGATCCTCCTTATTACTTATCCATATTTCTAGAAGAAAAAATGTCTCGGGGCAGCGAGGGGACAAAATAAATAAACACAGACGTCTACACCGCGCATCTCAAATGCAGGAAAACAAGCAGGCAAGGCTCCAAAAAGAGAAAGCTCAACTGGCCGACATACAAAAACGGGCAAAGCTCAATACAAACAATGCACGCCGTAAACTACAACGGGCTTCTCACACAGCACAGGCAAATCGATTACAGCTCCAAAACAACACGTCCCAAATACTGGACATACAACGACGCGCCTCTCAAACAGCACAAGCAAAACATACACGTCACGGACATCAACGACAGACACCTGCTAAACGATTGCGCCAGTTAGCTGACAACACGTTCAATAATGAGTCCACTATTCAGGAAAATTCATTGGGATTAATGAATGTCATTTGCAATCATTGTCATTCACTTAACTTCCCTGAAGAAACAACTAGCAATACAAGTAATGAATTTACACGTTGTTCTCAAATGGGTCAAATTAGACTGCCTCCTTTACATTCATATCCTGAATATCCAAAGAACCTTCCTAGGGTTACCACTTTTAATACAAAAAAATAAGGGACGCATACTGCAGCAGGGGCCACATCCGAGTGCCAACAGTTTGCAGACTCTACTTAAAAGACCCGCCCTCCTCACTGGACAGTTAAAATGACCAATCAAAATAACGATGACATCAAGTATTACCCAATCAAAAGTAGGAAAGGAGGCATCTTCATAAAATGCGTGTGGGATGATTTGCATGAGACGCTGCTTTAAAAAAAAGGATTAAAAAAATACGGGACAAAACCCGTCCCGTATTGATTCAAAACGGGACGCGCAATTTCATTCTCAAATACGGGACGATTCCGTATTTTACAGGACGGGTGGCAACCCTGCCCATTACTAAACGAACCGTCCGTATTAAACATACGTCATCTGAACACATTCAAATTAGGCAGCATAGGTCGATCTCATTCTACTGATCCACTATTAACCGTTTAACCACAGAAAAGGCTCCATATTGACAGTGAGTGTGATCCTCCTTATTACTTATCCATATTTCTCACGCTCAAGAACAAACAAGTCATGAATTCACGATCACGGGTACAAAACGATACCGCTTGGATAACGGGACCAAACACAATTCACACTATGCAGCATAGGTGGATCTCATTACAATGAGGCACTATTAACCGTTCAAGCGCAGAAAAGGCTCTATATTAACAGTGAGTGCGATCCTCCTTATTACTTATCCATATTTCTAGAAGAAAAAATGTCTCGGGGCAGCGAGGGGACAAAATAAATAAACACAGACGTCTACACCGCGCATCTCAAATGCAGGAAAACAAGCAGGCAAGGCTCCAAAAAGAGAAAGCTCAACTGGCCGACATACAAAAACGGGCAAAGCTCAATACAAACAATGCACGCCGTAAACTACAACGGGCTTCTCACACAGCACAGGCAAATCGATTACAGCTCCAAAACAACACGTCCCAAATACTGGACATACAACGACGCGCCTCTCAAACAGCACAAGCAAAACATACACGTCACGGACATCAACGACAGACACCTGCTAAACGATTGCGCCAGTTAGCTGACAACACGTTCAATAATGAGTCCACTATTCAGGAAAATTCATTGGGATTAATGAATGTCATTTGCAATCATTGTCATTCACTTAACTTCCCTGAAGAAACAACTAGCAATACAAGTAATGAATTTACACGTTGTTCTCAAATGGGTCAAATTAGACTGCCTCCTTTACATTCATATCCTGAATATCCAAAGAACCTTCCTAGGGTTACCACTTTTAATACAAAAAAATAAGGGACGCATACTGCAGCAGGGGCCACATCCGAGTGCCAACAGTTTGCAGACTCTACTTAAAAGACCCGCCCTCCTCACTGGACAGTTAAAATGACCAATCAAAATAACGATGACATCAAGTATTACCCAATCAAAAGTAGGAAAGGAGGCATCTTCATAAAATGCGTGTGGGATGATTTGCATGAGACGCTGCTTTAAAAAAAAGGATTAAAAAAATACGGGACAAAACCCGTCCCGTATTGATTCAAAACGGGACGCGCAATTTCATTCTCAAATACGGGACGATTCCGTATTTTACAGGACGGGTGGCAACCCTGCCCATTACTAAACGAACCGTCCGTATTAAACATACGTCATCTGAACACATTCAAATTAGGCAGCATAGGTCGATCTCATTCTACTGATCCACTATTAACCGTTTAACCACAGAAAAGGCTCCATATTGACAGTGAGTGTGATCCTCCTTATTACTTATCCATATATCTAACGCTGAAGAACAAACAAGTAATGAATTTACGATCACAGGTACAAAACGATACGGCTCAAGTGACGGGACCAAACACACGAACCCGCATGAAAAAAAAAAAAATACACGTCAGCGCATACAACGCGCTTCTGAAACCCCGGAAGAAAAAATGTCTCGGCTCCAAAAACGCAAATCTCAAATAACACATTAACAGAAACGAGCACAGATGGACAGACACAATGAACGTACACGCATACAGCACGCGTCTCAAAGTGCTGCATCGAAACAGGCAAGGGTTCAAAACGAAACACCTCGAGTCTCAGAGATACAAAAACGGCAGCGAAGGGACAAAATAAATAAACGCAATTCATGAAAATTCATTGGGATTACTGAATGTCATTTGCAATCATTATCATTCACTTAACTTCCCTGAAGAAACAACTAGCAATACAAGTAATGAATTTACACGTTATTGTCAAAAGGGTCAAATTTGACTGCCTCCTTTACATTCATATCCTGCATATCTACAGAAGCTTCTAACTAACAAAGTACCTGAAAGTAAAAACTTTATGAACTGCATTAGATCCTACAATAGTTCATTTGCTTTTGCATCTAATGCCATCCAGTCACTTACTCAACACCATTGATAAACTTCTACAAACGTTGATAAATAATAATATTCCCTTTGGAGCAAAGCTACTTTTATTAGGAGGAGATTTTACACAGTGCTTAGCTATTATTCCACATTCCATGCGCTCGGCTATTCTGCAGTCCACCTTAAAATACGCAGACAATTGGCATTGCTTTCAAAAGAGTTACGGAGATATTTGGAACAGCAATCTTATTACACCAAATACCCCTTTTAACACAACAAACTATATTATGTCCAAAAAATATTAATGTTGATCACATTAGTAACCAGGTCATTTCATTATTTCCTGGAGTTGCACAGCTCTTTCTAAGCTCTGACAAAGTTGACTCTGATGACGACAATGACCATCTTAATTTCCCCTACATGCACAACTTTATTTGCTTCCTATATGCGTCATCTACACCTTCACACTATGCTATATCTCATTCATACATCACGCTGTTTGTAATTTCAGAACACCAGGGGTTGGCGAGCGAAGCGAGCAGGGGGCGGAGCCCCCTAGTATCTTCTTCTATAATACGCTACCATGGCTGTTCATTTGTCTGTCCAGGATTTTAAATCACCTAACTACCTAAACTATTGACCTGAAATTTGATACACATATATTACGTGACATCTACTATCTGCTTTCGGGGTGATGATTGACCTCCAAGGTTATTCCTCTTTTTATTTTTATTTTATTGTAGACTCAACTCTCGGCAGCGTGCAGCAGGGCTGCTGTGTGGCACATGCGTACGGGTGCTGTTCTCATCCCTCCCACCTCCGCTGTCACATCCCCTACCTCTTCATATCTTAAATCATTCTTGAGGCAGATTGAAGACTTAAGTGCCAGCTTAAGTGAAAAATTAAAGAAAAACGTACTAAGTAATTGCAACACAAACACTGACTTAATCAGTTTTAATGCGAAAAGATGCCAACAAAAGAAGAGAAGTGGATCGCTAGGGTGGCAAAAAGAAGAGCTGCTCAGGAAGCAGCTAGTGCATCAACCTGTGAGCAAACACATGCTAAATGTACAGAGAAAGAGGATGAAAACTGTAAGTCAAGTGTATTCACTGCACATTATCGTGAAACGCCGTTACTGGTATAATATAATTTATCAACATTTTGCCTCTTTGAATCTTTAGCACACAGTATATTTACACATAACACAATTATTATTGTATTGTAGTATCCTATAACCACAAGAGGGCACCCCTGACCCTTAAACCTGAGCCTTTATCTCAAATAAAGGGGTTTATTGAGCCTCAACACCTTCTCCACAAGCATAACAACAAAAAAAAAAAAACACCAAGCACAGTTCTCCTTCCTCCTCCAAGAGTGTAACCCACTGCCTCCTGACTCAGATTCAGTCCAAATGAGACCACAGGCTTTCTTTTAAGTGCAGCCCGGGAATTACTTCCAGTCTCTTGTCCCAGCACTTCCAGGTTGTCCAGAAACCAGAGCAGTCCTCCCTTGACAGCACCTCCTCTGGTGGACACCAAAGACTCTGACAGGATTGCATTTCCTAACTCTATTTTCCATGTAACCCTGCAGGTGTCCTAATTGGGTTTAGCTCTGAGGAATACTGCCACCTGTCATGTAGGGGAATGACCTGCTCCTGGTGAGTCCACTTTCCCAGTCTTTCCATTATGGCCTCCTGGCTGGGTATGAAACCTTCCGTTATCCCTGTCAGGTGCCTGTCCTTCCTCATGGGCACCCACAATCCATTATTCACTTTTATTTAGACCTTTAAGTGCAACCTGACTATAAATATTAGTAATGAATACAAATTTTAAAAATTTACAACAAAGTCTGGGTGTTGAAAGCAGCCTTGACCCAGTATGTTATTTAAGGTGTTACACGTCATTATCCTGGAAAGCTAAAATATCTTTCTAATATGGAGTTTTCAAGCTGGTGCCTACTCAGGAAGCATCAGTAGAAATTCTGCAAACAGTCCAAGATGGAATGCCAATTCATTTTAGGAAGCACTCTCAGACACATGAATCCACTAGGCCAATTTAGAGTCATGTAGGGAGTGCTTTTAAGCCATCCCTGAACCCAAATAAGGAAACAGATATTGGCTCTTAAAAGTGATTCATTAACCAAAAGAATAAACACATGAATTGGATGGTTATAGGGAGAGCTTAAAATAATAAATTACAAGAAAACAATAAACCTATTTGTTCTCTAGGCCCTTACTAACAGGTTCTGTCCCCTTTCTGGCAGATGTGGTGCTGCATGTTCTTTTCCACTTCAGTACCAACACAAATACTAACTTCTTGCCCTCTGAAATTTTTCTTCACTATCTCTGGTCTCTGTTTCTCTCTTGGCCAACTGTCCTTCTGACTTCAAGTTCGGATGGTCTTTGGCCTGAAGCTACTACTGGATGGTTCCTGGGAATCATTTCTGCGGTCAGGAATAAGCTAGGAAACTCTAGACGTCATTCTTCTGCAGCTCTCTTAAACTCTGGAGGCCATTCTACCACAGCTGTCTTTAGGGCCCCCAAGTTTCTTTGTAACCCTGAAACCCAGTCTTCTTTTGAAGTGCAAGGCAACCACCAAGTTATCTGTGGTATATGGCCTACACAGAGAAAAATGTATAAAGGCTTTCATTATTCTTCCAATATTTGTGTTTATTAAATTATGGATTTTTAAACTATTTTGTCTGAACTTTGGGATTCTTGGAAGCTTTTTGTTTTGAAGCTGCGTGTAGTCTTAAAGGCTTAGCTGATGTCATAATTTATTGAACTCCACTGTTCTTGTTATTAGAGATAACATTTGTGCATTTATGTTTGCACATTTTATGGAAAACAGCAACACCCTACTTTGTTGTATTCAAGCCAGTCACACTTTGCATTTTATTGTGAATAAATACAAATTGTTACACATGTTGTTAACATGACAGTGGAGCTAATTTGTTCTAAACCACCATCTCTGGGTCTCTTCTCTTCTCTAATTCAGCTGCTTGAACTCCAATCAGACATTAATGCTTTCTTTTTCACATGTTGGTTATTTGCTGAAATAATCATCAATCCATGTTTCACTAAACAAAATTTCTTCAAAGCGAATAATCACCAAACTGTGCATCCATCGTTACAAATGTTTGCAATTAGAGCATTAGAACACTAGAAGACTCTAGACAAGAACAGGCCATTCAGCCCAACAAAGCTTGCCAGTCCTGTCCACTTAATTCTTCTAAAAAAGCATCAAGTCTAATTTTGAAAGTCCCTGAAGTCCTAATGTCTACCACACTACTTGGTAGCTTATTTGTTATGTATATGTGAGAATGTACTACTATTTTATGTTACCAAACAATTGCATAAAATATGTGATGTGCCTGCACCTGGGTATTAATGCTCATATTTTTCCTAGTACTTGTTATATACAGCATACTTCAGTAAGTAAAATAATGGAAGTCTGATAATTGCTTCTTCTTTATTAATGCTTTGGTTTTGCTGTTTGTGTATGCGTAAAATCACAACATTATTCCATATGTCTATAGTTCTCTTTTTAAAGAAAAAATTGCTAATATGTGTGCGAAATTTATCCTTGACAGATTTCTAACTGCGTCCTCATATACTTGATGAATTCATTTCAAAATAACACTCTCAATCCAATGTACTAATTTCCTTTATAATTTTAAACACTTCAATCATGTCACCCCTTAATCCTCTTTTGCTTAAACTGAAAAGGCTCAAATCTTTTAATCTTTCTTCAAAATTCATCGCCTGAAGCCCTGGAATCAGCCGAGTCGCTCTTCTCTGGACCTTTTCTAGAGCTGCTATGTCCTTTTTGTAGCCTGGTTACCAAAACTGCACACAGTACTCAAGATGAGGCCTCACCAGTGCATTATAAAGGTTGAGCAGAACCTCCTTGGACTTGTACTCCACACATCGTGCTACATAACCTAACATCCTTCTTAATGGTTTCTGAACACTGTCTGATAGTGCTTAGTTCACTGTGTCTCCTAAATCCTTCCTGAAAGGTATCCTTTCGATTTTCAGACCTTACATTGGGTATTCAAACCTAACATTTTTACTTCCTAAATGTAATACTTTACATTTACTTAAAATTAAATTTCATCTGCCACAAATCTACCCAAGCCTATATGCAGTCCATTTCTCTCTGTAATGATGGATGGTCATAAGATAAACCCATCTGGTCACTTTAACATCAACTTTCAAAGCATTCAACTATGGGTTTTCCATGTCAAGTTTTAGTAATTGATGACAGGGAGAAGAGGACAAACCTGCATCTTTGTGTACTTCAGTAAAATGGTGTGTGTACTGACTCACACATAGATGTACCTCAGAGGAAACATTGTTCAACAATAGACCACCTTGTATACTTCAGTCCACAAGCTGTGGACTGTGCATATGTCTATTCAACTAGTTCGCCTAGACCAGCAAGGCAGAGCCTTCCTACTGTAAATGACCAAAGACCACCAGAAGTTTCACTAGAAGTGCAGTTAACTGGAGTTTTTATTTCTCTCTCCTCTGGTTCCACTTGCCCATATCTCATTTATAATGTTAACAGCAGAGCCTTCAGTTTGATTTCTGTTTATATTTCTTTATCATATATATAAATGTAATAGTTTATCATTTTACTGTAACATTTTACTGTAGTGTAAATATACGTAAACGCTCAAAGCCTGCACTTAGTGAAGAGTGCTATGCAAGAATCAATTGCCTACCCCAACAGAAACATATGCAAGTGAGAAAGCAGCCCTGAACAGAATGCAAGTACATGGCAAGGCATATATTTGTTTGTCCCTTATAAAATTATTTTCTTTCTGAAATTACTTCAGAAGGCAATGTTTAAATCAAACAGATTTTACAAAGAATTAACAAGAAATACCTTACTTTTTCTTAATGTGTTTCTCATCATGCATAAATAAAAATGTTACATGAGGTCAACTAATCTTGCTGGTTGATCTTTGTGTGATTTCAATCAAGGCCCAGAAACAAAAGGTTAATTGACGATTAGACGTCTTAAAGTCTGGCTGAAAGATATCCAAGGATCTGAAGCTGTGGCTGAGTCTTATACACCTGACTGTCACATTTCACATCTTGTTTACCAGAGAGAAGATTTCTCTTTTATCAGATTCCACTTAATCAGCTAAATAGTAATTTAAGGTTTCATAAATTAAATAAATACTATCACCTTGAAACAACATATGGAGTAGTACAGGTCTCTCCAGCTTTCATTTAAAACTTGTAAAATCCTATCACCCATGAATGAAAACTGCATTAAATGCATTTATTGCACACAACCATTTTGTAACTCTTCCATTTTATGAGATGCCAAGTTGCATGAGTTTTACCTTCTTACCTTACAAATGAGGTGATTTTATTAGGAGCCTTTTTTTCAGTACCAGTAGCAACCATCTCTTCCTAAAAAAAAAAAAAAAAGTGTTTTTAAATAATTGGTGTAATTTATATTCCAAACCAAGGACGCATATTTCATCTTGTTGATGCTGTTTTTAGGTTAACGAGGTATCCGCTTACCATAGCAGCCATAGCTGACCTCTAGCATGACTGGACAGGCCTTTGAAAGCACTGCACGTTGTTTCGATCGTTTAATTTTTACTTTGACTCATCTGTGTCTCATATCAATCTGATAATTAATACATTGGTCTTGTTTTCTTATTGCCTTTGTTTTCAACTTGCCTTTTAGGAAGGCATTCAAATTCAGGTTGTACTTGGTCAAGTAGTATTTTGTCAAAAGTTCAGGTTTAAATTAATTGTTTAAAAAAAATGTTAACCCCGGCCTATTCAAATGGCAGTCCACGGGTCACATGCAGCCCAGAAGCAACCTCCAAATGGCCCATTGGCCCAGCCCATGGTTCCGTAAGAAACGTAGAGAAAAAGCGAGAAAATCATATTTCGTGAACTTTCAGAAATTCCTACATAAATTCCTCCAGTAGTACAGGCTATGAATATAACACTCCGTGTAGTCTAGTAACATTCAGCAGCGCATTGTTATGAGTCTGGAAATGGTTGTGGTATATTTTTGATACAGTGATTTTTTTGTTTTTTTGGCCTGGTCTTGGCTTCGACTGCATATTAAATGATTCTATAATTAATCTTAGTTATATTCCAGTTTCATCAAGTGAGTGTGAGTGTGGACTTTTGCAGATTAATTGTTACTCCAATTAGAGAATCGTTACTGGCAAGCACTGGTTCCGCACTTCTCTTCATACGATTGGTTGGCCCTTCACTCACACGCTTCGATCATGCGGATTCATGACTTTTAGGAAGACAATGAGGAGCCATTGATACTCAGAGCAAAGAACAAATTAGAAAGAATGCATTTGATAAAAACATTCAAAAAGTTTGGAATTCTTTAAAACTCAATCAAATGAATTTACTCATTGCTTTACGGAACTATGTAACTTTTTTGTAGAATGTAGAGCTCGTTACTATCGTGCAGTTAATATTTTTTGATTCTGGAAAATCTATGTTTGTAATTTTAAATTTTCAAGCAAACACATTATGTCTATGCAGGTGGCGTAATGATAGTTCTGCTGCCTAGCAATCAGGAGATGTTGGGTTCATGTCCAGGTTCCTCCCTGTGAGAATTTGCATAGTGTTATGAGTAAAGTGCTATATAAATCTGAATAATTGTCATTATACTTGGCAAGTTCTCAGTTTCAAATTTTAAACATTATGTTTGTTCACCAAATCAACAAAATATGTAGCGCTTGGACTCTCAGCCTTTATATACTTTCACAGTCCCTCAAACTTGATCCAAATGCAACGTATGAATGCTGCCACCTTTTTGTTTACAAAAAGGGCACTGCTAATCACACACATGGGCTGATTTAAAATTAACCTATGTTCCCTCAGTGTGCAGTAGACGTTATATTCATGTGTGTTAGCTATTGTTATCACTTGCTGTGGGTTTGTGCAGTGATAGCTTTCATAGCATTGATAGTACTTTTTTATTCTGCTAAATGCACTTTGTGATATGCCTGAGCCATATATAACCAAATATTTATTTTATTTCAAAAGATAAACAATTGTTATTATTAATATTGTGTATTTGATTTGATTTTATGCACTTTGTGATGTGCATGAGTCATATCTGAACAAAATATTTATTTTATTTCAAAAGGGAAGCAAATGTTATTGCTAATACTGTGCACTATTTTGTTTTTACACATTTTGAGATGTGCCTAGGTCAGATATGACCAAAATGTTTATTTTTCCATTTCTAAAATGGAAAAAAAGTATTGCTACTACATCAGATTCTATTTAGTTATAGCATTTTTATTGTTTTTTATGCAGATGTGATGACATTTAAAAGGAAAACACTGAATAAACATTGTTTTTCAATACATTCATTTGTGTTGGTTCAAAATTTGTTATTACCCGCAGAACCAGGAATGATGATAAAGCAGCTTTTATGTCTGAGAAGGCTCTGTAACAGGAATTGATCCAGACAATTCTACAGTTCTTTTTGCCCTTTGTCATGTCAGTTAGGGGGATGGCCCGATGCACAAAATTGGGAATGAATCTCCTGTAGTAGCCCGCGAGCCCAAGGAAGACACGAACCTGCCTCTGCATTTCAGGACATGGATACGCAAGCACCTCCCCCACCTTGTTCATTTGAAGCTTGAGCAGACCCTTCCCCATGGAATATCCCAATGATGGGTTTCCGACATACCCAACCTGCACTTCTTAGGGTTAACCCTCAACCCTGCCAGCCTCAGGATGTCAAGCACCACCTGCAGGTGGTGGAGGTGAGATCTCTGGTTGTTCCTGAAAATTACCACATTTTCGAGATATGCTCCCGTGTATGCAGAATGGAGACACAGGATATGGTCCATCATTCGGTGAAAAGTCAATGGAACCCCATGGAGACCGAAAGGGAGCCTGGTGAACTCGAAAAACCAATCTGGGGTGGCGAATGAGGTTTTCTCGCAACTGAATTCCTCCAGGGACACCTGCCGGTAAGTACCCTTTCATGAGATCAAGAGTGGAGATATATGAGGCTTGCCTTAGTTTCTTCAATAAGTCATCTAAATGCGGCATCAGATGCACAATAAACTTGGAAATCTTGTTCAAGAGCCAGAAATCTATATAAAACTGGACCAAGCCGTCCAGTTTTGAGAGCAGAACAATTGTGCTCCGCCACTTGCTTTTGCTTTTGCAGATAACCTCCAATTTTAGCATTTGTTTCACCTCCACATGCCACTCTTTCCTCAGATTAATATACAAAACCTGCATGGGCTTCTGCCGATTTTATAATTCACTGATCTAATGCACTCTTCCACTACTGCTGGGCCAAGCCAATTCTCCTGATATGTATGTGGGTCCGAAGAGATAAACACCAGCACCTGATCCACCTTCTTAAACTTGCGGAGTTTGCTTTTCTTGTCATAATTATGTTTTTTGTCTCTCCTGTTCGCGCTTCATATGTTTCATTGCAATAGACGACAATTTTGAGATTCGTTCTTGGAGCGAAACAACTCAATCGACAAATCTCCCCCCACGAGGTCCCTCGCAAACCCCCCTCCAATCCTCCTGAAAAATGTCTAACACCCTGCGTGGTTGCTGGCTGAAGAGCAGTTTAAATGGACTCAACCTGGGGGATGCTTGGGGGGGGAAGTCCCGAACAGCAAACAGGAGAAAAAGTAACACTGTATCCCAGGAGGTCAGGTCGTCATGGGCAACCCAACGTATCATCTGTTTCAACATTTTATTAAACTGTTCAGTCAGGCCATTCGTCTGCAGATGATAAATAGTGCTGCTCAATTGCAGGGCTCAACCACAGTTACTTCATGACATGAGAGATGAACAGCATACCCTGGTTAGTTAAAATCTCACACAGGATATCAATATGTATGAACATTTCTGAGAGAGCTTTAGTGGCAGTCTGTGCATTCGCCCTCCGTAGAGCGACCATCTCATGGTATCTTCTCGCATAGTTAACCAACACAAGCATATACTGAAAACCATTTTACTCTTGAGGAGTGGGCCCACAATAACTAGCCCAACTCTCTCAAAGGGAACATCCAAAATAGGAGAGGGGAGCCCTAGTGGGTCTATGAGGGACAACAATCTGGCAGTTGGGACATGTCCTGCAAAACTGCTTCACATCCCCGCCCATATTCAGCCAATAAAAGCATTTCAAAATGTGTTCCCTTGTCTTCTCCATGCCAAGATAACCCTCCCAAAACATGGGTGTGAGCAATTTTTAAAACTGTCTCCCTATGCCTGCTTGGCACCACCAAATGCTCGATCCACCCATCCCCCATGCAATCAGAAATCACCCGATACAAGAAACCATCCTCAATTAAAAAGTGTGGTGTTTTAAAGTTCAGGTCCTCCTTCTTCATATAGTAAGAGTTATTTGTGACATGGGCTTATTTGAATGCACAATCTAAGTTGCTGTCAGCTCGCTGCAGACGGGCAAATTCTGTCTGAGTGGCAGATTCTGCTTCCTCTCTCCCCACTGCAACTTCTTTGGGGTCCTTAGCGGGCATTCGGTCTGGGGAGTTGTTGGCGCGAGTGATGGGGTAATAAAGTCCACCAGCTCTCCCAGGTCCTCACTTGAGGATTTGTCTCCCACCTCACTGGTTCAAACCCAGCTCCTTGACTGACGTTGTCAGAGGTGAGCCCCTCCCTATTTGCTGCAGAATGAGGTACTCTGCAGGTGGCCAAGACCCATGGGAAAAGTGCATTCTTCTTTCCTATTAAAATAGGCCAGGGTGAAGTGTCTGATATGGCAGTCCAAAACCTTAAAGTTCTTCCCTTTAAATTTCAGAGGGAGTAATATAGTCTAGTATGTTTTAACGTCCCCATAGACACAGCGAATGTTCACCTGGTCTGCGGTCTTCTAAGGGGTCTGTCAGAGCAAGTCATTGCAGACTACGCAGAGGTTGCTACCAGAGTCCAACAGTGCTGGGAATTCACTTCTGGACAATGTAATAGAGACCTTACAATTGTCCTCCCTTAACATCTTGGGGGATACATACCTGGGCCAGACCGATAGCCATGGTTTGTGCAGGTGGGAGGTGACACTCCTGAGCCAGATGTCCTGGATGATCATAGCGAAAGCAGCTGCGTTCAGTCCACACTGTGGTGTTCCTGCAATGACATGTATCAACCATAGCACAGACGAACCGAGGAACCTGTGCTGGTTGGATTGAAGTCGAGTCCAAACCCAGGTAGCCCCTTTGTTTCCAAGTGGCTTGTGTGCCCTCCAGTCTTCAGATCAGGTCTAACTGCAAGTGGATACCATTCCAGTGCATCTCATCACAAAGGTCCTCATCTATCCCTGAAAGGACTGTGTCAATAGTGAGCTTCTCCACAAAGTGCTTGAAAGTGTCCCCGCGGACCCAGCTTTGAATCAGGTCCACTAAGTACTGGATCGGTCCTTGTATAGGGTGATCTGGGTCAATGTGATACAGACGAAACTGATGCCCCTTGACCACTGGGCTCATAGCTGTGCAGAGGAGGAACAGTTACTTCAGGAAGTCATAATCATCGAGCCTTTCGGGAGAGAGGTATAGCACGACCTGTAGGGCCTCCCCTGTTAAAAACCAGGGCCACAATAACTGCTCAGGCTTCCCTGTTCAAGTGCATCAATGTTGCTGTGTGTTTGAAGCAGAATAGGAAACATCCGAGGGAGCCATCTTCACCTACACATCCCGGAGGAGCATGAAGACAGGAGCACCTGCAGGAGCCTCATTTTGCTTCACCGGTATCGGGATGTTTCATGTCTCTTGGAGTTCCATTGGTGCAAGAACCGCACTCCTGGTACCATGTAACTTGTGAGTCAGTGTCTTGCAACCCAAAGATGAGGCTGAGTCTCTGTACTTTAGCAAAACCAGCTTCATTCAACTTGAAACAGGAGCAGCAAGATTATTTATTGTAGTGTGATCTGCCATTCTACTATACACAAACACAGCAAACATGCAGCATCCAGGCCAGGTCAGTGGCCAAGTTATAATGTTCCCTGCATCACCCAATAGGCAACCGGCGCTTTGCGCATGGCAGCAGTCAGCTTGTAGTTGTTTCTGTGGAGCTGCAAACCTGCGGTTGCCTTGCCGACAGACAAGCAACCCTCAACAGACAAACATTTAATAATATTTCTTTACATTTATATAGCGCTTTTCTCACTAAGGCAGCTGGGTGCCAGTAATATTCTTGCCAACTTCACTACCCACTGCAGTATGCTTTACTGTTTTAAACAATTCAGTTTAAAAATGTTCCACACATGTCATTATTGTATATTCATTTGAAGAAATGCATTTTGTACACTAATGAAGGCCAGGTTAAAGAAAATGTGGCAAACTTTGTCTATGGCAGGATACACTATGCAGTTTGTTATGTAACTCATAACCACAACTGAACTCTGATTTTGGTTCTGCCTGTTCTCCTGGTTTACTGGCTGTTCTCAGATTAAGATTTTCCCAGCTCCTTTGACTTTTTTAATTCATAGAGCAAATTAAACTTCCACAGGGAGGGAACGTTTCAGAAATCAGTCATCCAGCAGAGTTTGTTCAAAAGTGAGCCTTCATTTATCTTATAATTTAAATCAGGGATGAAGACTCATTCTCACACAGCAGATTCATGAAAGAGCTGCTGGTAAATGCAGAGGAAACTGCTTACATTTTTATAATAGTGGCAATTGTAGTCAGTTCTGGGATCATAGTTGATATAAAAATATCGTCCAGCTTTAGGGAGTATTGCTCAAAAGCACAAGAATATACATGAAATTAAATAAATGAAATTCTCCTAAGTGAAATTATTGCACAATAGTGAATAAAACTTTAGGTTGCCTGAAGTATTTAGCAATGATGTTGTTCTAAAGTTAATACAGACGGATATTGAAGACCTATTAGGGGTTAAAAACAGCATATTTGATTTGCAGTTCAGCATAAAATGAAAGTGCATAGGCATTACAAATACTGACCCTGAATCTTAATGTCTGTGTCCATATTTGGCTCTTCCTTTTTTGTTGTGCTTCTTCATTTTGGGATATATTTCAAAACGTTCTAATCCTGATCAGTCAAATCAGGTACACTGCAGTGCATATTGTGGTGACGCTCTTATGCACATTCCATTCCGTCCTCTCTTGTATTTGTTAAGCTTCTCTTGAGGTTTTCTCAGGCCAGTTTTCCATCTTCACCACAGTGCTCAGTACAAAGCACACAGCTTTTCTTCACATTATGAATGACTCCTACAGTATATTCTAATCGTCCTTCACCACCACTACTAAATACATTTTATTTATTATTCTGCAATATCCGTCAGATACACAGATTTTAAAGTGGTTGGAATGTTATTTTTTCTTTTTCAAGCAGTTACCTACATCCTCTTTCCTACATGAAATATTTCCATAAAATATGTTCTTCAAACACCCTGAGTTACCTTGATTTGTCCTGTCACCTTCACTTTTAGTTTACCTATGGGAGGGGCCAAGGAGGTCCTTGGCGGTCCGATCCTCGGCTACAGAAGCTGGCTCTTGGGACGTGGAATGTCACCTCTCTGAAGGGGAAGGAGCCTGAGCTAGTGCGCGAAGTTGAGAGGTTCCGGCTAGATATAGTCGGACTCACCTCGACGCACAGCTTGGACTCTGGAACCAATCTCCTTGAGAGGGGCTGGACTCTGTACCACTCTGGAGTTGCCCCCGGTGAGAGGTGCCGAGCAGGTGTGGGTATACTTATTGCCCCCCAACTTGGAGCCTGTACATTGGGGTTTACCCCGGTGGACGAGAGGGTAGCCTCCCTTCGCCTTCAGGTGGGGGGACGGGTCCTAACTGTTGTTTGTGCGTATGCACCGAACAGCAGCTCGGAGTACCCACCCTTTTTGGAGTCCCTGGAGGGAGTGCTAGAGGGCATACCTTCTGGAGACTCCCTCGTTCTGCTGGGAGACTTCAGTGCTCACGTGGGCAATGACAGTGAGACCTGGAAGGGCGTGATTGGGAGGAATGGTCCCCCTGATCTGAACCCGAGCGGTGTTTTGTTATTGGACTTCTGTGCTCGTCACGGATTGTCCATAATGAACACCATGTTCAAGCATAGGGGTGTTCATATGTGCACTTGGCACCAGGACACCCTAGGCCTCAGTTCGATGATCGACTTTGTGGTCGTGTCGTCGGACTTGCGGCCACATGTCTTGGACACTCGGGTGAAGAGAGGGGCGGAGCTGTCAACTGATCACCACCTGGTGGTGAGTTGGCTTCGATGGTGGGGGAGGATGCCGGTCAGGCGTGGTAGGCCCAAACGTGTTGTGAGGGTCTGCTGGGAACGTCTGGCAGAGCCCCCTGTCAGAAGTAGCTTCAACTCCCACCTCCGGCAGAACTTCAACCACATCCCGAGGGAGGTGGGGGACATTGAGTCCGAATGGGCCATGTTCCGTGCCTCTATTGTTGAGGCAGCTGACCGGAGCTGTGGCCGTAAGGTGGTCGGTGCTTGTCGTGGCGGCAATCCCCGAACCCGTTGGTGGACACCGGCGGTGAAGGATGCCGTCAAGCTGAAGAAGGAGTCCTACACGACCCTTTTGTCCTGTGGGACCCCGGAGGCAGCTGACAGGTACCGGCAGGCCAAGCGGAATGCGGCTTTGGTGGTTGCTGAGGCAAAAACTCGGGCGTGGGAGGAGTTTGGGGAGGCCATGGAGAACGACTTTCGGATGGCTTCGAGGGGATTCTGGTCCACCATCCGGCGTCTCAGGAAGGGGAAGCAGTGCAGTGTCAACACTGTATATGGTGGGGATGGTGCGCTGCTGACCTCGACTCGGGATGTTGTGGGTCGGTGGGGGGAATACTTCGAAGACCTCCTCAATCCCATTAACATGCCTTCCAATGAGGAAGCAGAGCCTGGGGACTCAGAGGTGGGCTCCCCCATATCTGGGACTGAGGTCACCGAGGTGGTCAAAAAACTCCTTGGTGGCAGGGCCCCGGGGGTGGATGAGATATGCCCGGAGTTCCTCAAGGCTCTGGATGTTGTAGGACTGTCTTGGCTGACACGCCTCTGCAACATCGCATGGACATCAGGGACAGTGCCTCTGGATTGGCAGACCGGGGTGGTGGTCCCCCTCTTTAAGAAGGGGGATCGGAGGGTGTGTTCCAACTAGAGGGATCACACTCCTCAGCCTCCCTGGAAAAGTCTATTCAGGGGTCCTGGAGAGGAGGGTCCGTCGGATAGTCGAGCCTCGGATTCAGGAGGAACAGTGCGGTTTTCGTCCTGGTCGCGGAACAGTGGACCAGCTCTATACCCTTAGCAGGGTCCTGGAGGGTGCATGGGAGTTTGCCCAACCAGTCTACATGTGTTTTGTGGACTTGGAAAAGGCATTCGACCATGTCCCTCGGGGAATCCTGTGGGGGGTACTCCGAGAGTATGGGGTACCGGCCCCCCTGATAAGGGCTGTTCAGTCCCTGTACGATCGGTGCCAGAGCTTGGTCCGCATTGCCGGCAGTAAGTCGAACCCGTTTCCAGTGAGAGTTGGACTCCGCCAGGGCTGCCCTTTGTCACCGATTCTGTTCATAACTTTTATGGACAGAATTTCTAGGCGCAGCCAGGGTGTTGAGGGGGTCCGGTTTGGTGGGCTCAGGACTGGGTCACTGCTTTTTGCAGATGATGTTGTCCTGTTTGCTTTATCAGGCCGTGATCTTCAGCTCTCTCTGGATCGGTTCGCAGCCGAGTGTGAAGCGGCTGGGATGAGAATCAGCACCTCCAAATCCGAGACCATGGTCCTCAGCCGGAAAAGGGTGGAGTGCCCTCTCAGGGTTGGTAGCGAGATCCTGCCCCAAGTGGAGGAGTTCAAGTATCTCGGGGTCTTGTTCACGAGTGAGGGAAGAATGGAGCGTGAGATCGACAGGCGGATCGGTGCGGCATCCGCAGTAATGCGGACGCTGCATCGGTCTGTCATGGTGAAAAAGGAGCTGAGCCGCAAGGCGAAGCTCTCAATTTACCAGTCGATCTATGTTCCTACCCTCACCTATGGTCATGAGCTATGGGTAGTGACCGAAAGAACGAGATCGCGAATACAAGCGGCTGAAATGAGTTTCCTCCACAGGGTGTCTGGGCTTTCCCTTAAAGATAGGGTGAAAAGCTCAGTCATCCGAGAGGGGCTCAGAGTAGAGCCGCTGCTCCTCCACATCGAGAGGAGTCAGATGAGGTGGCTCGGGCATCTGATCAGGATGCCTCCTGGACGCCTCCCTGGTGAGGTGTTCCGGGCACGTCTAACCGGGAGGAGGCCCCGGGGAAGACCCAGGACACGCTGGAGGGACTATGTCTCTCGACTGGCCTGGGAACTCCTTGGGATTCTCCCGGAAGAGCTAGAAGAAGTGGCCGGGGAGAGGGAAGTCTGGGCATCTCTGCTCAAGCTGCTGCCCCCGCGACCTGACCTTGGATAAGCGGGAGACAATGGATGGATGGAATTTAAACTTCTTCAGTGACATGCTCTCTGAGAAGCTGGCAGGACAGGACTAACATCAAATGACAAGGGAACATCAGTAACTCTCCAATGGCTTCCAATTAGTTTCATGGCTCTTGACAGCATTCAATTAATTATTAATGACCTTGTGACAATATCTATTATAAGTGGTTAATGCTCTACTAGTGATAAATCTCTAAAAGAAAGAAGACACAGCATTCACAGTCTTCAGCCTCCATTTGTGTATCCTGTGAACTTGCTTTGACTGCAGGGCCATTGGAATATGAAGCGTCACACTCTCTACAGGTCACCAGTTTATCACGGGCACATCCATAATCCTTATAATGAGTCATATTAGAACTTGCTGTTAATTTAATACACACATTTTTGTCACAGAAAGGTTGACAGAAAAATATTTAGTATAGGACCAGAAGAAGACATGTGATCCAAAGAACAGGCAAAGATTTGCAACCAGGAAGTCACAAAAACCCACAATCACATTTAAAAATTCACACTACTGAAATCAGTTTACCAGGATCACTAACTAAGTAAACACACGCTAATGTTTTTGCAATATCACAGTAAACACAGTAAAAGATGAATAGGGAGTACATATCATGACAATTTCTAGCCCACTTAATCCACACCAGGGTTGCGCTTGGAACCTATGCCAGCTAGCACAAATGGCGCAAGGCAAGAACAACCCCTCGATAGGCCACCAGTCCATCACAGGGCTAAAACACACCCACACACCAACTAGGGCCAATTTAGCTTTGTCATTTCACCTAACATGCATGTCTTTTTGACAGTGGGAGGAAACCCACGCAGCCACAGAGAGAACATGCAAACTCCACTCAGTGTTGACCCAGGATGCAAAGCTTGGTCTCTTCACTGCAGTGCTTGCACTGGACCACTGTGTCCACCCATTCTAGGAAGTGCATATGGCCTACTGTCACATGCAAGTGCTTAGGGTACAGCTGAAGGGCTCTAGTGACTGCAGGGGTTGGTGCTGTGTCCTAATGCTTTTCTCTCTTCCTCCGTCTACAGACCAGTTGATTGACAGCTAGAACACCTCTGAAGCCACTTCTGCTTCTATGTCAATCACCTAACAACATCATTACAATCAAAAATAGTGATGTCCTCTATAAACAAAATGGCAAAAAAAAATTAAAAAATTATTTAACTATGTTAAATAAATTTTATGTGATTAAAATAAAGGGAGGTTTTGAAATCTTCATGTTCAAGAACCTAATAGGAGAATTAAAATGTTTATTAAGAAACAGTAGAAAAGTGACAACAATTTTAATCTGTAACTGAAACGTATATTTGGGATATATGTGGAACCTGAAGTATTTTGAAAGAAAAAAAAAATCAGTGGACAAAGGAAGAGCCAGCAAACCCACCACAGAGTGTGACAAGTCTGTTAATTACACTGGGGTCTAACATGATGGTACATCACTAATTCAACATTATTTACAATGACAAATGCAATGCATTTTACTACTACATAATTACGAAATACATTCTAATAGATGGTGCACTGCAAATGTTAACGCTGAGGTCTACTTTGATTTCTTTGAAATCCTTCCATCTTAGACAGATAGCACAGCTATTCTAAATAGAAAAGAGCATATTCTTATACGGATGCAGAATACTGTTCTCACCTACTATAATTTCAATGTCTATGTGAAATAAACTTACACTGATAGTATATTACAGAAAGTATGTAAGGTTCAATAATAAATGAATTCACAACTATCAGGTTGTCTTTTTGTTTTCGGTTAACTTAGGATTGTTATCAGCAGTTATCAACAGTTATAGGCATACAGTTTTTTTCTTCATTATTATCTAATTTTCTTTTCCATTGATCTTTGATGTGAAATACATTAAGAAATACAAAACCAGACGAACTTATACTCTACACACCCATTTAATCCCTTAAATGACATGATTCTAGGAAATAAGTATAAAGTATACAAAAAAGACTGATATAGAAACATAAAAAGGAAAAGTTATGCTTAGTGGACATTTACAGTAGCATTTCAGACCAGAGACTTCATGAAATTTTAGTTAAGTCTAATTACATAACAACTGCATACAGTATGTGGCTGCTTGTTTCTACCTGGCATGTCCCTTATGCATTTTTGATGTGGTAAAGTTCTTTAGCCTTGTGGATATGCAAGTTATGGGAGTAGTGGCTGCCAAAAGCTGGAACAGTGCGCATTTTTTAACATCTTTCATAAATTATGTGATTTACTAAATTTCCACCAAATAATAGTATCCTAAAATTTGCATCAATGTTGGTGCAAAAGCACTTTACAGTAAAATATCTCAGCTCAGCCACAGCAAACGGCTTACAAACCCAGCATCCTGGAACCAACTAGTATGCCTACTAAGTTTTTGTGTGTGATGTGAATTACAAATTTCTGTTGTTATGAAAACAATTATTTTGATCATTTTTGCTCCTTTTCTGGGGGGGGGGGGGGGGGTGTATTTATATTTAGTTACTCTATTCATATTTTTGTATTACAATTAAATGTCTGTGCTTTGTTTAGAGTTTGTAATTAAATTTTAGATTGTTTCCACTGCTGCTTTGGTTATCATGGATGTTGTTTTTTTTCTAACTTTACAAACAGATTGTTCATTCTTAATTGATGCAGAACCTCATTTACATGATTCACATGAGACAGCAAATCTTTAGTAGAAATGCATCTCAGAAAAGACATTGATGAAGGAGTGAAAAACATTCATAGGACATGACCCTGTATTCGTAATGTCTGCTGGATGTGTTAAAAGCAGTTTTCCATTCATCCTATTCTTTTCTCTGAATTAGGCTTATGCACCTGTTAAATCAGGCTTGGTGAACATTGGATCCTATTACTTGATTTAGAATGGAGGAAATAAGAGGGAGAAGATAGTTTATTTTAACAGTGATTGTATATAATTCCCTGTATTCTATTTATTTATTCTGGTTAGTTATTGATTGATTGACTGTATTATTTGTCCTTGTTTTTTATATTTCTGCTGCTGTGTGCAACACCTTCCCCATTCCCACAGGCACAACACAGTCCCAATAAATACTAAACACAATCACCACAATACTTTTTCTTCTTCTTTTCTCCTCCACTCCTCTCCGGCAAGCTTTGTCTCCCTCCTCCCGACTCTGGCTCCCGAAGTGGTGGCTGCTGGCTCCTTTTATAACACACCCAGAAGTGCTCCAGGTGCTTCATGATTTATTTCCAGCAGCACTTCTGGGTGTGGTGGAAGAAATGTCTATAAGAGCTCAGCAGCTCCTACTGCAGAACCCACTGGTGGCGCCTGCAGATCCCAACAGGGCTGCACCAAACTCCAACTCCCAAAAGTCCAAAGCACCGTTGCAACCCAGGGGGGTTGCCATCTAGGGTCCCGGGGAAGGTAATGTTTTGGCCACGTTTGCTCCCCCCGGTCCTTCTGGTGTGGAGGCGTCCTGGCCGGGCAAGTTTGGCTGCGAAATTTTCTCAGGTGTGAAGACAGAGCTAATTCGTTGTCCCTTGACATTTCTGGAGAGCTTTTCTGAGACAGCAAAGTATCAGGAGGTTGTAAGGATTCTAGCAAAATGTACTTGGGAGAAAAAGTATGGATTTTTTTCTATAAATTGAAATTTCTTTTTCAAATATTTGTTAATTGAATTTTGTTTTACAATAGCGCACCAAAAATCTCTCCATACAAGTAACTGCATTATAAGTAATAATTATTCTCATATGGACTATCAGGCATTCATCAACAGTGTCAGAAAGTCAAACAATATTTGCAGAGACATGGTTGTAATAACTCGCTCCTGGGCCATGCATGCAAAGCTTTGCAACCAGTTCCTTGATCTTTGACTCAAACTAGTGAGTCTAACAAGACATGACACAGAAACACAATATCCTTATAGAGTCATTATCATTATTCAATAGTGGAAAACATAAAAGACGTACTAGACAGCCCAGCTACACAGCCTGTTTGAATGAGTGTTTGCATATTAATGACATCTGTGGACGTTTTAGTCTCTTGTATTATTTGAAGTACTACCAAGTGTACTTCATAGCCATCACAAACTCATTCGCGAGTAGGCTAGACCAGGGGTAGGCAACGTCGGTCCTGGAGTGCCACAGTATGTGCAGGTTTTTGTTCCAACCCAGTTCCTTAACGAGAACTCAATTATTGCTGATGAAGCACATATTGCTTAAGTGACATTTTAATGCTTCATTTTAGTGGTCTCGCTTGTTAAGGTTCTCCAACCTTAATTGCTTATTTCAATCTTAAACTGCTGCATTCAGTGTTTTAATTGCTCCTTATTAGCAATAAGATGTAAAAGACAAAGCAGCCAGCAGTTCTCCAGCTAGCTTTTTTCCAATTACATCTGTGTGTGTTCATCATGCACGGTTTGATTTAATAAAACACTTAATAGAAAAATGTGACAGACTGAAAATGATCTGTTTTAGGCTTCAAATCATTTGGATGATATCCTTGGAAAGGAAAAAAATCTACGATATAAAAGCCTTACATTGCACAGACTAACAAGCCATAAAATTAAATAAGGTCTGAGATGGGCAATGATTGGTTTCTAATTAAGCAATTGGGTTGGAATGAAAACCTGTAGCCACTGCGGCTCACCAGGACCGACATTGCCTACCCCTGTTTTACATCTTATTGCTAATAAGGAGCAATTAAAACACTGAATGCAGCAGTTTAAGATTGAAATAAGCAATTAAGGTTGGAGAACCTTAACAAGCGAGACCACTCAAATGAAGCATTAAAATGTCACTTAAGCAATATGTGCTTCATCAGCAATAATTGAGTTCTCGTTAAGGAACTGGGTTGGAACAAAAACCTGCACATACTGTGGCACTCCAGGACCGACGTTGCCTACCCCTGGGCTAGACTAATGGTTAGACCTTCTTTAAGCTTCATTGTTAGTGTTTAGAGTCTTTTTTGGAACACAGGTCATCAACTAAGCATCAGGTGCAAGTACCTATAATATTAAATTAACCAGAAGTTGCTCTGGCCCCGAACAACTGACACAGTAGCCTGTTAGTAACTGGCACATACCACTAAATTGGCATAGCTGCCCATTAACATTAGTATAATATTAAATGAATATGAAAATAGCTTAAAACTCATCCAACTGATCTTTTATTCCTTTCATGTCCAACTTTGTGCTTTGGGTGTTGTCAACTGAAAGACTTGCTAGTCCTAACTCTCTCACATGACCCATGATGCTGTACAAGTCATATTTTAACTATATCGAACATTGGAAATGACAGCTTAGCTAACATCACAGTGACAGGGATGGTTAAAAAAAGAATCAAAACTTTGTAAACTTTAAGTTAGCTGCTATATTATTAATCATTTATAACAATTAATCTGGTTAACTCTGGAATTGTTGCTATGTCTGGAATGTTCCCTTTAAAAGTTGTGCAAAATATGGTCATCTGATGTGGAAGGGCTGGGGATAATTCTTATAATGTTCTACTAACAGCAGCACTTCTTCAACTTCCTCTTGTGTTAGGGTCAGCACCGACCCGTTTTACTTTTTAAATGCATAAAACTACTACCTAATTTTGTTTATTGCATCAAGGCTTTTTGACTTTGTCAGGAATCTGTATTTAATTAAAATAAAACAAAAAAAAAAATTGTACTAAATTATAAAATGCTCTGGTGAAAATTATTACCTTTGTGTTGGTAGGGTCAGTTTTGACCCAGTTATAATTTAAGGTTATAAAACAATAGTTAGGGTCAAAACAAAAATCCTAAACACACTTTGAGGGGCTTCTCTCTTTGCCTGTGTGTCTCCTTACCTGAACAAACAAAACAAACAAACAAAGACAGACCTGTTCAGACATGTAAGGCTTGCATAAGACAAATTTAGTTTAGCGCTGGTGACTTGCAGAGTACACATCTCCTGTTTGCAGCAGTCAAAAATGAGAAGAAGATTTACAGTAAGCCAAGCTCTGGATCATATCTTTTCTGAAAATGAGGCAGAGGACACAGAACAGCATAGTGATACAGATAAGCAGGTTTCCGAGGAGGAAGACATTGTAGAGTATCTACCAGAAGGCACAGACACATCTGATGAGTCTGATGAGGAGGTCACCGATGCTGAAGCTGCACTCACTCCTGCTGAAACGTTCAAATCCAAAAGTGGTAACATCTGTTGGAGCTCAGTACCTCCTGACTTACATGGCAGGGCAGCTGCTGCAAATGTCATCAAAATGACCCCTGGAATCACAAGGTTTGCTGTGACGAGAGTAAGTGACATTAAGACATGTTTTGATCTGTTTATGCCATTGTCACTAAAGAAAGTCATGATTGCTATGACAAACCTTGAAGGAAAAAAGGTTCATGGCGACATGTGGAATGACATTGATGAGGAATACCTGGATGCTTATATTGGTGTTCTTCTTCTTGCTGGTGTTTACAAATCCAGCAATGAGGCCACTGATAGTCTCTGGGATGCGTCGACAGGCAGAAATATTTTCCGGGCAACAATGTCACTTCAGTCATTTCGAATGATATCAAGAGTCCTTAGATTTGACAACAGAGAAACTAGAGAAAAATCTGACAAGCTTGCTCCCATCAGGGATGTCTGGGAAAGGTGGGTGCAGCTCCTTCCACTGATGTTCAACCCAGGGCCAGAGGTAACAGTAGATGAACGTTTTGTCCCTTTCCGTGGAAAATGCCCTTTCCGGCAGTACATGCCTAGTAAGCCAGGGAAATACGGCATAAAAATTTGGGCAGCCTGTGATGCAAAAACCAGCTATGCATGGAATCTGCAGATTTACACAGGCAAACATGCAAGTGGCATTCCTGAGAAAAATCAAGGAAAACGTGTAGTCCTCGATATGACTACTGGACTGCGGGGTCACAATATCACATGTGACAATTTCTTTACCAGCTATGACCTTGGACAAGAACTTCTCAGGTGGAAACTTACCATGGTGGGCACAGTAAAAAAAATAAACCTGAGCTGCCTGCCGAAATTTTGCAAGTGAAGGACAGGGCTCCACTTTCTTCAAAATTTGCTTTTACAGACACCACCACGGTTGTTTCATATTGTCCAACAAAACACCAGAGTGTGATACTTATGTCCACTTTTCACAAAGACGCAGCTGTGTCATCAGCAAGTGACAAAAAGCCCATAATTATCTTGGACTATAATAAAAACAAAGGTGGAGTGGTCAACCTGGACAAGCTGACAGCCACCTACACTTGCCAGAGAATGACCAGGAGATGGCCAGTATTTGTGTTTTATAACATTCTAGATGTGTCTGCATACAATGCATTTGTGTTGCGGACCCACATTCACCTAGGGTGGAACTCAACCAGAAAAAATAAGCGGAGAATGTTTCTTGAGGAGTTAGGAAGTTCCCTTGTCAAGGCACACATTGAGCGAAGGGAACGGGTGCCCTGGGACCCAGCCGCTGCAGCCTTGGTCAGACAGCTGCAGAGCTCACGTAGCACTCCTTCCACACCATCAGCAACACAAAGAGCATCAGTGCCAGCATCCTCTTCGGCCAGCACTGCCTCAACATCAACCTACACAGCCACAGCCACAACCCCACTGAGGCCACCTGATTCTAAAAGAAAGAGGTGTCAGGTCTGCCCTAGCAATAAAGACAGAAAGACAAACGTACTCTGCTTCTACTATCTATCTATCTATCTATCTATCTATCTATCTATCTATCTATCTATCTATCTATCTATCTATCTATCTATCTATCTATCTATCTATCTATCTATCTATCTATCTATCTATCTAAATAGATTTGCAAAGAACACACTAAAAGTGTCACTTTTTGCCACACATGCATCTAAATGCACATGCATGTTCTTGCACACAAAGACGTTTTTTGGAACTAGTGCCTCATTTCTATTGGTTTGATTTGCTTGATTGTTCGTTGTTTGTTTGACCTTGCAAATCCACATTTTGAGATTTACTTGTTTAGCTTTCCATTCATATTAAAGTTATTTTTGAAAATACTTTTTTGCCTTTTTCTTTGAAATAAATATATATGGGTCAAATTTGACCCGTAACACCATAGATGTTACTATAGTACAGTAATCCCTCACTTATCGCGGGAGATAGGTTCCAAGGCCGACCGCGATAACTGAATTTCCGCGAAGTAGGGACACCATATTTATTTAATTATTTAACGTTTATTTGGACATTTTTAAACCCTCCCTGTATTGTTTACAACCCACCCTTTACTCTATTAATAACAGGGACAACTGCTAAGCAATATGAAATCGGTAGATAAGTTTACACTTACTGTATAGCGAAGTACACGTAGCTATATATGACGTGATGAATATGCTGCGCAGTAAAAATGATGACGATGAAAGTGATGATCCCCTGAATGCAGTATAAAGAGCACGTTAATGTTGAATGAGTGAGATGAGATGAGACTTCCTGGTTAATGCAGCACTGCGTCGCTGAGCCAATCAGCAGCACACAGGAACTTAACTGCGTGCTCTGATTGGGTAGCTTCTCAGCCATCCGCCAATAGCATCTCTTGTATGAAATCAACTGGGCAAACCAACTGAGGAAGCAACTATCAGAAGTAAAAAGACTAATTGTCCGCAGAAACCCGCGAAGAAGCGAAAAATCTGCGTTATATATTTAGATATGCTTACATATAAAATCCGCGAAGTCGTGAATCCGCGAAAAGTGAACCGCGAAGTGGCGAGGGATTACTGTAATTAATATTATAATAAAAAATGTATATAACAAATTTATTTAAGAGATGTGTTCTAATACCCCTCAGTAATAGTCAGGTAACATAACAACCTTTTATTTATTTAAATAATTCTCTTGAGGTTCATTTAATCATTTTTTTAAATTGAAAACGAGAGGTATGCTGTTAAAGTAAAAGCTCATGAGGTCACAGCAAAAATATTAAAAACATTCTTTTAATGGACAAGGAAGCGTAACAAAGTAACCAAGAGGTAAGGAAAAAAATTGGATGATAAATAATTGTTTTGAGGGTAAATATGGCTGATTAAAGACACGGGTCAAAACCGACCCGTTAACATAAGAGATAGTAACAGAAAACTAACATAAGAGGAAGGTTAAGTCTGTCATATTTGACATTGCAAGGATATGAGATAATATCACTTGGCATAAATCAGCAGTTCATGTTTGGTTATGTATGAGAAACCATCATGTGGATAATGGTCAATGCCTATGATCTGTGATTCGTAAGTGCATGCTCTGCATGCCCAAGTAATAAACTGCTATACAGATACAAAATAATCTGTCATGATTTTGTGGTCTACACTTCTGACTAGGAGGTCTTAGGCCCACCAGGAACCTCACATACATCCACTTGAGAGCTGTTAGGATCCCTTTAGGACTGTCGTCAGCTTTAGGATGAAAGAAGCATTGGATTGGCTTGATTTATTTAGAAAATTTGGCCAGTCCTGTGTTAATCTTCAACTCCCCAGGAGTCTAATGTTATCAGTGGACAGACCAAACTAGAAGCAGCACAGTTTTGCTAACTTAATGACATCAATGTCATCAGTTGCAATCAATCA
The DNA here is from genome assembly GCF_900747795.2 of Erpetoichthys calabaricus. Lineage (NCBI taxonomy): Eukaryota > Metazoa > Chordata > Cladistia > Polypteriformes > Polypteridae > Erpetoichthys > Erpetoichthys calabaricus. Next base: position 56,278,108 of record NC_041410.2, on the reverse strand, counting down.
ATCATTCAGGAATGGTACTCAGCACTCTCCAGGAATGCTGCTGATGCTGAAAAGAAAGGACTAATTGTTGTCAAGTCCATAGTTCAGAATGTCAGCATTCCTAGTTCTGGTGCCCAGCAGTGAAAGCAAAATGTTAACTGTAGATGTCTTGTAAGCTGTCCCATTTTTCAGTATTTTTTCAGTCTGAGGCTAGGGATCTGCACTGGCGATCGGAAGGTTGCCAGTTCGAACCCGTAAAATGCCAAAAAAGGGACTCTGCTCTGTTGGGCCCTTAACCTGCAATTGCTAAGCGCCTTGAGTAGTGAGAAAAGCGCTATATAAATACAAAGAATTATTATTATTATTATTACCTGTCTTTTTGAAATTACTTTTGTTCCTTTGTGTTATATTAATCCCAATTTCTTGGATTTAGGTAGGTTTCTGTTGTTGTTATAATGTGTCTCTATACACACCCTTCATTGATTCATTCATTTTCTAATCCAGCTATTTCCAGTTCACAGCCACAGAGTCTCAGAGCCTTGAACATCAGTCTACTGTTCAGCAAACTCAGCCTTGCACAGAACATTTAGAGATTCTAGTCAGCTTATACTGCACATATCTGGCATGTAGAAAGATACCAAAGTATTAGGATAAAACTACAGACAATGTCCAAGTTGCAATTTGAACCCAGGGTTCTCAAACTGTATGGTAGCAGCAGTTATTAATATGCTGTCATGCTGCCTTATGCACAAAGTCAGTTCAACAATGTAATTTTAAACATCTACCATTATAGAACTCTACTAATGTATTTTTCATTTGTTTTCTCTGCAAGTAAGTATTTTCAACATTATTATAACTTTTGGTTTCTTTTTTATTTTATTTTTGCAAATATTCATTATGATAACAAAATGTTGATTACATTAAGTGAGATGTTTAAGACTTTCTCCCCTTTTATTTAATTCATCCTTAGCTAAGCAGAACATATAGCTTACTGGTGCACTGATGCCTTTCTGGTTGAAGTCCTATCATAAGCAAAATCTGTTTCAATGCCCAATAAGCTGATGTCCACTTTTCACACACCAATAGTTGAACAATGCGTTTAACATTGTGATCTGCTCTGTCTTACCTGAAGATGCGTGTGGTACAGGTAGAAGAGCAGCATGTGAGTTCTGCCTTAGCGTGCTTTGTGTAGCTCTTCAAATTTGACTTGTAAAAACTGTCAGTTTACTCTTTTTCAAATAAGGAAATTAGCAACTGGATCTCTACTCTGGCCAGGAGCTAACTGACTAATTCACGGGCGTGTAACTGAATGCTCACAGTGTAACGTTCCTTCCCAGCAATGCAAATCAAGCAGACGTTTCCTCACAAGCACAAAGACTGTCTTCTAGTTCTTTCTTAGAGTAAGTTTGAAGATGCTTTTTAGCAACTGTTTAGTACCACTCCATTTTCATGTCCCTGAGTTTGTTACATGTATAACTTGCCAACAAAGAGCAAAAAACCATGCAAGGTTTACATGCATAATTTCTCAAATATTAAAACAAAAACATTCTAATGAAAAACCCACAAAGTTTGGGTCTGAATATCCAAAGACAAAGGCATTGCTGACCATGGAAGAGAGAAAAAACAAACTTGTAGTTAACTGCCGTAACACATGCACGTCAGGGGAACACCTTTCCAGTACATCACAGGTATGTAATACCCCACTGAGGTAAGAGGGGGTGCTATTGCTAACACCCTTATATTTTCTGTTCTCCTCTGCAGCAGTGAAAAGACACCCCTTGAGAGAAAATAACCCAACCCCTTCCAGTCGTAGGGCGGTAAAGGTCTGTTGCCTCCTGATATTGGTGTCTCTTTTGGTGAAAGGACGGTGCTTCCTGTGACTGACCTGCTCTCAAGAGCAAGACCTTTCCATGATGGCAGGTAGGCTGTTTTATTTTGTTTCTATTTTGTGCACTCGAGCACTGATTTTGAGTTATATTATTTGAGAATTAAAAGGGATGACCCCTGCATTTTCAGTGTATTGGGAGTAAAGTAACTGAAAGACTAAATGGCCTTGACACTTCTGCATGGTTTTAAACTGAGGCAGCAACATTAAAAAGTGTATAAGTGATTGTTGCGTTTGTAACTTTTAAAAACACTGTGTAAAATATTGCTTAAAAATACTGCCTTCTGCTGCCTTGGAGAGACCACTATGACATCAGTGTTGTATAAAGTAATCAATACCCATATATGAGTGAAACTACAGTTATCTTTATGAAAAGTAAAAGTAAAATTCACCCATGGGCAAACTACTCAAGTAGAAGGTTTAAAGTGTCAGATAAGCATTAATTAAGGATCACTTATAGGATACACTCTGCACCCCTTGAGATAATAGCAAAAGAGAGAATTAAAACAAAACTGGGTGTCATACAAAATGTATTATAGGGCACTGGAGACATGCTTTAAATCTGTTGCTAGTACAGCAGTTAACCAAAAAGCAGAGGAGTGCGACAGTAAAAGCAGTTTGTTTTACAAATAGATTATATAAATTAACAATTAAAAATGATAAAAATGCTTATCATGAAAGTGATGTGCAAAACACATGTTAAAATAGACACATTTTTCAGCAAAGTGTCTGCAATGCCAAAATTAGTGTGAGGTCAAATAAACTAAATACATTAGAAGTGAATGGCAGCATTTGCCTCCACATAAGAAATTGTTGCAGACCACATACAACCCTTCACGGCAACGGTATTCCTTGATGGCTGTTGCCTCTATCAGCAGGATAATGCTCCCTGCCACACTACAAAAATCATTCAGGGATGGTTTGAGAAACATGACAAAGATCAAGGTGTTGACATGGTCTTTACATTCCCCAAATCTCAGTTCAATTAAGCATCTATGCAACGTACTGAAAAAACAAGTCCAATCCATGGAGGTCCCATCTTGAAACTTATAGGACTTACAGGATCTGCTGCTAACGTATTGGTGCCAGATATCACGTTACACCTTCAGAGGCCTTGCGGGCTCCATGCTTCAATGGATCAGAGCTGTTTCACCAGCACAAGGAGGACCTACACAAAATTAGGCAGGTGGTTTTAATATTGTGGCTGATTGGTGTATATATATATTACTGCTAGTTTGTGGACCTGTGTTGTATTTTGTTTATGGTTATTTTTCCTTCTGAATCTTTTATTGTTTGAGGCACAGTGTTGCAGTAGTTAGCAGATTATTCAGTTTAGAAGATTCAAATGCACTAAAAGCATTATTGTCGATCCAGAGCTTTTGCAGTGTCTTAAAAAAAAAGACTTATAGAACATCTTTCCAAATGTAGACCTTGCTTTCAAGTTTTAAATAACATAGTCTGCCAGAAGTGCAAGTGGTGAGAGATCTTTCTCCAACCTCAGGCTAGAGAACAATAGACTGAGATCAACAATAGGACAGGAAAAACTGAATCATTTGAATCTGATGACAACTGAAAATTATCTGATTTGATACTGGATACTGGATCTTAGTGATCTGATCAAGGACTTTGCATCAAAGAAATCCAGAAAAATGCAATTTTGAAAAGCAAGCATTTTCTGTCTTAGGTTACACAGAATATAGATGACTTCCAAACCTTGGTTTTTGATGGTTACTTGATTACTGCAAGCTGAAAACTCTTCATCTTTGTTATGGGACAGTCAAGGAAGTTTACAAATCGATGGCCAACCCCCCACTAGGCTCCTCAGATCATAGTTCTGTTTACTTTCTCCCTATTTACAAAACAGCTTTAAAAATAGAAATAATATTCAAAAAGACATTTAACCTCTGGAGAGGAGATTCTATTTAAATTCTGCAAAGATGCTTTCAGTTTACAGATTCAATTCTGTTTAAGGATGCAAATGCTGATTTAGATGAACTTTCAAAGGTTATCAGCAGCTGTATCACTTTTTGTGGGGACATGCTTATCCCAACTAAAAGCATAAAGCTCCATCCTAACAACAAACCCTGGGTCAATAAATCTGTAATATCATGTACATATAGAAAATTGTAAGGGTTTACTGTCTGTCATGCAAAGCCTTGTCTTTGTTTTAGTCGACAGTATATGCCATGACACATGCAATGCAACCTATGATTTGGGTGTCCAGCTCACATCGACACCGAAATTTGGCTTCAACTCATTCTCATGCCTACTAAAGACACAGCAGTATACATCCCAAAGATAGGAAACACACAGATGTGCTCAAATAGAACAAAGGTGTATACATGAATTGAACACTGCCATACACACCACTGCCGGAAAAGCCCAACACTGTGTGCCTTGATATATAGCTAACATCACAATTACTGTTGACCGATTACTCTGCTAGTCTGACACAAACTTGACCCATGAATTGGTGGGCTATATAATTTAAGTCTTTGAAATGATATGCATGCTCCAAAAGTCAGAAATGGCCACTACTGCTCAACTTGCCACATTTCTGAACCATCAGCTACGGCAAAGCGTTCACATCAAAACTCTGGCATGAAGATAAACTCAGCAACAGAACATCATTGCAATAGTTTCAGTGGAGTGACCTTGAGTGCTGTCTTTACTCAGAGGTGCATGCACCACCTGCTCCAACTGTTGGTCACGCCACATACTTGACAGGACAAATCCCAAGTTTCACAGCTTGACTACTCCTCTTCATCATTCACATGATTCTGACATTTCAGTTTTGACAGATTCCTCACCATGTTTTACCACATCAATCTGCTGAAGTAGTCGAAGGAGCGGGAACCTGATCACTACTCTGGTCAGCCATGCTCTCTCTTTGCCTTCTGGAGACAACTCAGTGTCAGCTATAATTTGTCTTCCCTCCAGTGATTGGAGCTGGAAGCAGTCATCCTGCCTATCCTGTGGACAGTGGATGAGAGACCCAGTTGGACCTTTCTGGTTGCACACAACAAAGTTGTGATGCCAGGGGTCAGTGTCGGAGAACGACCATATCAACTCTTGGAAGGAAAAAAAGCTGAATAGGAGCTTGTGAGCAAATGAATGCTAGATACAGGAGTGACTGAGGAAAGTGTTAGTCCTTGGTCTAGTCCTATTGTACTGATCCCAAAGCTGGATGGCAGTTGGTGCATTTGCAATGACTTTCTTTGGCTTAATCAACTCTCCCACTTTAAAGTATACTCAGTGGCACTTGAGCTCCTCAAGTGGCCAGTAAAGGCATATTATTTTACCACAGCTGACATGAGCAAAGGGTATTGACAAATTCCTTAAACAGAGAATGCCAAGGAAAAGACTGCAATTAGCACACCTAATGGTCACTGGCATTATCATGTCCTCCCATTTGGATTGCATGGGGTGCCTGTTGCCTTCCAGCGTATGATGGATAAACTTCTAGGGTCCAACAATACCTAAAGTGCTGCTTACTTAGATGACATTGTCATCTGTTCCTGCACCTGGGTGGAACACATAACACACGTCTTTACTAACACTACATGAGGCAGGTCTTTGAGTAAATTTGAACAAAAACAAATTCAGGCGTATTGAGGTCAAATATTTAGACTATGTGGTAGATGGTGGTACAGTGGCCACAGAGTTCCAAAATAAGTGCCATTCTGAGCTTGCTTCATCTGCAAACCAAGTGGCAGGTACAGGTACTTTTGGGGTTAGTGGGGTACTAATGGCGATTAGTGCTTCACTTCTCCGAAAGACACCCCTGACTAATCTCACATAAAAGAATGCTCCTAATATTGTGGCATGGATAGAAAATTGGATACTGCATTTGTAACCTAAAGCAGCCCTTGGTGATCAAATGGGCCATTCAACGGCTGAGGTGCTACCTTCTTGGCTGAGTGTTCACACTTGTCATCGAATCTTTACCTGTCCAGTGGATGGCATTGCATAAAGAGTTGAATCCACACATCACTTGATGCTTTTTGGATGTCTAGCAGTATAAGTTCAAGGTTCAGCATCATTGTGGCTCTCTCCACTCCAATACCGATTCACTCTTTCATGCTTATGACCTCTTGATTCAGCCCGCCTGACCCAAAGGGTATGGGCTAAGGGGATGGCTATGTCACACACATGTACCTAGGAGACAACTTCAGGGCTTGTCGACATATAATTCCATCCCAAGTCAAGAGTTAGAGCTGCCTTATAACGTCTCTGTTTCCTTCTGCAGGTCCAGAAACAGACATAACTTATAATTCTGGGGCTCCTGGACCTGCCCCTTTCACCTCATCAACTAGCACCACTGCCATCTTACTTGAGTCTAATCTTAGATTCATGTCTGGGAAGATGTTCTCATGTTGAATGTTAATTGACTTTGTTGTTTTGCCACCAATTATATGGGGATCACCACTGGTGCCCCAACTCTTTATAATCTCTTTGCTCTTTTTATTACAACAGATAGGACTTACAGAGTGAAAGTCAATGGTTGTCAAGCTGCGTTGCCCTTGAATGTCCTATATAAACAGTATATGCTTCCGTTCATCTCCAGTTATCTTCTTACCTGTACTGATAATCTGGTTTACCACCCCAAAGGTTTCATTCTTCTCACAATAACATTACAGGACCACTTACTAGTACTACTCAGTAGTTGTTTCTCTCTCTTTCTCCCATTTTTTCTCTTACTTTTAGTCATCTCTTGAATGACACAGTTGACACACCCAATTTCAGATTTGTTAGTAAACATTGTTAAACTTTGGGTACAGCCACACCATATTTTTAATGCGTTAATACATGCTTCACACTTTCTAATACTTTTTTCTTACTTCAAATAGAAACCTCAACCACAAATGTGCCTGTTATGATTTAATGAGATGTAGAAACTAAAACAAAAGCCTTGAGAAAACTCTGGAAGAAAGCAGGTCAAATTCAAAGGCTTGACCAATTTATTATTGTACCAACCTGCTTTGTATTCAGAGGCAAAACAAACAAAACAAATTGACTGGAATGGTTATACTTTCAGCAATATGTTGAGGGTTTCACTTTTGCACTTAGAATGCTGACGTCAAAACCTCCCGTTAACTGAAATTTGCTTATTTTGTTACATTCTTTGTGTTGAGCTCAGATGGACGGTACCTCCTAATAATGCAGGTGTGAAGCTAAAGGGGATGTCAACTGATCCCCTTTTAAGACTGTTGCTGTCAGCTAGGCATTGAACTTGAGTTATTTGTCATTCATTCCCCTTTTCTCACATCTCTAAAATTTGAATTGAATTAGCAAAATTATTTTGCTGCTGAATCATGAATGTTTTGTATTGCCTGTCTTTTTTCTCATTATAGTATTTCTTTAGTGGCAACCTTTGTAAAACTTGACCTTTTTGATATATGAAAGCATTTATTGTACAGTGGAACCTCGGTTCACGAACGTCTCGGAACACGTACAAATCGGTTTACGACCAAAAAGTTTGCCAAACTTTTGCATCTGTTCACGACCACACACTCGGTATATGAACAAGCCAGTTTCCTTTTCGGTTTGTATGTGTTCAGTCTCTTCCTGTGCATTTCCTGTGCAGCGAGCAAGAGAGAGAGAGAGAGCGAGAGAGCGTGACACACACACGAGAGAGAGACACACACACACAGGAGCATGAGAGAGACACACACAGGCAGCGCGAGAGAGAGAGACACACACTGGACGCTTTAGGTAGGAAGACAGTTAAAGAATGCACTGGGCTTGATTTTGTTTTCACTTCTGTTTACAGCAATCGGTTCGGAGCGTGCATTGTTGCAATGTTACTTTTCTTGGTGGTTTATTAAATTACGGATTTTTTCAAATGTTCATTTTTTTTCCCTGTGCTTAAAACTAATTACAAAAAAGTGTTTTTAGCCAGCGGTTGCTATAGCGCGAACTATTGCAGTGTTAGTTATCTCTGCTGTTCAAGGTTTTCTCAGTGTTATTCAATGTTTTTACATTTAGTTTACTATTACGCTGTGCATTCTATGGTTTATTTAACTATATTTGTGCTTAAAAACATAAAAAAAAATATTTACATACAGTTCGTATGGTCTGGAACGGATTAATTGTATTTACATACAATCCTATGGGGGAAATTACTTCGGTTCACAACCAAATCGGGTTACGACCAGAGTTTTGGAACGAATTATGGTCGTGAATCGAGGTTCCACTGTATGTTTACCTTTAGGATTTCTTACATTTTGGCCTTTTTGTTTAATTATTTAAAAGGACATTAAAGAAATGAGTCATATGTTAATAAACAAGTTAAATCTTAATCTAGTCTTTTTAGGGTTCACAGTCTTCTTTTCTTTATAAGCCCAAATCACAAACAATAAATAAGGAACCCATCCAAAGAATCAAATGTTAAATAGTTTAAATTAATCTCAAATCCTGAGCCAACAGAAATCACAAAATGGAAGTTGAAGGATACAGCTGCTTACAGAAACTAATAACTTGTTGGGGCATATAGGAATCATATATAAGATGCTCCGGTAACTGCTGATTTAATGAATTCAGCATCAAACAGCCCTAATTGACTTGGAGATAGGTAAGGGAACTGGGAAACACCTATATATATAATTCACAAAGTCGCCACCAAAGGGGGAAGACACCCATGAAAGCACGCACACCAAAACAAGACACCCATGAAAGCACGCAGGAAGAGGCGTGGATTCACTAAGCCGCCGACAAGTAGGAAAGAGCCTCGCCCACCAACTCTATGACCATTGGATACGACGACAACTCGCAGAGCCACGCCCACTAACTGGGACGCGACGCCTCGGAAAAAAACGGCGTCATTTATGTTCATCTGTTGTACGCTACACATGGACCTCTGAGCCACCTTGAGTTGGGGGCAGCAAGTCTTTGATAGGCTGCAACAAAATGATGAAAGTACGGGCGCATTTTTTCACACAAGCTGCGTGTGTGTGGGTGGGTGTTAGTTAATTTGTTACTCGAAGGATTTCAAGATTTAATATGCACAGGCGGTAACACTGCAAATGCAGCCCAAACGAACCCAAAATCTTCCACAGTCTCCTTACTGTAAAGCAGCAACACTACCACTGCGCTACAAGACAGAGAATGCAGTTAAAGAATGCACCAGGCTCGATTTTACTTTCGCTTCTGTTTGGACAACTGTGTCGTTCAGAAAGTGTTCACCCATCAATACATAATTATGCGGCATATGATACGCCGTGAGTTGGCAAGAGCCACGACCACCAAGTCGGACGCAAAAACTCACCAATCACCCGGTTAGTCGAGTTCCTCCCTACTACGAACCACATGCACCTCAGAGCCACAGATTCCTTTCGGTTACGACGTACAACTGCGTTCTCCATCGCAAACTGTTTTACACGCTACATAAAGCGATTCGCATCCGCGCCAAAAACACTCCTTTTTTCACGGACCGCGTCTACCCTCGCTCTCTACAAACTCCAACAACTCACCACACAAGGGCGCCCTATCTTTCGAGGCATTCACACTGCCGGAAGACAACCATGGGATACGCAGAAAATAGCCATGTCAGTCAACGCAGATCAGACACCTAGGCAAACAACACCGAATAATCAATAGCTACAACCACTTTGCCCGCCCCCACTCCTCACCTGAGTCGGTTTCGTCTCTGTTCAGCAGTGTTTCCCAAACTCAGTCCTGGTGAACCCCTGTGGATGCAGGGTTTTGTTCCAACCAGATTCCTAATCATTAATGCCGGTGAAACTCATCAGGGATAAGTCGGTTTTTCAAACGCAGTCGTGTAGCAGATTAGCTGGATGTAATAATCCGAGATGAATGCGCACCTCCGCACATAGTGAAAACACAATGTATATTGCTGCAACAAAATGATGAAAGAACGGGCGCATTTTTTTAACACAAGCTGAGTGGGTGGGTGTTAGTTAGTTAGTTAATTAGTTACTCAAAGCAATTCAAGATTTAATATGCACAAGCAGTAACACTGCAAAAACAGCCCAAACCAGAAAAGACAGCTGGCAAAAAGTCACCAACAAACTAAACGCGTGTGCATTGTACTTACTGAAAGCAGCGTTACGGATTTTGCAAATGTTCATTTTTTTCCCTCTGCTTAAAAAACATTGAAAAATTGGCGTATACTACGCCGCGGGTTGGTTTGCAGCGTGCAAAACAGTTTGTTTGTCGCGGATAATTTGCTATCCACACAGGGAGAAACCAGGAAGCGAACCCACAATCTTCCACTGTCTCCTTACTGCAAAGCAGCCGTACTACTACAGCACCACAAGGCAGTTAAAGAAGTTATATTTATATTTTTTACACATCACACACTAGAAGCTGCTGACGAACCCTTCTCTTCATTGTCAGTCTGTAGCTGCGAAAAAATAAAAGCAATACGAGTTTTAACAGATGTCATTCAAGTGTATCATAAGTTTCTGTAACGTTAATGAAAATGGCCAGGAGAAATCAGCAGACTAGCATGACGGATGGGGCGTAATGGGCGTCCTTCCCCTCTCCTCCGGATTTTTCAAATGTTACTTTTTTCCCTGTGCTTAAAAATCATTAAAAACCCAGCCTGATTATGCGGCGTATGGTACTCCGCGGGTTGGCTAGTAAATGACATAAACCAAAACAAAGACAAACCAAAAACAAGGGAATGAGAAGAAATGTCAAAAACATTGACAAAGGCAAAGCCAACAAGTCCAGACCAACCTGAAATCATTGCAAAACTTTAGTCTATACAGAAAAACAACATTTGAGGTCTCAAGCTCCCTAACAAAAGGCTTGTTAAAGGCCAAGTAGCTGTAATGCCAAGCAACCAGTCAATACTAAAGGACCGGGAGGTAACTGTAGTCAGGAAAACAAAGCAAGGTGAATGTGAGGGAATCAAAGAAAATTCATTGCCATAAACAAAATACAAAATGAAAGATAGTAATCAAAAGGGAGTTACAGGTACCAATAACAACGTCAGAAAGTAAATAGAATGAATCGTTAATTTTATTCCAATCTCAAATAGCGAATAAAGTTCCCAGTTGATCTTTTATCCTGTTGTGTATATAGTCACAGCATCCCCACAGGTTCATCAGAAATTGCCATAGCAAGCTCCCAAAGATGGGGACATTCAATAATGAAACAAAACAACATCAAAAATGATGGTAAAAAGTTAACTTTTAAATAAGATGGTAACTCAAGGAACTAATAGCACAATTAGATTCCTTGAGTTAAAAAGAAAAAAAGAAACAATACAAAACAAGATAGTTTTGATTTTGCTTATAATTAAAAACCCAGGAAAAAATAAAGAAGACTGCAAATCATAACAGTAATCTCTCTCTGTGTTTTATGGTGTTTCACGTTAGCCTCTGAGACTGGGTATTTCATCACAATGAATACCAGATTTAATAAAATTTAATATGAATGTACACACCAACTAATTTCCTGGATTATGCTATACTAAAGGAATAGAGTTTCTAGGCTTGATTTAAATGTTAAGACCTTTGAGGCTTCCATAACATTGTCAAGATGGTAATTCTTGTGTTTATGGATCCTATAGCTACAGGCTATGCAGAACAGAGTTGGCATTGGCCAATCTACTAGGCTTTCACGGCACACCAGGCCTGTTAAGAGAGCAGATTTAAAAGGAATGCACGTATCCAGCTGTGCCCCCCTTGCATTCAAAACTAAGTGACTGAATTCAGTTTGTACCAGGATCAAACAATGGTGTAAATCACAGGCATGAAATGAACTCAAGCAAGGACAAAGACCTATAATTTATGGGATGACTACTAAGATGGACAGTAGGACTCGCCTACTATAAGACACCAGTTTTGTAACTGGAAGTGACTTTAATCCAATCAGGAGAAGATTCATTCTTCCTTTTAAACCACATGCACCCCATCTCTAAAAGAAGAGACAAGAAAAAGAATAGAATCAAAGAATGACAGAGAATGGGGAGAAGCAAAGAGAAACTTGGAGAGTTATAAATTGTGATTTGAACACTCTCACTGAAATTCTCTAGGGAATCCTAAAGAATTCTGGGACTCTTCTCAGGGGCACTTTGTGCACATTCTCCAAAATGACTTTCTAAAATCTTCTCTCATACTGAAAGTGATGAGCCACTCTTCCTTGGAGAACTGAATTTGACAAACTCATATCTTTGTGAACCAGAAGCTGAGACCCAGTCTGTCAAGCCAAAGCTGTGTGCCAGTAGTCTGATGAGGATGAGAAGGCATGGGCTAAAATGAGTAATGCCTTTTCTGTACAATGAAGAGCAAAAGGCAAACTGAGGAAGCAGCAGCACAGCACTGGCAAGGATCATGCATCAAAGAGAAAGAGTGCACTAAAATGCGCGAAGAATCTTCAATGTGAACCCGGAGCAACAACAAAGCAACTACTCCACACCAAATCGGACATCACACATGAAGACTTCGTATTGTAAAACTCTTTATCTGTGCCAAGATAAAGTAGAACTCTAAATACCAGTAAACAGCCAGCCAATACTGTATATCATATGTTTGTCTCTCTGCGCCCAGTCTTACATGTCAACATGTATATGCATTTATCATATTTATATAATCATTGTGTTTATCAATCTTCTTCTTTCGGCTGCTCTCGTTAGGAGTTGCCACAGCAGATCATCTTCTTCCATATCTTTCTGTCCTCTGCATCTTGCTCTGTTACACCCATCACCTGCATGTCTTCTCGCACCTCATCCATAAACCTTCTATTAGGCCTTATTCTTTTTCTCTTGCCTGGCAGCTCTATCCTTAGCATCCTTCTCCCAATATACTCAGCATATCTCCTCTGCACATGTCCAAACCAGCGTAATCTCGCTTCTCTGACTTCGTCTCCCAACCGTCCAACTTGAACTGACCTTCTAATGTACTCATTTCTAATCCTATCCATCCTTGTCACACCCAATACAAATCTTAGCATCTTTAACTCTGCCACTTCCAGCTCTGTCTCCTGCTTTCTGGTCAGTGCCACCATATCCAACCCATATAACACAGCTAGTCTTGATCCCAAGTATTTAAACTCATCCACCTTCACCAACTCCACTCCTTGCATCCTCACCATTCCACTGACCTCCCTCTCATTTACACACATGTATTCTGTCTTGTTCCTACTGACCTTCATTCCTCTCCTCTCTAGAGCATATCTCCACCTCTCCAGGGTCTCCTCAATCCGCTCCCTACTCTCGCTACAGATCACAATGTCATCAGCAAACATCATAGTCCACGGGGACTCCTGTCTAATCTCGTCTGTCAATCTGTCAATCTGTCCATCACCATTGCAAATAAGAAAGGGCTCAGAGCCGATCCCTGATGTAATCCTACCTCCACCTTGAATGCATCTGTCACTCCTACCTCAGAATCATCACTGCACTTCTTAACCTAGCTTCCACTACTCTTTCCCATAACTTCATGCTCTGGCTCATCAATTTTATCCCCTTGTAGTTACTGCAGTCCTGCACATCCCCCTTATTCTTACACTTACACCAGTACACTTCTTCTGCACTCCTCAGGCATCCTCTCACTTTCCAAGATTCCATTAAACAATCTGGTTAAAAATTCCACTGCCATCTCTCCTAAACACCTCCGTACTTCCACAGGTATGTCATCTGGACCAACGGCTTTTCCATTCTTCATCCTCTTCATAGCTGTCCTTACATCCTCCTTGCTAATCCGTTGCACTTCCTGATTCACTATCTCTACATCATCCAACCTCTTCTCTCTCTCTCTCATTCTCTTCATTCATAAGCCTCTCAAAGTACTCTTTCCATCTGCTTAACACACTCCCCTCTGTTGTGAGTACATTTCCATCTTTATCCTTTATTACCCTAACCTGCTGCACATCTTTCCCAGCTCGGCCCCTCTGTCTAGCCAATCCGTAAAGGTCCTTTTCTCCCTCTTTAGTGTCCAACCTCTCATACAACTCATCATACGCTTTTACTTTAGCCTTCGCCACCTCTCTCTTCACCTTGCGCCTTATCTCCTTGTACTCTTGTCTACTTTCTGCATCTCACTGACTATCCCACTTCTTCTTTGCCATCCTCTTCCTCTGTATACTCTCCTGTACTTCCCATTCCACCACCAGGTTTCCTTTTCCTCCTTCCTCTGTCCAGATGTCACACCAAGCACACTTCTTGCTGTCACCCTTACTACATCTGCTGTAGTTTCACAACTGTCTGGCAATTCTTCACTACCACCCAGTGCCTGTCTCACCTGCTCCCTAAACTCAACCTTGCAGTCTTCCTTTTTCAACTTCCACCATTTGATCCTGGCTCTGCCCTCACTCTCTTCCCCTTCTTGATCTCCAATGTCATCCTACAGACCACCATCCTATGCTGCTTAACTACACTTTCCCCTGCCACTACTTTGCAGTCTTCAATCTCCTTCAGATTGACTATTCTGCATAGGATATAATCTACCTCTGTGCATCTTCTTCCACTCTTATACATCAACCTATGTTCCTCCCTCTTCTTAAAATATGTATTCACCACAGCCATGTCCATCCTTTTGGCAAAATCCACTATCCTCTGACCTTCTTCATTCCTCTCATTGACACCATACCTACCCATCACCTCCTCGTCTCCTCTGTTCCCTTCACCAACATGTTCATTGAAATCCGCTCCAATCACCACTTTCTGTCCCTTGGGTACACTGTTTATCACTTCATCCAACTCACTCCAAAAATCTTTCTCATCCATTGCACACCCAACTTGCGGTGCATATGGCACTAACAACATTCATCATCACACCTCTAATTTCCAGCTTCATAATCATTACTCTGTCTGACACTCTTTTCACTTCCAAAACACTCTTGACATACTGTTCCTTTAGAATAACCCCTACTCCATTTCTCCTTCTATCCACACCATGACAGAACAATTTGAATCCACCTCTGATCCACCTGGCCTTACTTCCCTTCCATATAGTCTCTTGCACGCACAATATTTCAACTTTCCTTTTCTCCATTATATCTGCTAACGCTCTCCCCTTACCAGTCATACTGACAACAAAGTTCCTACCCTCAGTTCCACTCTCTGTACCTTCCTCCTCTCCTCCTGCCTCCGGACATGTCTCCCTCCTCTTCTTCTCCTTCTTCTTCTTCGGCCAACAGTAGCCCAGTTTCCGCCAGCACCCTGTTGACTAACAGTAGTGGTGGCGGTTGTTGTTAACCCGAGGCTCAGCCAATCTGGTATAGAAATTTGCATTGTTGTCCGCATATTGATTTGGTAAAATTTTACACCGGATGCCCTTCCTGATGTAACCCTCCCCATTTATCCGGGGTTGGGACTGGCACAAAGAAACACACTGGTTTGTACATCCCCTGTGCCTGGGTTAATCCTTGTGTTATCAATAAGTTGCATTATTTTCCTTCATAAAAATGAGAGTGCCTTAGTTATCTTGATATACAATATCATAGTTTTATTAATTCTGGGAGTTCTGTGGTAAGCATTTTTTTATTATGAGTATCCTGGACAAGGGAACTGCAGGCAGAAAAGGGGCACAGAACACAGGCAGGGCGATGACATTTTTGTTGTGGCTTACCCAGGGTGTTGTCCTTGGCTCATACAAATTCTTATATGAATTGTTAATTTTATGCCTTGTTAAGTATTACTTTATATAATATGTTATTATATATATATTATTATATAATATATCATATTTTTGTCTGTTTTTTTCAATATTCTTTTGTCAAATTTAATATTTTTGTATTATGTGTATTTGTAGTGTGGCGGACGTCTGGAGCTCATGCCCAGTCAGGACACCTGGAAGATGGAAGGACCGGGAGAGGAGCAGCACCTCCCCTGGAACACAAGAAGGCAGTCACCCTGGTAGGTTTTGGGGCCATGGGAACAGAGCTTGGAAGCTCAACCTTGTGGGGACCCGTTGCCACCACCAGGGGGCACCTGGATGGATCAGAAGCCATGGTATGCAGCACTTCTGCTACACCAGGAAGTGCTGCAGGAAGGTCATCAGGGAGCACCTGGAGCACATCCGGGTGCATTATAAAAGGGGCTGCCTCACTCCATTCATAGAGCTGGAGTCAGGTGGAAGAGGATGGAGCTTGCGAGGAGTGGAGTAGAGGCAGCAATACAGAGAGGAAGGAAAGATTTGAGCATGGTGATAGATAGATAGATAGATAGATAGATAGATAGATAGATAGATAGATAGATAGATAGATAGATAGATAGATAGATAGATAGATAGATAGATAGATAGATAGATAGATAGATAGATAGATAGATAGATAGATACTTTATTAATCCCAAGGGGAAATTCACATACTCCAGCAGCAGCATACTGATATAAAAAAAAACAATATTAAATTAAAGAGTGATAAAAATGCAGGTATAACAGACAATAACTTTGTATAATGTTAACGTTTACCCCCCAGGTGGAGTTGAAGAGTCGCATAGTGTGGGGGAGGAACGATCTCCTCAGTCTGTCAATGGAGCAGGACAATGACAGCAGTCTGTCGCTGAAGCTGCTCCTCTGTCTGGAGATGATCCTGTTCAGTGGATGCAGTGGATTCTCCATGATTGACAGGAGCTTGCTCAGTGCCCGTCGCTCTGCCACAGATGTCAAACTGTCCAGCTCTGTGCCTACAATACAGCCTGCCTTCGCCACCAGTTTGTCCAGGCATGAGGCAGCCCTCTTCTTTATGCTGCCTCCCCAGCACACCACCACGTAGAAGAGGGCGCTGATAGAACATCTGCAGCATCTTATTGCAGATGTTGAAGGACGCCAGTCTTCTAAGGAAGTATAGTTGGCGCTGTCCTTTCTTACACAGAGCATCAGTATTGGCAGTCCAGTCCAATTTATCATCCAGCTGCACTCCTAGGTATTTATAGGTCTGCACCCTCTGCACACAGTCACCTCTGATGATCACTGGGTCTATGAGGGGTCTGGGCCTCCTAAAATCCACCACCAGCTCCTTGGTTTTGCTGGTGTTCAGTTGTAGGTCGCACCATTTAACAGAGTCCTTGATTAGGTTCCTATACTAATGTATAGTGTGTAAAGTGTAAAGGACTGTAAAGAAGAGAACTGAAAATAAAAAGCGTGATCTTGTTCAAATGTGCCTCTTTTGTCTGTCTGTGCCAGGTTAAGCGCTGGTATAACACCATCTGCTGTCACAGTGTTTTGATGTTTTAGTTATATACTTGTGTTTTGTGGGAACCTTTGCTTGTGTGGCTGTTATGAATTAATGTCACATGTTATTTGCAAGATCTAGCATTTGGTTTGAGGGTTTCCTGAGTCCTCCAATCTGAATCTCACCTTCATTTTCTGAATTAAAACTTACTTTTGGTTTTGCTCTTTATTTTGGTCCGTTTCCCCCATCATTTTGTTTATTTCCTATTGCTGCTATTTTGACATCTAGTTGTTAGGGTGGCATCTTGTTTTGTTGGGGTGTGTTCTCAGAGGTTGTGACCTTTGGTTCACAATATGATCGAGTTTTCAGATTCCAAACAACTCTTTTTGTGCCTTCAAGTTCTTTAACTTTTGCTTCTCTGTTTTTTGACTTACAGTGGTGGCCAAATGTTTTGCCAGTGACACAAATATTGTGTTTTACAATATTTGCAGCTTCAGCTTTTGTGGTGGCAATTCACATTGTTTTTATATCATTGTGCAGAGTGATCAGATGTATATTAATTCATTGCAAAGAGCTCTATTAGCATAAAAAGTTACATTTATCACGAAAAACTATTTTCACTTATTTTGGCCCTGGCACAAAATGATCAGCTAAAAGTGTCCAGCAAGCATCAGGACCGTCAGGAGGAGTCAGTTACAGAATTGTGTTGCCACCAGTGCAGCACTTGCTTAGTACAATCAGCAGTTGGGTGTGAGTGCATCTGCTCACACAGTGAGGCAAAGACTTTTGGACAATGGCCTTGTGTCAAGAATGGCAGTAAAGAAGCCACTTCTTTCCGAAAAAAACATCAAGGACAGATTGAAATTCTGCAGGGAGTACAAGGATTGGACAGCAGAAGACTGGGGTAAAGCATTTTTTGTTTAGGATGAATTCTTCTTCTGACTGTTTAGGATATCTGGAAAATTGATTGTCCAGAGAAGGAAATAGTGAATGCTACCATGAGTCCTGTGCTGTGCCAAAAGTGAAGCATCCTGGGACAATCCATGTGTGGGGTGGCTTCTCATTCAAGGGAGGGGGCCCACTCAGAATTCTGCCCAAAACACAGCCATAAATAAAGAATGGTATCAAAATGTCCTCCAAGAGCAACTTCTCCCAACAATCCAGGTGCAATTTGGTGATCTGTGTATTTTCCAGCATGATGGAGCACCATGTCATAAGGTAAAAGTGATAATGAAGTGGCTAGGAGATCATAACATTGAAACCTGTGGACCAATGCCCAGAAAACTCCCCAGATCTTAATCCTATTGAGAACCTGTGGTCAATTCTCAAAAAGTGAGTGGACAAGCAGAAACCCACAAATTGTGATCAACTCCAAGCACTAAAAAGGCAAAAATGGATCACCATCAGTCAGGATTTGACCCAGAACTTGATATCCAGCATGTCAGCAGGGTCAACATTGTAAATATTGACTCTTTACATAAATTTGAGGTACTGTATTTGCCAATAGAAACCTTTAAAATTTATGATTATAATTGTTCTTCAGTTTACAATAGAAACATAAATAAAATAATCTGAAAATGCTGAAGCAGCAAAGTCTGCAAAACACAACATTTGTGTCACTGCCAAGACGTTTGGCCAGTATTGTAAGTCAAATTCCTGACTTTGATTTTCTTATGGGATTTGGCTTAGGTATCTGACTTTTTGGCTCTATTAGATTAGATTCTTGGTTCTCAAACTGATTTTGTATGTTTTGAGTTGCCTTTTAGGTACATCATTTTGCTAACTTTTTCATTTGTTTTGTTTTCTTTGGTATATTTTTCTTTGAATTAAAATTTCAAACTTTTTAAAGATCTTTTGGATCATTATTTGATATTTTTTAATTTTAAATCTTTTAAGAGCTATTTTGACTCTGTTTTTTCCGTTTTATATGTCTTATAGTAAGAGGAAAGTCCCATTTGGAATACTGGAAGCCTGGGGCTTGATTTGGGAGGCAAGACCTCATTTGGGATTATTCTGAAATCTAAGCCTGCAGATAGGGAAGTCTGAGAAGATCATAAATATTATCAATCCAGTGGAGTGGAAAAGTTGACACCCCAAAGGGTATCTTCCTGTGTCTATCCTGAATTCCCTGAAATGACTGTACACAGCTAGAGAGTGAGAGGTGGTCTGGGAAGGAGCATATAATGTTCCCTCGAGGATGCTAGATGCAAAGCAAAACAGCAGCTTCTAAGTACTACCTTGATTGAAAGAAAATGAGGTCACATGGAACCGAAATGAGAATAAAGACCACCAGGATGATAGAACCTGATGATAAGTGACCATATCGCTCCTGTTTAAAGGACAAGGGCATCCTCCCTGAACACTTGGCTTCTTTGAGGAACGTTCAGGGATGTAGGGCTATCCCCAAGGCAAACAAAGAAAGCTGTAAACGAATGGTTTTGTTGCAGACATTAGGTCATCCCAATCTTAAAAGTGATTTTGGGGCTTGGCTGATATCTTGAGATAGTCAAGTGGGAGAACCATACTAACAAAAGAAACATAAAAAAATGGCAAATGAGAGGAGACCACTGAGTCAATTGAGCCCATTTGGAACTACCTTGCAGAAATGGAGAACGCAGGTCCAGAAAAACAGTAGGCCTTACTGTTTTTATTTATTTGTAGTGTTCCTTCACTATTTTCAGGTACTGTTATAAAAGAAGTCCTTCTACAGTATTTAACAGTGTTGGTATAATTATGGGCGGCACGGTGGCAAAGTGGTAGCACTGCTGCCTCGCAGTTAGGAAATCCGGGTTCGCTTCCCGGGTGCTCCCTGCGTGGAGTTTGCATGTTCTCCCCGTGTCTGTGTGGGTTTCTTCCGGGTGCTCCGGTTTCCTCCCACAGTCCAAAGACATGCAGGTTAGGTGCATTGGCGATTCTAAATTGTCCCTAGTGTGTGCTTGGTGTGTGGATGTGTGTGTGTGTCCTGCGGTGGGCTGGCGCCCTGTCTGGGGTTTGTTTCCTGTCTTGCACCCAGTATTGGCTGGGATTGGCTCCAGCAGACCCCCATGTCCCTGTAGTTAGGATATAGCGGGATGGATGGGTATAATTTTGTCTTCTGCTTGTGACATCATTAATAAGTTCCATAAGGCAACATAAGGTGAGGCCATTCGCAATGTTATATGATGAAAAAGACAATTTTCAGATTCTTCATTTCTACCACATTCCAAAGACATACCGGTAGTTAGAAAACTGATCTTGTGTAGGAAAGTATGGGAGTATTGTGCCTAGCAATGGAGTGGCGTTTTATCAAAGGTTGATCCCGAAGTTTGGCCTAACGCTAACACAGAACCCTACAATTGAATTTAAGGGGTACAATTAATAGATGGATAAATGGAACCAGGAAATTGAGCTGAAGGCAGTGGCAGACAGGATTATGCTTTAGTATAAGAACAAAATTATGATATTTTGGAACAATTTAAAATTAAATGGAAAACATAATCACTGAATGAACTTGAAGACTTAACATCTCAATTAAAATTTTATAAAATGCTTGTTACTAGATATTTTTATTTGTTATTACTTTTCAATTTTCTGTCCTAGGAATATTTGCAATGCATATAGACATTCTTCTTTTTCTTTCGGCTGCTCCCATTAGGGGTTGCCACAGCAGATCATCTTCTTCCATATCTTTCTGTCCTCTGCATCTTGTTCTGTTACACCCATCACCTGCATGTCCTCTCTCACCACATCCATAAACCTTCTCTTAGGCCTTCCTCTTTTCCTCTTCCCTGGCAGCTCTATCCTTAGCATCCTTCTCCCAATATACCCAGCATCTCTCCTCTGCAAATATCCAAACCATCACAATCTCGCCTCTCTGACTTTGTCTCCCAACCGTCCAACTTGAGCTGACTCTCTAATGTACTCATTTCTAATCCTATCCATCCTCGTCACACCCAATGCAAATCTTAGCATTTTTAACTCTGCAACCTCCAGCTCTGTCTCCTGCTTTCTGGTCAGTGCCACCGTCTCCAACCCATATAACATGTCTATAAAAAACTATTTCTTTGATGCTTCTTACACTCATGGGATTAATAAAATGTATCTAATCTAATTTAATTTAATTTAGTCATTTTGGCTAATTACACATGGCTCAAAAACAAATTCTGTATCTCTAGTGTAAAATACATTGAATAACATTCATATTTTGTAATTAATTTAAAAATGTGAGATGGATTGTCTAATTTATGAAACTAACAAAAGATAAAAAATAAGTAAGTAAAGTTAAGTTAAAACATGCACTCGTTGCTTGAAATGCAAGGTACTATGAAATAACAGTATGAGAATAAATCTGAATTTTATGTTTCAGGTGGCTGATTTCTAAATGTCACATGTGCTCTTTGCAGACAGTTCTTTTTGTTTTACCCACTAAAAATCTCAACCTCATTCTAGAAACAATACTAACCTTTTTGGTAAACTTGCATGGAAAGATCACATAGGAGACAAAGCTGACCTTTTGTACAGCATGCTTATATAGTTAGCAGGTAGCAAGCATAAAGATTCCACACACAGGACTACAACAATTCACTTCAAGATACTTGAGCATCCACAGCAGAGAGGCCAGAAAGAAGGAGACAAGTCAAGAAGGTGTCTCATCCTATGTTCTCAGGAAGAATTGCAAATAGAAACAATGAAGGATAATATCAACACAAACATCAGAAGAATAAGTACTGTAATATGGACACTTAATTAACTTCAAGGTTTTCTAACTGTAACTACAATGGGAGGGCAACACGGTGGCGCAGTGGTAGCGCTGCTGCCTTGCAGTAAGGAGGCCCGGGTTCACTTCCCTGGTCCTCCCTGCGTGGAGTTTGCATGTTCTCCCCGTGTCTGCGTGGGTTTCCTCCGGGTACTCCGGTTTCCTCCCACAGTCCAAAGACATGCAGATTAGGTGCATTGCTGATCCTAAATTGTCCCTAGTGTGTGCTTGGTGTGTGGATGTGTGTGTGCGTGTGTCCTGCGGTGGGCTGGCACCCTGCCCAGGGTTTGTTCCTGCCTTGCGCCCTGTGCTGGCTGGGATTGGCTCCAGCAGACCCACGTGACCCTGTGTTAGGATATAGCGGGTTGGAAAATTACTGACTGACTGACTACAACGAGAACTTAAATAACATTCTGTGGTAGTTTAAGAATACAAGCATAAATTTAAATTCATTTGAGATATTTGGAGGATGTGTCAAGATTTATCTGAGGTTCCATCCTTATCTTTAGTTTTGCTAAGTATTTTATTTTCTCCATTGGGATTTGTTAATTGTTTTACATCTGCTGGTCATGCTTTCAGTTTTGCTAATTACTTTTCATTCAGCTCCTTGACCATAAGTTGCATTGTTCCTTTCCTTCCAGTTTTTTTTGGACCTAAGAGAGCAGGGTCTCAGTTACCCAGTTGTGTGATCATCTGAGGCCTTTACCTTAGGCCATCTGTATAAAAGCTTTTCTGGTTTCAGTCATGTTGCTGAGGCATTGAGCCTCCTGGCTCTTTTTTGAAGGGTTACATAACTGTTTTGTATATTTTTTGAGCTTTTTATTATAGTTCATGAAGGGATTTTTATTTGTCACAGAGTTTTCCTTTACTTAGTCAACATTTACCATTTACCTTTTTGGCTCTTTTGTACATTTCCTTTTTCTGCTTTTTTCTTAGTCAAATGCCACCTTGCTAAGGACCAAGAGAAGGAATCATCTTAATACTTAATCCAATGTATTTTAATGGTGGGCTTTACTGAATGCAGGTTGGGAGCTTGCACTAATACAGCATGTTGCTGCACCCACCACATGACGAACCACCTTAGGATCCCAATTTAGGACCCAAGTGCAGCCATGCAATGGGTGACACCTCAGCACCACACTAGTTTGAATGGAATGGGACAGTGTGAGTTTTTTACTGTGGCTTTAGTGCCAATCCTGAGCACAACGTCATCCCCAGGATGGAGCAAGTGCAGGTTAAGGGCCTTGCTCAAGGACACAACAGAGTGGAAATTACACATTTCCAGTTATACTGCAATCCTCTTTAATAAAATCCCTGTGTGCGTCCAGGTGTCCGTGTGTGTGTGTCTTCTGGTGAAGTGTGCATGCGCGGGGCACGGTGCGATGCGCGATATTACTGTCAGAGAAAGTTGCAGGCGTTTTACGGAAATACAAACCAGTATTACTGCGAGAGGAAATTAAAGGTACACAATACAGTGACACATATTACAGCCACATACAAGCCAGTATTACTGTCAGAGGAGATTAAAGGCATATTACCAACGCGCATGCTTGTATTACTGCCAGAGAAAATTAAAGGTATATTACGGACGTACAAGCCAACTGACGTACAAGACAGTATTACTGTCACAGAAAATTAAAGACACATAAACGACGGCAGCCCACGAAGAGCGGTCAGCCCAGCAAGTAAACATCAAGAAAAGAAAGGCTGAAAGAAAGAAAAATACGACCAACAAAAAGAATGAGGTCAAAGTCCCTTGCCATTTAATATAGACTGTTCCTACTAATGTTTATGCACTACTGTTCTAGCGCCCGTTATTGTAACGGGCTAAATGACTAGTGACAGATATAACTAAACATAGATTATCAGACAAATTAGCATCAATTTGATTAACACAAACAAATCCTGACAATTAAAGTCTGTTCATGTTATACTCTGAGATATTGCCAGTTGACAATAGAACAGAAGAAAACAAAACTAATAATGGCTTTCATGAAGAAAATGTCTATGGTTGATTATAATTAATAAGTCATAGCTAAAGTGACAATAATATAATTGCATACTGAGAAATCTGAGTAGAACAATAAATCTTTTCATCCTTGGATTCCAAGGCTCCTAGCATATAATATGGCAATATTGCAATGGCACCAAGTTCTACAGCAGGATGTAGAGAAGTGGAACAGAATAGAAGTGGGCCAGTAACAGTTCAAAATGATTGTCAGGCCTGTGTTCCTCGTGTTTTGGCTGCTCCCGTTAGGGATCGTTACAGTTGGTCATCTGTTTCCATATTTTCCTGTCCTCTGCATCTTACTCTATCACATACACTACCTTCATGCCCTCTCTCACCACATCCATAAACCTCCTCTTAGGCCTTCATCTTTTCCTTTCACCTGGCAGCTCTGTCCTTAGTATCCTTCTCGCAATATACCCAGTATCTCTTCTTTGCACTCGTCACACCCAGTGCAAATCTTAGCATCTTTAACTTTGCTGCCTGCAGCTCTGTCTCCTGCTTTCTGGTCAGTGCCACAGCCTCCAACTCATATAACAAAGCTGGTCTCACTACCATCCTGTAGACCTTCCCTTTCACTCTTGCTGATATCCGTCTCTCACAAATCACTCCTGACACTCTTCTCCACCCATTCCACCCTGCCAGCACTCTCTTCTTCACCTCTCTTCCACAATCCCCATTACTTAGTACTGCTGATCCCAAGTATTTAAATTCATCCACTTTCTCCATCTCTATTCCCTGTATCCTCACAATTCCACTGACCTCCCCCTCATTTACATGCATGTATTCTGTCTTGTTCCTACTGACCTTCATTCCTCTCCTCTCTAGAGCATATCTCCACCTCTCCAGCGTCTCCTCAACCTGCTCCCTACTCTCGGTACAGATCACAATATCATCAGCAAACATCACAGTCCACCAGGACTCCTGTCTAATCTTGTCTGTCAACCTGTCCATCAACATTGCAAATAAGAAAGGGCTCACAGCCGATCCCTGATGTAATCCCACCTGCACATTGTATGAATCCGTTTCACCTAACACGCAGTCCTCACCACTGTCACAATTACCTCATACATATCCTGTACAACTCTTACAAACTTCTCTCGATTTTTTCATACAATACCACAACTCCTCTTGAGGCACCCTGTCATATGCTTTCTCCAGGTCCACAAAGACGCAATGCAACTCCTCTCTGGCCTTCTCCATCAACACCCTCACAGCAAACATTGCATCATGGTCCTCTTTCTTGGCATGAAACCATACTGCTGCTCATAAATCATCACTTCCCTTCTTAGCCTAGCTTCCACTACTCTTTCCCATAACTTCATGGTATGGCTCATCAATTTTAACCCCATGTAGTTACTACAGTCCTGCACATCCCCCTTATTCTTAAAAATCAGTACCAGTACACTTCTTCTCCACTCCTCAGGCGTCCTTTCACTTTTCAAGATTCCATTAAACAATCTGGTTAAAAACTCCACTGCCATCTCTCCTAAACACCTCCATGCTTCCACAGGTATGTCATCTGGACCAATGGCTTTTCCATTCTTCATCCTCTTCATAGCTGTCCTTACTTCCTCCTTGCTAATCTGTTGCACTTCCTGATTCACTATCTCTACATCATCCAACCTTCATTCATCGGCCTCTCAAAGTACTCTTTCCATCTGCTCAACACACCCTCCTCGCTTGTGAGTATGTTTCCAGCTTTATCCTTTATCACCCTAACCTGCTGCACATCTTTCCTAGGTCGGTACCTCTGTCTTGCCAATTGGTACAGGTCTTTTTCTCTCTCCTTAATGTCCAACTTCTCAAACAACTCATCATACGTCTCTACCGTCACCTTGTGTCTTATCTCCTTGTACTCTTGTCTACTTTCTGCATCTCTCTGACTATCCCACTTCTTTGCCATCCTCTTCCTCTGTATATTCTTCTGTACTTCTCCATTCTACGTCCAAGTTTCCTTTTTCTCCTTCCTCTGTCCAGATGTTACACCAAGAACCCTTCTTGCTGTCATATTCATTTCAACTTATTCCCCACTCTCCTGGCCCCAAACAAAGCCCTCTTCACCTTCTCATTGTTAAGTCTAAACTAGCCTCAACTGATTCTGAATGTGCCATAGATTGTGATAGACTACTCTGTGCCTAATACTGCTGGGAACAGCTTAAGCTGCCTACGACTCTATAATGGACTGTGAATGTAGTAGTTGGATGGTATGTTGTTTTGAAGTATTTGAAATCATATGAATAAGAAAAAGAAGTATCTTTCTATTAGCTGACTATATAGTCATATATTGAAGAAATATTTACATACAGTAAATATCCATTGATTGATGAAAACAAAATGGTTCTACTGAAAATGTAATTTAAGAGCAGGACCAATAATAATAAAGGGCACTGTGCCATGTCCTTTAGCGTCTACTATCCTTATCTCTATATGACTGATTACCCTCTACCAGGCTGACAAAATTTTGTTAAAAGGTACACTCATTAACACAGTATTGCATTTCTTTTTCATCATTAGAAATTGTTTATTTTGTTCCCAGTGCAGTCCATTTTGTAATAAAAGGACACCAAACATCTTAAAAAAAAAGATTTACCTGTATGTCAAAGCCTAAATTGTCGATTCCATTATCACTGGATTTACAAGGTGTGGAAACCTGCGCCTCTTCCATTTGGATGTCGTCACTGCCTAGTAAAATGGAATTAAAGCCTTTATTTGTTTGTGCACTTATAAATGATCTCCAGTTGACATGGTTGTATTTACTTTATTGGTATTTTTTTTTTCAATTGAAAAAATAAATAAAATTGTGTTATAGAAAGAAAAGACAATTAATAATGCTCAACAAAATTATGAAACTTTGCAGAATTTACTGAAAGCTTGAATTAACCTTATGCCCACTGCATATAGTACTGACCTTGTACAAATTCCTCCTCCACACTGTAATCACCATGAAACACTGAATGGTCAGTTGAATAATAATAATAATAATAATAATAGTACACATTTTCAGTTGTATGGGGCTCATAAATTGTAACTTAAGGCCTCCATTAAAACTGATAGTCAAATCTGGTGCAAGATAGGGGGCTCATAAGTCCATATATCAAATAAACACGCCACACTCATACAGGAATCAGACATGTAAAATACACTATTACTAATATAATATAGTTTAATGAAAACACAATATTGCATGTAACATTATTAAATACACAGTGTTAAACACAAACCCACATACATACTGTATATAGCACTTGCAGAATTGTTTTAAATTCAGATTGCATTATTAAAATATCCTAATGACAAACAGACAAGAAGAAGCATTTATTTATTTTGAGTATGGCCTGAATATCCACAGCTACTTTCAGGACGCCAGTGACACATAGCACTTGTGGCAGGGAATTCAAGCCATCACAAACTATAAGTCCACACCAAATGTCTGCAGTGGTGATGCCTGCTGTCCAGACTTCCTAAACAACGTCTATGCACAGTTTGATGCCCTGAATGACATACCAGCTAGGAAATCCAACTCTCCTCAGGAAGAACAAATACTGTGCTTGTCCAGTGCTGACATGAGAAGAACTTTATTGAATGTAAACATACGCAAAGCTGCTGCTTAACAGACATCTTTAATATTTCCCTGAGGCAGGCAGTCATCCCGAAGTGCTTCAAAACCACCACCATCATACCTGTGCCAAAGATGTCCTGTCTTTTGCCTCAATGACCATCGCCCTATAGCACTCACACCTTTCATCATGAAGGGCTTTGAGAGGATAATCTTGGACCATGTGAAAGCCAGACTCCCTATGTCAAATGATCCTGGACAAAAGAGACACTTATACTAGGATACTTTTAATTGACTTCTGTTCAGCTTTCAACGGCTTTGTCCCTCAGAAGCTTATAAAGAAGATGGGTCTGCTAGCCTACAACACTTCCCTATGTAACTGGGTCCTGGCCTTTCTGATAGAGAGATCCCAAGCAGGCCACATCAGAAACACCATCCCCAGTACCTTCATGCTGAGCACTTGTGCCCCCCCAGGGCTGTGTACTCAGCCCACTTCTGTTCACTCTACTAACTCATGATTGTATGGCTGCTTACAGCTCTAATACCATCATTTAGTTTGTGGCTGACACAATGGTAGTGGGTCTCATCAGCAATGGAAATTAGTCAGTTTATATAATGGGGTTATGAAAACTGGCAGACTGGTCTAAGTGCGAAAATCTGTCTCTTAATATGGACAAGACAAAAGAGATGATTGTTGACTCCACTTCCTTTGGCGGCTGAAGAAGGCAAGAATACCTCCCCCAATTCTCAACACATTCTACAAGGGTATCGTAGAGAGTGTTCTATCCAACTGCATAACTGTCTGCTTTGAGAACTGCAGTGTCTCTGACCATAAGGTCCTACAATGGGCCTCTCTTGGTCCTCTCTACCTTCCATTGTAGACAACTTTGCAAAGGGTTGTATCCGCAAAGTTTACAGCATTGTGAAGGACCGTTCCCACCCCTCCTCCCATGGTCTCTTAGTCCCACTTCCATCTGGCAGAAGGTACTGCAGCATCCAAACAAGTTCTGCCAGGTACTGCAACAGTTTCTATCTCTTGGCTGACTGGACTCTAAACTCTGCACTGCTGTACCACCACAGATCTGCCCCAAGTAGCGAATTTATATACAGTACATTTATTACACTTGTCACTGCTGTTGTTCTATATTATTGGTTTTACTATTATTATTTATTTATGTATTTGAAATTATGACTATTTACTCACTTACCTATTATTTATTTATTTTTGTTTACCTATTATAGTACTTTACCTGTCTTTGACTTGTCCTTTGTTTATGTATTTTACACTATGTTCCAGGGGAAACATTATTTTGTGTCACTGTATGCTGCAACACATTTTATGGATGGTATGACAATAAAGACACTTGACTTGGGAATCACAAACATATAAAAAAATGAAAATTCAGCCCTAATTAGACATAATTCAGCCCTATTTTACCAACTCATGCCAATGCCACTCCACTGTATTTGAGATCTACTTGAAAAATTTACCATGTTTTGTGTACACCTGAGTTTATTTCTGACTAAAGTGGAGAATGTTACGCTTCCTCCCTAGCATGACGTCCCTGACGCTGTGAATGGGATTAGGCACTAGCTTATCAGTCTTATTGAGATTTTCAAGACATGGTTTGACAACTTCAAAATCACAAGTGATATGATCTTATTTGTCTGAAACTCTTTCCTTGCCAAAACCACTAGTGCGTGCTCAAATGAAGACAAGTATCATTCCAACTGTAGATAATTTACTTAGGGAACAACAAAGATCAAATCAAAGCCAAGTGCAATGATAAAGAACTGTGCACGTTATTGATGCAGTTATGCACAGAAGTACACTACAAAAATGCAACAGACGTGTGCTTAGGTTTTGATCGTGTTTGGATCTACATATGTCTGTGAGTCAGTATTTTAATTAATTTAATTTAGAATAAGAGGGGGCGGCACGGTGGCGCAGTGGGTAGCACTGCTGCCTTGCAGTTAGGAGACCCGGGTTTGCTTCCTGGGTCCTCCCTACATGGAGTTTGCATGTTCTCCCCATGTCTGCGTGGGTTTCCTCCAGGTACTCTGGTTTCCTCCCACAGTCCAAAGACATGCAGGTTAGGTGCATTGGCGATCCTAAATTGTGCTTGGTGTGCGGGTGTGTGTGTGTGTGTCCTGCGGTGGGCTGGCACCCTGCCCGGGATTTGTTCCTGCCTTGCGCCCTGTTTTAGGATATAGCGGGTTGGATAATGGATGGATGGATGGATAGAATAAGAGGTGCAACACACTCAAAGATTAGTATCTCAAACAGTGCATGCATCTTACTCTGACTTTCCACAAGCCTGCCTTCAGTAATGTCACCATGGACCTGCAATGTCACACATTACACTAACAATATAGAATTGCAGAATTGATTATAGACTCTCTGCAGAAATTCTTAGGACTTCTATACTAATGCTGGGTTGGGTCCACTTTTGCTCTGAAAATAGCCCCAATTTTTTGTGGCATGGATTCCACACAATGTTGGAAATATTCCTTTGAGTTTCTGGTCCATGTTGATATAATTGTAACATGCAATTTCTACAGATTTTTCAGCTTCACATTCATGCTGTGATTCTCCCATTGTACCACATCACAAAAGAGTTCTATTGGATTCAGGTCTGGTGACAGGGAGGGTCACAGAAGAACACTGAACTCATTGATTATCATGTTCACAGAACCAGTAGGAAACTGACAGAAGTAGGTTAAATTGGACCTATGAATGGATGCACATGGTCAACGACAATCCTCAGATAGACTGTGGTATTCAAGAGATGATTGATTGGTATTAATATACCCAAAGTGTGCCAAGGATATATTCCCCACACCATTACACCACCACCACCGGCTCGGACTGTTAATGCAAGGCACGTTGGGTGCATGAATTCATGCTGTTGGTGCCAAATTCTGACCCTACCATCTGTGTGCAAAGAACTGAACTTCATCAGACTGGACTACATTTTTTTCAGTTTTCTCCTGTCCAGTTTTGGTGAGCTTGTGACCACTGCAGCTTCAGCTTTTTGTTCTGTGCTGGCAGGAGTGGAACTCAACATGTTAGTTACCCAACTATTGTTGTAGCCCACAGTTCGAGCTTTGTGTGTTCTGACATGATTTTTTTGCTCACCACAGTGTGATGAGATAGAGGTCAGTGACTGTATTTTTGAAAACAGTGCACTCCATCTCTATAGGGATGTAAGTATGTGTGGTAGTGCACTGGATTGGCTTCAGGGGTGAATGGGAAGTTTGGCTGATCATGCATTCATGTGCAGACATGTGCAATTCAGCCGATTGTCTCATTAGTGCTACAGAACCTGTAATCAGTGAACAAGTATCCTTATCAGTGTAAATGGGGGGCCAGAGGAGGACAGCATGAGATCAAACAGGCAAAGTGAAAGGGAAACAAAAAATTAAATAGAAAGCAAAAGAAAAGACGAGAAGTCGGGATCGAGGCAGAGCGGGTGTATTTGAGTGGAGGCAAATGGTCAGGGCTGGCCAGCACCGTTACCTGTTGAAGGCAACAGGAGTAGACACAACCTACTGCTCTGGACATCTCCCAGATGAAGGCCAAAGAAGGATGGTGGGACACCACAGGGATCCCAGGTGAATGCCCTACGTGGTGGTGGGAACCTGAGCCAGAGACAAAGAATGACACCACTTGCCGAAGGACATCTCCCTTTGCTGAGCAAACCTTAGAAGGTGAGCAAGAGAGGTGTTGGCTTTTGATGGAAGCTCCTTGGCTCATGATTTCTTTTTAATAGATGGATCCAGACAGTGATTTTATTTATGAATTTTTTATTTGATTTTAACCACCACTTCAATACTGCTTTTATTACTGAAAATTTATTTACTTATTTATTGAAAAACTGCAGTGCACTGTTTGAAATGTGTTGTAAATTAAAGCAGAAAGCACTTTTGCACCTTACTCTTGCTGTGTTGCATCTTCACTGCCCAGCTCACCTTGGACATGATTATTGATATTCCTGGGTTCAAGGACATGATAGCAACTGCAGCCAAGCCGAATCATCAGACACAGTTGTACAGAGAGGTTATCTTCGTTACCCTAGACTTTGAGTCAGCTCAAACCAGCCCAGCCATTTCTCTTCTCACCAGTCTCTGACCAGTCTCTTCAACATCCTCTAAATTGCCTTTAACTGGATGTTTTTTTTTTTATTTCTCACACGTATCTGAGTACTCACTAGAGATTGTTGTGCATGAAAAATCCCAGATTAGTAGTTACAGAAATATTTAAATGAGCCCATCTGGCACCAGCAATCAGGCCACAGTCCAAATCACTGAGATCACATATTTTTTCCCCATTCCGGTGTTTAATGCGAACATTAAATGAAGCTCTTGACCTTTATTTGAATGATTGTATGCATTGCACTGCTGCTACATGATTGGCTGATTGAACGGATAAGCAGGTGTACCACTGTTCCTAATAATTTGTTTGATGAATGTATTTAGGGCCATAATCCCTGTTAACTGTTTATTCCTTTTTCACAATATATGTTAAGAATAAAAACTTGAAATTAATGCGTAATAGAGCATACAAAAAAATGACTGCTGTTATAAATTAGTCACAAGTATCACATTGGCCTACCGGCCCAGTGGATAGCCATTATTTTCCAAAAGTGGTCCTCAGGCTCACGACTTTAAGCATCAGGGCTTTACAGACACCCACAATGCACCACAGTTAGTAGCAGTGCCACTAATGGAGTGCCCACAAACGTGCCCAAGAACAAAATGTCTCTTTATTCTGGTTCATCTTCATCTAAGTTACTGTATATACACAATATGGATTCAGAAAATATTCAGACCCCTTTACTTCTTTACATTTTTCCCATGCTGCTGCTTTAAGTATTTAAAATCATTTTTCCCCAATGCAAGCAACACTCAATACCCCCAGAATAATAAAGCGAAAACCGTCAGTCATTTTCTAACCCACTTAGTTCTGAACAGGGTTTGCTGGAGCCTATCCCAGCTAGCATAGGGCGAAAGGCAGGAATAAACCCTGGAGAGGATTCCAGTCTATTGCATAGCGAGCACACACACACCCCAACCACACACTAGGGCCAATTTAGGATTGCCAGTTCACCTAATCTGCATGTCTTTGGACTGTGGGAGGAAACCCATGCAGACACAGGGAGAATATGCAAACTCCACACAGGGAGGACCCAAGACATGAACCCATGTCTCCTTACTGTGAGACAGCAGCACTGCCGTTGTGTCACTGTGCCACCCAAGTGAAAGCAGAATTTTAGAAATTTTAAATTTATTAAAATTAAAAAATCAGATATTCAGTCCAATGTCATAAAAGCACTTATCACTCGAATACTAAATGCTTGGAATTTGTGTCCATTGTGCACTGGATGTGAGTTCCCTGCCAGCATCAAAGCCTTGCTCAAATACTGACTGCAACACAAGCAAAAGTCAGAGATTCTACGAGAATACAACACTTAATTTGCTACCACTCTAATGCTCTGTTTCAAGATTTGGAAGGTTAACTATATCTCAGTGAGACGAAAATGAAAGAGAAAATGGGAAAGACTTAGTGACCGGTAATTAGAATGATTAATGAAATTAATAAAAAGCTGTAGCCAATATGAATGTTCTTCCATGAAAAGAGAACTTGTCATGGGTGGTTTTATTGATTTTATTTCATGGGGAGCAGAGGTAAGAATGCAAACACTAAAATTATAATTATAAGAGAAGCATTGGGTAAAAGTACTTGCATGGAGCAACACAGAAAATTATAGTCAAAGAATTAATTAAAGCAAAGAATTATCAATCTATCCATCCATTATCCAACCTGCTATATCCTAACACAGGGTCACAGGGGTATGCTGGAGCCAATCCCAGCCAACACAGTGCGCAAGGCAGGAAACAAACCCCGGGCAGGGCGCCGGCCCACCACAGGGCGCACACACACACTCACACACTCACACACCAAGCACACACTAGGGACAATTTAGAAATGCCAATGCATGTCTATGGACTGTGGGAGGAAACCGGAGCACCAAGAGGAAACCCACACAGACGCGGGGAGAACATGCAAACTCCATGCAGGGAGGACCTGTGAAGCGAACCCAGGTCTCCTAACTGCTAGGCAGCAGCGCTACCAAAGCAAAGAATTAATACTAGAAATCCCAACCAAAACCATTTACTTTTATTCTTTTAGATTTTACATAAAATATAGGTTTAAATATATGTAATAAATATATTAGGTTTTGAGTTCCTACAACATTTGCTGTTAAATAGCATGGTGTCTGATATGTCATACATTGATGTGAAAACAGAGTGATGTCAATAACAAAGCAACGAAAAGAACAAAACAATAAATTAAATTAATTTTCAAGGAAACCATCCATGGAAAACCTACCCCAAATGAGGTAAAAGTAAATTTAACCAGCAAATGTTCCTTATAAAAACAATTTGAACAGAAGGTCTGATTGAGTGTGTTATGCTAAATTAGAAGTCTTACATCATGATTTAAACACTAAGAACCAATAAGGATGTGTAAGTCAAGTTGAGTCACTTTATTCTTACATCACTTAACATGAACGTATTTACAGGTGAGTGAAAAACACGTGTACAATGTCCACAGCAATACAGCAATAATAATTTGGAGTAAACATAATAAATAATTTTAAATATCGATTAATCAGTTGAACAATGTACAAAATGAACTAATTACATAAGTAAACAGACATAGCAACCACATGTATTCAATATGGTTCATACCAATAACAGAAAACGATTGTGTTGCAATGAAATGTAGAGTTGAAGGGCCAGCAGTGTGAAAGGGGGTGAATGGTGGGGTGTTGATAAGGGTTAGCACCAGTCACTATGCAGCATCTTAAAAGTGTCAAGGTAAAAGCTGTTTCAGAGGCTGCTGGTCCAGGATCTGATGCTACAATATTGTCTGCCTGTGAATAGTGTGAACAGTTCATGACTCGCACAATTGAGGTCATTGATGATTTCCCTGGGTTTCCCTAGGCTTCACCCAACATATATGTCTTGTAGGTTAGGAACGTCACCACCAGTGATCTGTTGGACAGAATGCACTACCCTGTGAGGACAAGTGCAGCTTCTATACCAGGCAGTGACATATCCAATCAGAATGCTTTTAGTGGTGTAGGTGTAAAATGACCTAACCTCTTTAGCCATGTGAGATACAAAAAAATATACATACATACATAAGGACGTCAACTCACTACACCTCTAGGCACACGTATATCTCTCTATTATAAAAAAAAAAATCTTGGAAGGACTTGGAAGGAGATGAGATGTGATTTTCTCTGAGACACTTTAATGTCCCGCAAGAGACAGTGAGACAAAAGGACAGCTGCTGTACAGGCTTTTAAATGTTCGAAGCGCGGCAGTAGCAGCAGGAGAAACAGCAAGCCAGAAGCTGATCCAATCGCATCTCCTTAGTGTGTGTTCAGCCCCCCTCTCCACAACGCGAGCGGCAGATACACGAAGTGGCTGGCGCGTAGCACGCCCCAGGGTGGAGATGGGGTAGATGAGCAAAGCGAGCAGGGGGCAAAGCCCCCTAGTACTACCACATTATAAACATCACATATTTCAGTAATAATTCAGAATTAGAAAAAAAATCCAAAACTTTACATTGGGTCATCTTGACCTTCCCTTCTCCACATTTTAGTATTTCAATGAGTGTAACAAACTAATTAATGAATACAACAACACATCTTCGAGAAATCTTCTGATAGCTCAGTTAGCAAACATTATTTAATCATTTATAAAAGACTAATACCACTTTGAGGAAAAAAGCCAATACATAATATGAATGCTTTGGATTTTTTTCTCATTAGCGC
Source organism: Erpetoichthys calabaricus (assembly GCF_900747795.2). Classification (NCBI taxonomy): domain Eukaryota; kingdom Metazoa; phylum Chordata; class Cladistia; order Polypteriformes; family Polypteridae; genus Erpetoichthys; species Erpetoichthys calabaricus. The sequence goes on along the minus strand of NC_041410.2, from coordinate 56,243,005 downwards.
TACCAAATGTCCAATCTCATAAAATTGATGTAATACATGCCTCTGACCGTATCCCACCAAATTAACCATCAAGAACTTATGTTTTTCTTTTAAATCTTTTTTATTTCAGTTGAGATTGGATTAAGATTGAAGTAAGGATGGTGTGTGTACTGCATAGCAGAGGACAAAAAAACCTGGTGGTGGAATGGGGAAGTACAGGAGAATATACAGAGGAAGAAGTTGGCAGAGAAGAAGTGGGATAGTCAGAGAGATGAAGAAAGTAGAAAGAAGTACAAAGAGATAAGGCATAAGGTGAAGAGAGAGGTGGCAAAAGCTAAAGATAAGGTGTATGATGAGTTATATGAAAGGTCAGTCACTAAGGAGAGAAAAAGGGACCTGTACTAATTAGTTAGGCAGAGGGACCAAGCTGGGAAAGATGAGCAGCAGGTTAAGGTGATCTTTCTTAGAAGGCTGGCGTCCTTCAAAGTCTGCAATAAGTTGCTGCAGATGTTCCATCAGACAGCTGAGGAAGGCAGGCTCTATTGTAGGCACGGAGCTGGACAGTTTGACATTGGTGGCGGAGTGACGGGCACTGAGCAGGCTCCTGTCAATCATGGAGAATCCACTGCATCCACTAAACAGTATCATCTCCAGACAGAGGAGCAGCTTCAGCGACAGACTGCTGTCACTGTCCTGCTCCACTGACAGACTGAGGAGATCGTTCCTCCCCCACACTATGCGACTCTTCAATTCCATCTGGGAGAGTAAACGTTAACATTATACAAAGTTACTGTCTGTTATAGCTGCATTTTTATCACTCTTTAATTTAATATTGTTTTTTATCAATATGCTGCTGCTGCAGTATGTGAATTTAGTGTCTGTCTGTCTGTCTGTCTGTCTGTCTGTCGAAGAATGCTAGGGATGGACCTGCCAGGCAAGAGGAAAAGAGGAAGGCCTAAGAGGAGGCTTATGGATGTGATGAGACATGCAGGTGGTGGGTGTAACAGAACAAGATGCAGAGAACAGGAAGATATGGAAAAAGATGATCCACTGTAGCAACCCTTAATGGGAGCAGCTGAGAGAAGTATACAGTAATCCCTCCTCCATCGCGGGGGTTGCGTTCCAGAGCCACCCGCGAAATAAGAAAATCCGCGAAGTAGAAACCATATGTTTATATGGTTATTTTTATATTGTCATGCTTGGGTCACAGATTTGCGCAGAAACACAGGAGGTTGTAGAGAGACAGGAACGTTATTCAAACACTGCAAACAAACATTTGTCTCTTTTTCAAAAGTTTAAACTGTGCTCCATGACAAGACAGAGATCACAGTTTCCTCTCACAATTAAAAGAATGCAAACATATCTTCCTCTTCAAAGGAATGCCTGTCAGGAGTATGCGAAGCACCGCGGCACAAAGCTGTTGAAGTCGGCAGCTCACACCCCCTCCGTCAGGAGCAGACAAAGAGAGAGAGAGAGAGAGTTTGTTTTTCAAGCAAAAATCAATACGTGCCCTTCGAGCTTTTAAGTATGCGAAGCACCGCGCAGCATGTCCTTCAGGAAGCAGCTGCACACAGTGCAACGTCCCTATCGTCTAGGTGTGCGAACAGCCCCCCTGCTCACACCCCCCTACGTCAGCGCAAGAGAGAGAGAGAGAGAGAAAGTAAGCTGGGTAGCTTCTCAGCCATCTGCCAATAGCGTCCCTTGTATGAAATCAACTGGGCAAACCAACTGAGGAAGCATGTACCAGAAATTAAAAGACCCATTGTCCGCAGAAACCCGCGAAGCAGCGAAAAATCCGCGATATATATTTAAATATGCTTACATATAAAATCCGCGATGGAGTGAAGCCGCGAAAGGCGAAGCGCGATATAGCGAGGGATCACTGTATATGCTAAGGCCCCTTTGTCAGCAGAGTTCCACTGTGCACACCTAAGTCACTCTGTTAGCAGAGTTAGCCATGTAACTGAATAATCTACATGCAGATTTATACTGAATGTGCACAGAAAGTAACTAGTTCTCTTTGTGTTCCATTGCTTGTGAAATTTTCCCACTTTGTAAATGTTTTTTATGGGCAGAGAACCTAAATGATCTTTAGAGTGAGTGGGCAGGTGGCAGCTCTGCTGCATTTGGAAAAAACATCTAAAGTAACTTTATAATTTGTCAGTGCTATTTTTAGGTAGAATGTTAGTGGTAGAAGAAAGTTCAGATTAGAGTATGAATCTGAACAAAAAGGAATGAAGAAGAAAATTAAAAAGATAAACTGTATGCTTGTTGTCCAGTGCTTTTACTTGCACCTTATAGGGCATGAATGTCACATTTAGTGATGAATATACTGGCTTCACTTCTAGTTTTAGCTCCTTTAGCCCCTTTTAACAAGATATTGTATTTCCTATGTAGTTATACTATAATAGCTTTTTTTCATGAATAAACCTTTACACAACTTTACAATGTATGAATGATTGTAGCATTAAATTTAGTCCTGCAAAAATATCTACGGGTAATGAAGTGAGAACTTAAGCAAAATGACATCTTTTATTGGCTAACTAGAAAGATTACAGTATGAATAAATGAATAGATAATATGAAATGAATAAATTAATGAATAAATAAATTAATAAATGAAACATATAGAAGCATTATGTAATGTTTGTTAGTAACCTATTAATGAACATTAAAATAAATATTACAAATAAAAGAATTAACATTTCATAACAAAAATAACTGCTTTAATGCATATGAACCAATAGTCATGTTAATGTTTGTTAGTGACTTCTATACTTTTATAAAGTGTTACCGATGTTTTAAAATTATCTTGATGATGTAGATAATAAATGAATGGAAGACACGCTATTTTAATGTATGCACTTGGAACAAATGGAAGAGGGATTAGTGATGGTTATACAGGAAATATATATACTAATGCTTTAAAAGATTTTATTTGTAAACCTAGCATAGTTTCTACCTTAATATTATTATAATACAGATACAGTAAAGTAATCATTTTATCAGTTGATCAGTTTATATCTTTACTATGACACCTGTCAGAATTGTTCAGTAAAACTGGTAACCAATGCTCTGTGTCTGGTTAATGGAGTGAGTTAAGATGGAGCCAAATGTATAATACATATGACTGGAGAAAACCATGAGTGAATTTTGCTTAAAAGTGGTTGAGAACAGTTAGATAGCTTACTGAGTGTCAAAATTCTAAACCAATCTGATGCTCATGAATTAGGCACTCAGAATAGGAGTTGTGAATATGAACGGCAAAGAGAAATGGTTCTCTTGTTAACCCGGTCTGACAGAGAGCAAGCCTCTGAATGTGATAAACTGTCTACAGGCAAAACGTCTCCTAAAAGGATTCCTACTGAATGTATAAAGGTATGTCATGTGTGCAGAGAGAATATTCCATGTGTTAAGAATAAACATAACAATGCAATGGAAGAACCTTCTGTAAAATCAGATTATACATTAGTATTTGAGGACATCAGTGAACTAGTAATAAAAGTGAACAATACGTTATCTTATGTGCTGTGTGTGCCTTCAGTAGTTACGATGATTGTGTCAGAGTCGAATGAAGGTTATAAGAATTGGCAGCTATTTTTGTGAAAATATGAATTACAATATATTTATTCAAAATGAATGGTGAGTCACATCTCACGTTAAAAGAAAGTGAAAAAGACTGCCATTAAGAGAATTAATAAGCCAAGCAAAATGATCATTTTGCTTGGCTTTTCTCTACATTCATAATGGCTAACACGGTACAACACCCTAGTACTAGAGAATTAATAACAAAGAGCTGCAGGAGATGCAAATGTCAGTACTCAAAACACCTGAATCAGTGAACATGCCTAATAAAACTGACTATGGATTTTACAAAACAATACTTGCCTGTATTTTATTGAGTTAATTTATTATTAAAATAGCCACAGAAATAGACCATAATGAAATTACAGTTGGGGTAAAGCATCTAATAGAGGAAACCATGACACACTGAAAAAAGGGCAATGGCAGGTTGTTACATTTACAAAAATGTATTTACTTTACTTGTATGTTACATGTATTGTTTCTGTTCCACTTTTGAACATAACTCGATCATGTTTACTTTATTGAATCTTGTGGGATGTACAATATACTAATTTCAGTCATTTAGGTAGAAGTCAAAATAGTTATATTTAGTCCTCACCAGAAATTAATACACACCAAGCGGATTCATCGTCAACAGAGGTTGGGTAACTTGGTGGTAAAGTCACGTGACTTTCAAAGAAGCAACAGGTTGTGGGTTTGAGTTATTGTCGTCGGTTAAGAACAAAAGGTTAGTGAAATAAAAGTAAAAAAAATAAACAACACACATGAGAAATATTCAGATATTCATTTAAAACACTTAATCACACAGACTAACGCTACTCCGTTTTGTGTTTTTCCTTGTATTCTCTTTTAATGTTTTATCAAACTATGCTCACTAACTACCGTCACAAGTCAGTAAATGTACTATTAAGTTGTCTAGATTTACTTGCGTAGTACGGGTACGTTTACGTACTTAAAAAAAAAAAAGTTCTGACTTTCATTACGGGTCAACTACTTTCAGCATTTCTGTTCATTAGTATTATCATAACATTGCTCAACCAGATAAACAATATTAATACAGACAAATAAATAATACACCTGAATACAATACAATGCAGTTGCTGAATTTGCTTGTTTGAAATTTAAAAAATATATAAATATATTTTGTGAAAGAAGGTGCCAAGCAACAATTTTTGCACTTTATATTTTACTAATATTTAAAATTTATTCTGTAATATATACAGTTATATAAATATAAATACATATATTTTATAATATAACACTCTATCCAAGGTGCATTTTGTGTTCATATTTAGTTATACATTGGTCATGGCATTCTGGCACAGCCAAAGAAGCAGTGTTCTTGTACAGCTGTTGTACATTTCAGCTTTTGAATACTAATCTTTTGTATTTTTGTTGATTTGTATGGTTTTTACCAAATAAAACTAGTTTTGGAATAAGCAAACCTGTTTATTTCTTATTAAATAACTTTGAACATGAACTATAAAAAGATACCAGAACAAATATAATTGACAGCCTAAATAGGTTATAGCTAAGTAACTTGGTGAGGTCCATTTTTTAAACAGTTTATAAAACAATTGTTAAAATTTTATGCTTTATTGACATGTTCATTTAGCATAATAAAATTAGTATTACAAAGAATGAAACTGTTTCATTCATTTTATATAAAAATATCATGTTGTTTCAGGATATATTAATTTAGTGCATCAAGCATAATTAAATTATTTTTGATAAAAACAATTTTATTATGTCCAACCAATGTATATATTTTTTTTATTTTAATATGACATGCCATTTTTTTCAGTGCATATAATTATAAATATTAGTAGTCTTTTGACACTGAATTTGAAATTAAATTTCTAACAGATAACCACAGCTTTGACGGAGCAGCACTCTGAATCTGTGGCATTTTGGTACAGAATCATGCAGTACTGCATCTTGAAATGACTGATGCTTTTAGTAAATGTTTCTGAGGTTCATAGCTTTATTTGTTTTGATAAGATAGTTATGGATATAAATTAACCATAAACTAAAGAGCTCTTAAAGTGAGAATTGTTAGCTCCAAACAAATACTTTACTGATTTTAAAAGAAAACTTTCATAATTTTGTAAATTACAAACAGATTAGAAACAGAAAGGAATTGTATTCATTTCATATTGTGATTTTTCTCTCTATACTGTACATATGATAGCTGCATTGTTTTCCTCTTAAACATTGCCAGTCAGCCATATAGAAATTAACTTTACATTACCTCTAACTAATATTACTACTATTAAAAAGCTTAAGAATTTTCACTTCACACTCACTTTCACTCATCTTTTCATGATGAAGGTCAAAGTACCAACAGACCAGGCCACTCTATCCTTAGCATCATTTTTGGGCTCCTCCTGAGGAATCCCAGGTGTTCCAGGCCATATAAGCATTTTAATTCCTCCTGGAGGCATTGATTCTGCCCCAAGTATTTTCCAAGTGACCCCTGCAACACTTCTCCAGGAAACCCCTCAGGGGCATCCTAAGCACAAGCATAAATATGTGGTTGCTCTGAAGAGGCAGTGTTTCTACTTCAAGACCTATCTGTATTTCTGAACATCTCACTAGGTTACTGAAAGAGTGAGTCCATGCAGCACCCCTGACCAAGAACCTAATTTCAGGCCACCTTTATTTGTGATCTCATTCTTCTGGGTTAATATCAAGCTCTCATAACCATGGGTTGGGATAAGGATGTAAACTGAGGTTTTGTTTAAAGATTTCCCATTTTTCCACCACAATATAGACACAATGTTTGGAACTGCACAGATTTTTTAGTTAATCGCAAATTCACCTTTATCCTTACTTGTAAACAAAACCCTGAAGAACTTAAACTTCATATTAGGAAGCTGTTTACTACTTACTTGCAGGGAAAAAGCAATTATTTTCTGACAAAGGACCATGACCTCATATTTGAAGATGCAAATTCTCATCCCTGCTGCATTCACAATGGTCTGCATCAACAGCAGGAGGAAAGAGGACAATATCACCCACAAATAACCAAGACACATCTACTAGAATCCCAAATTAGATGCTGTTAAACCCTCAGTTGCATGCTGATATTTTCCCTATGAAACCACAAGCAGAAGAGAAATCAAAGAACACCCGCAGTGAAGTTCACCAGCATCAGTGAAAAAACTTGACTTAATGCTAAGTATGCAAACACAATACTCAATGACAGAATGAAATGTACCCTAGACTGAAATTCCATACACATGTAGCAACTTTGAAAAAATACCACCAGAGCATAACTGACATTGCTCCTCCTGAATCTGTGGTTCAGCTAATGGATGGAGCCCACAAACACATATCTCTACCTGTGATTTTCCAGGTCCAAGACACAGTTTTTGCTATCTACACAAAATTGAAGAAATGTAGTATCCATAACATCATATCCAGTAGATCAGCAAACTAAACCACTGAAATTAAACCAATCCAAGCCGATGCTTCTGGCACAGCCACCTCAGAAAAGAGTGTATTCGCCAAGCTTATGAGTTCTACAAAATTGCCCGTTCTGCCTCTTCATGATTTCCTGAGTTTAGGTTCACATTTTTGCCAAAACATCATTCAAGTTTCCCGGGCAGATTCTTACCTAGGTTTCCAGAGTAGCTGAATAGTTTGCCAACACCTCTTCAAGGTTGTCCTTCTCCATGCCCTCAACAATCTCCCCAAACACACAAGGCTTTGCTTTGGCCATTGCTGCCTCTTTTGGGCTGCACATGCATTAAGTCATACAGAGAGACCCTCCTGCTAACATTGCACAGAATATCTCTTTGTTGAACTTAATAAATTGCTTTATTACTGCTATTTCCTAGGTGTTTACACCATGATGGTCTCCAAAACCTTTTTGTCCACAGCTCCTTGTGGTTCGTTCCATTTCTATGGTATTAAACAGGATTCATTTAATGTCTCTGACATCTACTGAGATGCAGTAAAAAGCCTTAAATGTACTATTATTATTTTCTTAAGCATCTCATCTATATATATAAAAATGGAATGGGTGGGTCGTCGGGTGGGCCTTTTTTTCATTCCGTCGTTTTTTCGACGTTTTGAAAATGTAGAATGATTATTTGATTTTTTTGTTTTTATTTGATCGTGTCTATGTAGCCGCCGTCGTAATAAAGTATCGCTAAAATCGTCATTTATCGTAATTTATTTTTGACGTATAACGTCGCCGTCGTCGAGGTCAGTGATACCACTGCAAAAAATCTGCTTACGGTTGAAAGACACGCCCCTACTCACTGGACAGTTAAAAACACCAATCAAACTAACGATGACATCAAGTATTACCCAATAAAAAGTAGTAAAGGAGGCATCTTCATAAAATGCGTGTGGGATGATTTGCATGAGACGCTGCTTTAAAAAAAAAATTATAAAAAAAATACGGGATAAATCCCGTCCAGTATTGATTCAAAATGGGACGCACAATTTCATTCTCAAACGCGGCACGATTCCGTATTTTAAAGGACGGGTGGCAACCCTACAGTGCCAGGTAACCACCCATACAATCAGATTGTGATTCAGACTAGGAATGCAATGAATGTAATTACCCCCGATCTACATACAAGGCGAAAGTCTTGCAACATTCAAAGATGATGGTTTGGGATAAGTACACCATACAACATAAAAGAGCTTATGAAGCCTTGAACCGAAAAAAGCAACATCTCAGAGATCGTAAAAAAAAAAATAGGAGCTAATGTCGTTTTACTCGCTGTAGATTTTAGTCAAACATTACCAGTTATTTCACGAGGGAGACCAGCACATCAACTCAACGCGTGTTTAAAATCCATGCTTCTCCCACGCTCGGTTATATGTCGCGTGTTCTCGGGTAGGTGCACCAAAAAATGTATACATTTAAGCATGTAATGGGCAAACAAAAAATGAGGTATACCCGAAGGCACAGCAGTAGTACTTAATGTAACTTTATTTCTTAAATGTTAATGTTTTACTGTTTAATAATTTATACGCTTCTTATATGTTGTTCAAATTCTTTTATCAAAATACCACTGACAGCGCAATGCACGATAACATCGAGTGAATACACCATACGCATCCGCCCACGGCTGCCCTGCTGTGCGCAGATAGGACTTGATTGTACAATAAAATAAAATAAAGATAAAAAGACTAAAACAATCATCACCCATAAAGCGGATAGTAGACGTGACGTACTATATGTGTACCACATTTCAAGTGTATAGGTGCAACGGTTTGCGAGCTACAGGTCATTTAAAATCCTGGACAGACACACAAATTGCCACGGTAGCAAATTACAGAAGAAGATTTTACTGTTTAATAATTTATATTTATATGAAATGTGCTTCTTATATATTACTTCATATTCTCATATGATAATGATGTTAATGTTTATATTGATTTCTGTGTTATTAAAACTGCATGTATGTATGTATATGTATATATATATATATATATATATATATATATACTAGCAAAATACCCGCGCTTCGCAGCGGAGAAGTAGTGTGTTAAAGAGGTTATGAAAAAAAAAAGGAAACATTTTAAAAATAACGTAACATGATTGTCAATGAAAGCCCGTTTCACTCAGTAAGTCTTATGTGTGTGTTTATGTATGTGTGTGTATATATATGTACATGTGTATATGTAGATATGTATATATATGTATATGTATATAAATGTTTATGTGTGTGTGTGTATATTATATATATATATATATATATATATAAAATATATATATATATATATATATATATATATATATATATATATATATATATATAAAAGACAGCAACAGTTATAACAATGACAACACAATTACATTGACAATCATGTTACGTTATTTTTAAAATGTTTCCTTTTTTTTTTCATAACCTCTTTAACACACTACTTCTCCGCTGCGAAGCGCGGGTATTTTGCTATATATATATACGAGCTGTATATACCCGGCGTTGCCCGGGGCAGAAGTAACCTAATCGGTCAAACACTTACATATATACCAAAGTAAACCTAATCGGTCAAACAGTTACATATATAAAAAAAGCGAACCTAATCGGATAAACAGCTTCATATATACAGAAGCGAACCTAATCGGACAAACAGCTTATCTATATACATAAGCAAACCTAATTGGTCAAACAGTTACATAAATACAAAAGCAAACCTAATCGATGAAACAGCTTCATATATACAGAAGCGAACCTAATTGGTCAAACAGTTATGCATGTGCAGAATAATTTTACAAAGATTATGCGTGTTAACAATCATTAAAAAGAAAAGATTGAGGAACTCTTCTTCTATATGTGATGAAGCTGGATGAAGCTGACTTGACGAAGACGTAGGTGGCATAGATTGGTTTTTCTAAAACAGAAGAAAAAAATGAGTATCTATTATTATTTTAAATTAGAATGAAAATGAGAACCTTCATTAGAGATAGATTATCCGTATTAAAATATGTGCATGAATAAACTTTTGCTAACTCTCTAGCAAAAGTTTATTCATACAAATTGGCATGGGATGGCTTTGTGAAAAAGTAAAAATTAGATAAAAATAAATGAGAATGCGTACTTCGATTTGACTGAGATTATCTGTAATGATGAAAAAAAAGTTTAGTATGTTTTTTTTTCCATACGGGAAGGATGTAAAACCTTACATAGGCACCCTTCAGCCCGTACTGAAGGGTACTGTCAGATTCTTACTGACTAAAAAACACCCTTTTTATTCCACAGCTACCCCAAAAACCACTATTAGGCATTACTTTGGGGTGGCAATAGTTTAGTTATGAAACAGCTGGGTCCTGAAAAAAATCTGTCTTATTAGTGGCTTCATCACATATAGAAGAACAGTTCCTCAATCTTTTCTTTTTAATGATTGTTAACACGCATAATGTTTGTAAAATCATTCTGCACATTCATAACTGTTTGACCAATTAGGTTCGCTTCTGTATATATGAAGCTGTTTAACCGATTAGGTTTACTTTGGTATATATGTAAGTGTTTGACCGATTAGGTTACTTCTGCCCCGGGCAACGCCGGGTATATACAGCTCGTTAGATATATGTAGCCATAAGTATTCTGTACAAAAATTAATAGAAATTAAATAGCACCCATCCAACCAGCTACCCATCCATCCATTTTCTTAAACTGTTTATACAGAGCAGAGTTGCAGGGAAGCTGGAGCCTTTCAGTAAACAATGGGCATGAAACCCATGGACATGGTGCCAGCCCATTGTAGGGTGAACACACACACAGAAAGACACATACTTATATATGACAGGCCAATTGGGTCTTGCCAGTGTCCCTAACCTGCATGTCTTTGGGAGTAACCCAGAACACCCAGAAGAAACCCAGGCAGACATATGGAGAACATGCTATCTCCACGCATGGAGCACCCAGGACACACCCTGTTTGCGAGGCAGTAGTGCCACTGTGCTGCCCAAAACTGAACTACCATTATAGTCAATCTCTAAAAATACTAGTATCATTAGAAAATGTGTTTCAGAAGAAAGTATATTGACAGGGCAAGAAAGAATATATTTATATATAACCAGTTTTATAAGAAAATGTACTAAATTTTTAAAGATGTTATTCTAAAGTGCATCAGAATGTTTACTACTAGTTTTCCACTATAATTACAGAAGCCCATAATTCTTAATTGCATTATAATAAAGTTTTACAGTCTGAGCTTCATGTACTTTCTCCAGTATAATTTATGTTTTATTGTTATTCTTTATTTTTGCTGATTCTTTCTTCTCTTTGACATTATGAATGTACATAATATGCATCTATTTTTAATTCTATTAAACAAATTCCTACAATTACATTAAAACTACTTTCACAAATTTCATTTCCCCCTCACTGACTTGTTACCACCATTCAGTTTCATATTAGTAGATGTGAATGAAATATTTACAGTACTTACTCATTGTGTGGCTACCTCGTTTCACAGCAAATTCTCTCAAATGAAGAAGCCTCTACACTTTGTCCTCTGTTCCTGGAAGCTGGTTGCTCCTCCTTTTTTTTTTGAAAAAAAAAACTAAAAACCATAGTTGCTAATGATTAACAAACAGTATTTTCTTGAAAGTGTGAGTATGATTCATGGACTGCTGTTATGACTATTCTTTGGTGCGTAGTTTATCAAAATTACCTAGAAGAGCTGTTGAAAGAATGGAAAGGTTAAGAGATTAAAACAATATTGAAGGCTGTATGTATTGCAAACTTTTGCCAGCTGGGTCAACCCACCGCTGTGAAAACAAAAAAAAAACCATGAAGCCGCACCTCTTTCATACTGAAAACACATTGAACCTGTCTGTATTATTTCTCCATTTAGTGGTCAGAAATTGTGATATTTAAAAAGATTAATAAACTACTTCAGTATATTAAATGTACAAAAGTTTACATTTACTGTAAGCAAGTTCAATAATATGTATTTAATTTGTCAATAAGCATGACTTCCATTTGGAACCTCAGAACATTTTACACTTTTTACAAATAAATTATAAATAAAATAAAACAGGGTAACTCTATACATATAATCGTATAAACATATAAAGACAGAATGTTTTTTTAATAGGTTTCTTAAAATTTATGACTTTAATAATGTACATAAATATACAGTATAGTGTCTATGATATTGGTGATCTGACACTGGTCTGTCACTGATGATGCTGATATCATCTATCCATGCTGATGTCCCATCATGAACTCCAAGCACCACTACTGGACACTGAAAACAGAAAGTAAATGGAAAAGGCTCAATAACCACTATATTTAACAACCTCTACATTAATTAAAGAGCAGAATGAACAACCTTACCTTCTGATGTAATAGCTGTAATAAAATAACGAGCCTTCAGCTTCATTTTATGAATTTTACATGCTCTTCTTAAGTGTGCATGGAATTTGTCTGCAGGTGAATTTCCTCCCAAATTCTAAATAATGGCTTGCTTAAATATATCCTGTCTAAGGTTGATTGGTACCTCAGTGCTGCTGGGATAGATTTTGGTCCTCATGACCCTTACCTAATCTGACAGAATACTCAACTGAATATCTGCAAAGAAGCATTAAAGGTTTGAACAACCCACCCATCAAGTTGGTTGGCACAGTGGTACAGAGGTTAGTCAGATATCAGTTTGATTCCCTACCTTGTACAGCATGTCCATTAAGTTAAACGACAAGTCTGAATTTAGTCAAGTTTGGGTGCATTTTTCATTTTGCTATGCAAAATACAGGCATCCCCTTCCAGGAAAATCTTGTAGGACAAAATCAGACATACTCTTTGATTTTATAGATAACGAGCTGTATATACCCGGCGTTGCCCGGGGCAGAAGTAACCTAATCGGTCAAACACTTACATATATACCAAAGTAAACCTAATCGGTTAAACAGCTTCATATATACAGAAGCGAACCTAATTGGTCAAACAGTTATGAATGTGCAGAATGATTTTACAAACATTATGCGTGTTAACAATCATTAAAAAGAAAAGATTGAGGAACTGTTCTTCTATATGTGATGAAGCCACTAATAAGACAGATTTTTTTCAGGACCCAGCTGTTTCATAACTAAACTACTGCCACCCCAAAGTAATGCCTAATAGTGGTTTTTGGGGTAGCTGTGGAATAAAAAGGGTGTTTTTTAGTCAGTAAGAATCTGACAGTACCCTTCAGTACGGGCTGAAGGGTGCCTATGTAAGGTTTTACATCCTTCCCGTATGGAAAAAAAAAACATACTAAACTTTTTTTTCATCATTACAGATAATCTCAGTCAAATCGAAGTACGCATTCTCAATTTATTTTTATCTAATTTTTACTTTTTCACAAAGCCATCCCATGCCAATTTGTATGAATAAACTTTTGCTAGAGAGTTAGCAAAAGTTTATTCATGCACATATTTTAATACGGATAATCTATCTCTAATGAAGGTTCTCATTTTCATTCTAATTTAAAATAATAATAGATACTCATTTTTTTCTTCTGTTTTAGAAAAACCAATCTATGCCACCTACGTCTTCGTCAAGTCAGCTTCATCCAGCTTCATCACATATAGAAGAAGAGTTCCTCAATCTTTTCTTTTTAATGATTGTTAACACGCATAATCTTTGTAAAATTATTCTGCACATGCATAACTGTTTGACCAATTAGGTTCGCTTCTGTATATATGAAGCTGTTTCATCGATTAGGTTTGCTTTTGTATTTATGTAACTGTTTGACCAATTAGGTTTGCTTGTGTATATAGATAAGCTGTTTGTCCGATTAGGTTCGCTTCTGTATATATGAAGCTGTTTGTCCGATTAGGTTCGCTTCTGTATATATGAAGCTGTTTGTCCGATTAGGTTCGCTTCTGTATATATGAAGCTGTTTATCTGATTAGGTTCGCTTTTTTTATATATGTAACTGTTTGACCGATTAGGTTTACTTTGGTATATATGTAAGTGTTTGACCGATTAGGTTACTTCTGCCCCGGGCAACGCCGGGTATATACAGCTCGTATATATATATAGCAAAATACCCGCGCTTCGCAGCGGAGAAGTAGTGTGTTAAAGAGGTTATGAAAAAAAAAGGAAACATTTTAAAAATAACGTAACATGATTGTCAATGTAATTGTGTTGTCATTGTTATAACTATTGCTGTCTTTTATATATATATATATATATATATATATATATATATATATATATATATATATATATATATATATATATATAATATACACACACACATAAACATTTATATACATATACATATATATACATATCTACATATACACATGTACATATATATACACACACATACATAAACACACACATAAGACTTACTGAGTGAAACGGGCTTTCATTGACAATCATGTTACGTTATTTTTAAAATGTTTCCTTTTTTTTTTCATAACCTCTTTAACACACTACTTCTCCGCTGCGAAGCGCGGGTATTTTGCTAGTATATATATATATATATATATACATATACATACATACATGCAGTTTTAATAACACAGAAATCAATATAAACATTAACATCATTATCATATGAGAATATGAAGTAATATATAAGAAGCACATTTCATATAAATATAAATTATTAAACAGTAAAATCTTCTTCTGTAATTTGCTACCGTGGCAATTTGTGTGTCTGTCCAGGATTTTAAATGACCTGTAGCTCGCAAACCGTTGCACCTATACACTTGAAATGTGGTACACATATAGTACGTCACGTCTACTATCCGCTTTATGGGTGATGATTGTTTTAGTCTTTTTATCTTTATTTTATTTTATTGTACAATCAAGTCCTATCTGCGCACAGCAGGGCAGCCGTGGGCGGATGCGTATGGTGTATTCACTCCATGTTATCGTGCATTGCGCTGTCAGTGGTATTTTGATAAAAGAATTTGAACAACATATAAGAAGCGTATAAATTATTAAACAGTAAAACATTAACATTTAAGAAGTAAAGTTACATTAAGTACTACTGCTGTGCCTTCGGGTATACCTCATTTTTTGTTTGCCCATTACATGCTTAAATGTATACATTTTTTGGTGCACCTACCCGAGAACACGCGACATATAACCGAGCGTGGGAGAAGCATGGATTTTAAACACGCGTTGAGTTGATGTGCTGGTCTCCCTCGTGAAATAACTGGTAATGTTTGACTAAAATCTACAGCGAGTAAAACGACATTAGCTCCTATTTTTTTTTTTACGATCTCTGAGATGTTGCTTTTTTCGGTTCAAGGCTTCATAAGCTCTTTTATGTTGTATGGTGTACTTATCCCAAACCATCATCTTTGAATGTTGCAAGACTTTCGCCTTGTATGTAGATCGGGGTAATTACATTCATTGCATTCCTAGTCTGAATCACAATGTGATTGTATGGGTGGTTACCTGGCACTGTAGGGTTGCCACCCGTCCTTTAAAATACGGAATCGTGCCGCGTTTGAGAATGAAATTGTGCGTCCCGTTTTGAATCAATACTGGACGGGATTTATCCCGTATTTTTTTTATAATTTTTTTTTTAAAGCAGCGTCTCATGCAAATCATCCCACACGCATTTTATGAAGATGCCTCCTTTACTACTTTTGATTGGGTAATACTTGATGTCATCGTTAGTTTGATTGGTGTTTTTAACTGTCCAGTGAGTAGGGCGTGTCTTTCAACCGTAAGCAGATTTTTTGCAGTGGTATCACTGACCTCGACGACGGCGACGTTATACGTCAAAAATAAATTATGATAAATGACGATTTTAGCGATACTTTATTACGACGGCGGCTACATAGACACGATCAAATAAAAACAAAAAAATCAAATAATCATTCTACATTTTCAAAACGTCGAAAAAAACGACGGAATGAAAAAAAGGCCCACCCGACGACCCACCCATTCCATTTTTATATATATAGATGAACCTGGGATATTTGTTAGTTGTGCAAACTGATAACCTAAAACAGTGGACTTTTTGCTTCTATTCCACAGACAGAGCTTGATCCTTTCATGTAGAACACTTTCCAAACAGTAACAACAGATTCCTTCTTTAGGCTCTCCTACCTTAGTATTCAGAGTTAGGAACCCTTCCTTTGGTTGAGCACCCATCTCAACTGAATGGGAGTGCCAATTGTAAGCACTGCTCCCACTGTTGTTCTCACTCTGGTTACCTGTCTTGATGGGTCACGAGTCTTGCAGAGACCTTGTAGGGAAGAGCATTCTTTAATTTACTTCCAATGGCTTTTTATGGGCATTGTCACTTCCTTGAAGCTTCCATTTTGTCCCTGCAATAGAGCATAACACGCTTTGAGGCTCCCAAAGTTATTTGTTGTTCCCTAATAGCAGTGTTATATGTTAATGAAGTAGACACACTCACTATGTATATGTACAGTCTGAGAAAGAGTGTCTACCTTCTCTGCACCGTGCATCCAAACATCACCGTCATAACAGACAGGAAAAAGAAACCAGAGCAGTCTGCAGTCACATCAAGGTATGTATTTTGCTACTTGATGCATTTCTTATTTTTATCTAAATAAAAAAAAGAAAAAAAACTTAGCAACACTCAATGCCCATATTTTGTATTTGCAATGCATGGGCAAGAAAGAAGGCAGTTAATTATGGACTTGGCATGACAGCTTTGAAATATCTGCCTGATAGTCAGTATTTAAGCAGATTACAGATAGCTCTCAACTTAGTTGTGAAGATGAGATGCATCTCAGCTAAAGATTTTGATCATTAGATGTTAAAACAGTTTTGCAGAGGCTCCAGGAGTAACAGTCTTATTATTATCCTTCATCTGGAATATAAGAAAGACAACTCACTTTCTTTCTCTGAATTATTACTGTTACTGAGGTCTAACAAAGATAAGCAGATCAGTAAGCCTAGTTCGATGAGGCAACATCTTGACCTTTCAAAGTCAAAATTTCAATCTGGTTCTTACCAGAAATAGCATATCATAAGTGTGCTTGATATACATGGTTTCCCACATGACTCACAACCTACTAAGAAATTGCAAAAAGGGATTGCCCATCTTAGGTCTCAGTTTGCTTCCTGTGATAATAATAATAATAATAATAATAATAATAATAAATTTTATTTATATTGCACTTTATATTTTAGCAATCCCAAAGTGCTACAGAGTAAAAATAGAATAATAAAATAAAAAAGAACAGAAGAGTCTATAAAATACTTTAACAAAATGACTTTCTAAAAAGATGAGTTTTTAGGTTTCGCTTAAAGGCCTCAGTCGACTGTGGGGCTCTCAGGTAATCAGGGAGGGCATTCCACAGCCTCGGCGCCACCGATGAAAACGCCCTGTCACCCATGCTGCTGAGCTTAGTTCTGGGGACTTGAAGAGTGTTAGTGAGTACAGAGCGGAGGGAACGTAAGGAGTTATGGGGGGTAAGGAGTTCCTGTAGACACCGGGTAGGCACAATGCAGTAGCAGACCTCTTATCCCGAGCAGTTGTGCCAACTGCAGTACAGCAGATTTGTGACCTGGAGCCAGATCTGGTGTTTATGTTGCATGCTCCCCTCTCTTCTGTTATCTCTTTGGACCAGCTGTGCCAAGCATCTAGGGATGACCCTGCTTTTTCCAAACTTTGCTGTTTTATTAGGGATGGATGGCCCACCACAATAGAACAGGAACTGATTCCATACTATAGGGTTCAGGACGATTTATTCTGTTGGGAAGATGTCTGTATTGCTCGAGGCCATCGTACTCTCATACCAGCAGTGCTACGAGCGCAAGTTTTGCGAATGGCACATGAGGGCCATTTGGGCATTGTTAAGCTGAAACAGCATTGTAGAGATATAGTGTGGTGGCCTAATAGAGACCGTGAGTTGAGATACTGGTAAAGGACTGCACTGCCTGTCTCCTCAGTGGCAAATCCCCACCTAGTCCACCAGCTCCTCTTACTCCTGTACAATGGCCACTTGCTCCTTGAAAGCACATTCAAGTCAACATTTCTGGTGAATTGCTTGGTGCTCCACACCACGCTCGCTATCTCTTGATGGTGTATGATCTCCATTCCAAATGGCCAAAAGCCCTGCCTCTTGCCACTGTGACTACCCAATCCAGTATTAGGAGCCTGGATTACCTCTTCGCTCGGTGGGGCTTGCCAGACATGATAAATACTGATAATGGGACCCAGTTTATTTCTGGTGAATTTCATAATTATTTGGAAGAGAAGGCCATTAAGCACATAAGAACTGTTGTATATCACCTGGAATCGAATGGCAGGGTCGAATACTGCAACCACACGATAAAAAATAAAGGTTGGCAGTTTGAGGCAGCTCTCCTCCAGACCCTGTTACATTTTAGGGGAACAAAACATACCACAACAGGCGTATCACCTGCTTCCTTAATGTTAGGTAGAGAGCTGACTCTTCCTTTGGACCGTCTTTCTTTGGGTAAATCGTTACCTATACCAACACTCTCACAGACACAGGCCCATGTTACCTCTCAACAGCAGTATATGCAGCAGCATTTCATTCAGGCCAGAAAACCAAAACTGCCATTACTAAAGGAATGAGACTGGGTGCGTGTGTGGCTTCCTCGCCGTATCAACAAGATGAGACCCCGTTGGTCAGATCCATTGAAAATTACTCGGCAGCTTGGACCAGCTACTTTTCTTCTGCAAGATGGTTCTAGGCGTCACACAAATAGTCTGAAAAAAGTCACATCACCAAGTCACCTTCATCATGGCCCAAAAATGCATAGCCTGATGGCATGGGAGCTCCAAACAGTGGCTGGAAAAGGACTGGCTGCTCCTCAATCACTCCCACGGGTTTCCAATGAGGCTTCACATTCATTCAGGCACAGATGACCTCCCTCCTGGATTAAGGACTATGTTACCAAGTAGGCCTTCATTTTAAAAAAAGGGAGGGGAAATGTGAAGTCTGTGCAGAAGCGGATTTGGGGGGTTGTAGGAGGAAAATGGAAGTATTGGTTGTTGGTGTGGATGTTAAATAAAGAAAAGATAGTTAAGCATTACACGTGTGTGAACTGCTATTTCTGATACAACACTTCCCTTAAAGCTTCCAAAAGTGAACTTTCAAATGGCCAAAAGACCTCAAGCCTGACATTGAGAGTGGGGACCCACTCACCCACACTAAGACTAAAAATCCAATCAATACAGACCTAAACCATGGCATTGTTTCAGTTGGGGTAAAGTTAGGCATAATTTCAGCAGTGATGACATTACTTTCAGTTATAGGATGAATGGAAACTAATGGAAACTGGTGGTTCTCACACTTCCACCCCTAATTCTATGTCTCAAGTTACTGTAGCATCTGCAGAAGCTGTGCACCAGACTAAGTTAACTAAAAGACTTATTGGCCATAAGTGCAGTGAAAATGTCATTACCTATGATGTGAATTGTAATTGTTTGCGTGATTCATGCTGCTAGGTGACTACCTATATCTTGCTTATTTTACAAAGATAAATTGTCTAACCTATCCATCAAATCTACTGACAGCTTACTGGAAGCTGAAGGAGCTAATGGTCAGCCAGTTCCTCACTTAGGGTATGCTGAAGTTGTGTGACTTTTTCGAACAACCTCTTTGAGATTGAACCTACAGGGGATGCATTGGCCTTTGTGGTTTCAGACATTTGTGCCAGCAGCAGTTTTCCTGTTTTGTTTGGATTCAGCACTCATAAAGTGCTGTATGATCAGTACTGTGGTAGGAATGTTTCAAGAACATTGCTTATATTTACAGACAACGTCTTAAAACCATTATACTTCGGAAGAAGCAGTAGATAAGTGGACCATGTTGATATGCTGAGAGTAAGAAAAAAGGCAAAGATGATCATTCCAGCAGAATGGAAAATTTCTATTAAAGGCAACGTTAGTTCCAGTACTGTTTGCAGAGAAATGTAGGTGCTACTTGAGTATCCCACAATGTCATTCTTTCCTGGTGGAATCTTTGTGGACAATTGCCTTGTTACCTACCAAGTCAACCTCTTTACAACTTATCACTTTGGGTGTTGCTCAGTAAAATGTTTCTTTTGATGTGGTTTCCAGCTCTTCCTCCCATTGTACAATTCCTTTTAAAATTGGATGTTATAGTTGATCTTCTCAATCCCAGCCTCTCAAATCAACCTCAGGGTCAAGTGATTAATAATCCAATTTCACAAGAACATTTCAACTGATTACATTGTTTTACATCACATCACTTACCATCTTCTCCAGAACATACATTTCTTTCTGCTGATGCAGTTATGTTTGTCTGCAACAGACAGTGATATCAGTGGTGATTCACTTTCAGTCATGTTGGTCGAATCTCTTGCATGCCACCCTAAAGCTGTACTCGATGACCTTAAGTATGACTGTGGAACTTTAATAACACCTACCTTTGCCAGGATAAGCTTATCAAGGACCAGAAAACTGATTCTCTTATTACAATACAATGCAATTTATTTTTGTACAGCCCGAAATCACACAAGGAGTGCCACAATGGGCTTTAACAGGCCCTGCCTTTTGACAGCCCCCTAAGTCTTGACTCTCTAAGAAGACAAGGAAAAGACAAGAAAAAACTCCCAAAAAAAAAAAACACTTTTAGGAAAAAAAACAGAAGAAACCTTGGGAATGGCAGTTCAAAGAGAGACCCTTTTCCAGTTAGGTTACGGCAGTTCAAAGAGATGCCCTTTTCCAGGTAGGTTGGGCGTAAAGTGGGTGTCAAAAAAGGGATAAATACAATACAATACACAGAACAGAGCACAAGTAATCCTCAATACAATGTAATAATGCAATATAAATATTACAAGTACAGAGCAGATTCAACAGCAGATGATATCACATAATACGTTTTGGATTTGTTTAGAGTCCTGGAGACCTTGGCCATCAAGCTGCTTCCCCCTATTGGCCATTCCACATCTGACTCATCACTGGGCCAGCCAAATTGATGAAAGGACCCCTCTATCCACAGATCATTTTTAAGAAGTATACAAATTAGTAAGCTCCACATTACTTCAGTATTGAGTCTCCTTGTCTGAAGTTGATGGTTAATTAAATCAGTTAGAATTGAAAAATGGTATGTTGTATAGGAACCTCCAATGTTTCTCAGTTGGTATTGCCTGAAACATATTGTTCTCACAAATCTTTATGATGACATAATACATTTGGGAATTGAGCACACTCTTGACCAAGTGCCATCTACGTTTTATTGGCCATTAAGGTCTCATAATGTGGAGAGGAAGATCAAATCATGTGACCTAGTCAGACAGAAATCTCAGACTAAAAAGCCTTGTGAGGAAATTCACCTTAATGGGAGGAGATTGTGTTTTGGTTGGAAATGTATGTCTGCATGGTAAGCATAAGTTAGCCAACTGCTGGGAACTTGCTGTTCATAGAGCGCTAAAACAGCTCAACGATTTGCCTGTCCATCCAGAGGGATAGAATGATCCTTGTGGAGTTCTGATTGGAGGAATAGATGAAGAACTTACTGACTTCAAACCAATTCCACAACCTAGAACAAGGCAGAGATCTGTACAAATGTCAACTGAAGAATGTTCAGAATCTGAAGAGGATGAACCATACTACTACCTAAGAAATTCTCAGAGTATGCGAAACGTTTACAAAGACATGTGAAATCCTATTGACCCCCAGAAGCTCTATAGCCAGTCATGCAGCTGTAATGCAAAATCTACCTGATTATTCACCAGCACAAACTGGAGCAAAACCTTCAGAAGATGTTCACTTGCCTAAAGCAATTGAAATTCCCTTTTATTCAATACAAAAGGGAAGATGATTTGCAGAACAATTTACCTGTCTTTGAGCCTGAGATGGAAGATTCTTTTGAGAAATTTGAAGAAGAATCTGCAATTGATTGATACTTTCTTGTTTCTGTGCCAGAGGCAGAGATCTCTGAACTAGAAAGGCGACCTGGTCTAAGCAGGGCTGGCAACTGGGCACTAATTCCTGGTGGTCCCCACAAAACAGCAGGTGACTGAACATCTAACAGCAGGGGCTACTGGGCACCAGGCAGCTGGGCATCTCCCAGCAGAGACAACTGAGCTAAAGCATACAAGCTAAGATGTGAGGGGTTTTTTTCTGTATGCGTGCTTCTAGTGCTTTGGAAGTCCTAGACTGTAACTCTGGTGTGTCCCCTCAAGGGGTCACAGACAGCAACTCAGGTTTGTCGCCTCCAGGTTCCACAGGCAGCAACTCAAGTAATTCCACTGCAGGGGTAATGGACAGTAACTGGGGTTCTCCTTCTGACATCTCCCATGAGGCTAACGAATCAGGCAGACCACCAACTGACTGGGGTAAATGGCCAGAATCAGCAAAATAGAGAGGTGAGTGTGAGGAGAAAGTACTCACCTTCATACAGGTTAAATCCGCTGTAGTCTCAGGCTTATTAGCACATTTCAGTAGAACATCAGCTACTGGCTCAGGAAGAACATTCCTCCCTGGGACTTTGGCAGCAGGTCTGTGACACTGAAGACTTGACTTGTTCTAAAACGTCCTTGTCAAGTTCCACAGACAACTTGTCTGCTTCCGCACTTCCTGGTAACACTCTGGAAGTAACACAACAGTCCCTGCACCTCTGCAGATTGTCTTACGTGGAGCAGTACTCTTGTTTTCTCTTGCAGCAGCTTGTTTCATGCTTCCATTTATTCTCGGAGTAGATGTCAGATGTCAGCACAATGCTGCTTGCACAATGCTGCTATAAATCTTACTTCTTTGTTCATAGTGGTGATTCATTTTATTAAGAACTGGGAGTCGCAGCGCTAAAGTGTTCCAAACCACGTAATCCAAAAAATACCCACAACACAGCAAAAACCGTCAAACCTGGCTAGTAACGAGAGCAAACACACAATCTGTATATATAAAAAGATTTATTTTTCACAAGAAAAATGTTCTGTAATAGTGGAAAGACAAATCCAAAAGCAAGCAAAGTCCCAATAGAGTATTCAAATTGTGGTTGAAAGACAGAACAACAAGATCAAAAATCCAATAAATCACAAAGCAAAATAGAAAACACAAGAAAACTTACTCACTCCCTAACATATTTGTATTAACAACCAGGAACTGTGGGAGACCCAACCCGGTTTATTGGTGATTGGCAGGTGGCACCACCTCTTGGGGGACCACCGACAAAACACATGGAAAATAACACAGGCAAAGAAAATACAGAAGATAATTAACAAAACTAACATTAACATAAATAAATGGCCCAACAAATAACAAAAAGGACATAAAACATACTGTACATTTGAACCCCAGCCAGGGGAGGAACACTAGCTGAAATATAACAATTTGAACTTTGCACAGTGGTCTTTCAGGGTTCTAGTTTCAGTCTTCATAAATAAATTCCTTTTTACACAATTGCGTTTTATAAAAACTAGTTAGTATCCTTTGTTTTGCTGATCCATTAACAGCGTTAAAAAGAATAATCTGCAGTGGTCAGAGATGCTATAAAAATCTCATGTTTTGTACATATTGAATTAGGACTGAATATGAAAATTGTCCCTGTTCTCTTAAATGCTACCCGTGATATGTATCTAGAGAATTATGAGAACCTTGAGATAAACAAGTCCATGATTAAATATGTCTATATATAATATATCATCCATCCATTTATTCAAAGCTTGGTAATCCATGGTGAGCCTCCAAGAGCCATTCAGCTTGTATTGTAATTGAATTATCTTAATTATGCCATCTTTCTCTATCCCTTCCAAGGCTTGAACTGATACTAGATGCAGTTTTTGAGGATATGGCTTTATATGTCAAGGCTTCATATCCAGTTTTCCACAGTCATTTTTGTTTTTTACCCAGGCTGATAAAGAGGCAATTCTTTACTCATCTTCCATCTTTTTTGCATAAATGATCCTTTAGTAAAACATTTAAGTGCCAAGTAACACATCCTGTTTTAAACTGCAGCTCACTATTTAATCATCAAGAAACTATATAAAAGCGGTCGGGATTGTCCTTCCGTCCCGTGAGTGCAAAGCATAGAGGTATTCCGCTTATCACAGACTTGCTACTTGCGGCTTGCGGTACGAAGCGACGCGATGTGAGCAGAGTTCTGGTGCTCCCATCGTTCCCTTGCTTTTGTGTGCGTTCTTGGAGATTAGGTAGGCTATTTTTAGATTTGTATACAAAGAAATTTTGTCCTGCCTTACTTCTTCTAACTTGGTCACTTTATTAGCAGTCATTCATTGACTTTTGCAAAACGACTAAAGGCAAAGCCCTCACTGACTCACTCATCACTAATTCTCCAACTTCCCGTGTAGGTAGAAGGCTGAAATGTGGCAAATTGGTTTGAAGTCAGGCTCATTCCTTACAGCTTACTTACAAAAGTTAAGCAGGTTTCATTTCGAAATTCTACGCGTAACGGTCATAACTGAATCCTACTTACGTACATACTGTATATACGTTCATAGCCTGCAGCTCGGTCGCCGTGTGAGGTGGGGTTGCGACCTGCGTCCCCTGGCCTCCCACGTAGTTGGCTGCTTGCCTATATTGCGTCCCCCATCCCCACGCCTCCCACGTAGTTGGCTGCGTGCCTATTTTACACATTTGGAGAACCGCCAATGCCTCTTAAACATCTTAGATTCACAGGTGACAATTTGAGTAGTGGACACTTTGATGTTTATGAATGTTTCAACTCTCAAAAGCTGGATGCGAAGTTATCGATGAAACCGGTTGTATGCTAACAACGCTTGACAGATGCCGAATGTCACTTCAACACAACAAGTCCTGCAAATACTAACGTAATTGAAACAAACCATGAAACTCAAACCGATTATGACAGCAGCAATCCAAGCTGTGAGAAAACAGTAAAAAGGAGGCGTGTCAGACGTCGTGGTACATTTTCTGATGCAGCTAGGCGGAAACAACTTCATGACGCTGCCGCCAAATACTCGCAGAAAAATCCACAAGTTAATAGACACGCTGTTGCTAAATACTTGCAGGCAAATCCACAAGTTAATAGACCTTCTGTTTCTAGGTACGATCCCAATAATAAAAAGCGGCTCATACAAAAACAACAGGTTTGGCTCAAAAAACCCGATTGTGGATTTGCGTATAGCCACTGAAACTTTGTAATGGCACGAGACTTCAGGTCACGTGTCTGCAAAAGAACCTAATTGAGGCAACTATTTTTACTGGCAGTGGCTCAGGGGAGAGCTTTTTACTCTTCGCATCCCTGTTAAACCCTCTGATCTCCCATTTCAATTCAAACACCTCCAATTTCCAGTAAGGCTCTGCTTTGCAATGACAATTAAGTCTCAGGGACAAACCCTACAAAAGGTTGCCATTGATTTGAGGCAAGATTGCTTTTCACATGGCCAACTGTATGTTGCATGCTCAAGAGTAAGCTCAGTGCACAGCTTGGTCAAATTACAACCGGAGGACCGAACTGACAACGTGGTATACAAAGAGTTCCTTAACAAATAATTATTTGTATATTTTCCCTCAGTTTAAAAATGTTTACTTTTCTTCTTAATAACAATTTTAAGGCAGTATTTCGCCACTGCGAAGCACGGGTATTTTGCTAGTGGTGTAATATTGTATGTTTCATAGTTCTTAATATTTCGTCATCTTCTTCATTCATTGCTCATAAATGCTCTTCTTGCTAGGCGGTCAGCTTTTAAAAATTCTCAGGAAAACCCGAGTCATTATTTTTCATAAACTGAAGTGTATTTCAGCTTGACTTGACATTCTTCCTCCTGAATTGTTTTGCCTAATGTCCAGGGTTAACACAAAGTTAACTCTGTCTCTTTCTATATTACTTATTCTCACATTTCTGAACTTTAGCTGGGGCAACCTTCTAAGTCAGGCCTTTATGTCTTGAATTTTCCTTTTAAGAACATCTCAGCAAATTCCACAATATCAATATCTGCCTCAAAGCATTACAAAATTACTAAATATGTCACAGCTCACAATCATCTAAACCCTTAACAGCTGGTTTATCATTTTTTAAATATAAGAATAAAAAAACTACCAAGGACTTTTGCATCCTATGGATAAATCCCATGTATATTTCTGATTTTCTTCAGTTAGTCAATACACTGCCTAACCTGTTTTTTAACAAGACATTCTTTTACTCAGTATTTTGTATCTTCTCTACTAGGGAGCACAAACAGTTCTTGACATTTATTTTAATTTGCACCATCCACGTCTACTTCTACATCCTTTCTTTCATTTGATATGGAATCATATAGCCTAGACCTGTATCATCATTGCTATTGTTATGTAAAGCATAGTTGCCATCTTTTAAAATAACTTGTGTACTTCTATTCTGGAAGGATATACAGTAGACTAGGTTTATACTTTATTAAATTTATCTTTGTTTATTCCATCTTTTTTATTAAATTTGTAATTTTAGTATTTTTTTCTTTCTTGTTTAATTTACCAACCTTAATTGTTTAAGCATATTCATGGATACATTTTGCTCATTAGCTTGTTTACTTGCTTTTGCCCCTTTGTATAGTTTCTTCCTTTTTCCATCATTGAGATAACTGAGAAAAGTATCATGTAGCTTTTTATCCATGACATCCTCTGGCATTTGCCACTTTAAGAGATCAGACAGACGAAGATAAAGAGTTTGGGCACCCCCATGGTTACCCCATATAACTGAAATTTTGAAAACAAAGAAAAACATACAATAATTGTGGAGACGTCTTTTCAGATGTAGGTTCTCCTCTGAACTGACTCAAGGCGGTGGATCTTCTGGTCTTAGGTCTCTCCAGTAGGATAAGGTGGGTCCATCAATCTTCCAGTCTGCACAGGGAGGAAGAGAAAAGGCATTAGCATACAACTCCAACCCCTGGAGTGGCAGGGAATTACATTCACCAGAGCCTTTAACCTGTCCCCTAGGCGCACATGTATGACACCATATGCATTCTTTCATTCTTGTGCTGGCCAAACACTATTCTTTGAGTTTTACATTTAAAAAAAAATCTATACATATGCTTACTTTAATTTGTGTTATTTATTTAATATTTTAATGTATGCAATTCTGAGATCAGTTTCTGACATTCCAACAGGGATATTACCCCTATTTTGTACAGATTCTCCCATGACTATTGAGTAATACTAGTCAAAGAGACAAAAGACATCTTAAAAGCTGGACTTAATTGCCCTTTCCGAACCAATACATCTCTCTATTATATAAAAAAAAACTTGGGTCGAGACGTGACCATCTCCGAAAGACTTTGACGTCCTGCGAGACTAGACTTTACAACCTTTGGAAGCAAGTTCCATGAGACAGTGACTTTTGCAAGTAACGCCCTACTTACAACCAATTTAAAACAAGATCACGGACATCAAACCTCTCAGTTGTTGGAACGCTTTTGGCAGACACACTTCATGTGTTCTCAGCTCTTTTTTTTACGTTTTTACGTAAATTTTATACGTTCTAGATGGCACGTCAACGACTAAGTGAAGAGAAAAGAGCAGCGTGTCGAAAAGAGACTCAAAAGTGTTGGAAAGAAAAGAAGGCAAAAAAGAATGCAAAAAAGAACAATAATAATCTATGTGGAAATTCTGAAAATAAGGAAAGTAATAATCAGCCCGGAACAAGTCGAATTGAAAACATCATAGTTCCAATTGGGGTCAGAAATAAAAGACATTCAAAAACATTGGTGCGATACACATGCAGAGCACGAGCAGGAGACAAGACGTGATTTTCTCGAAAAGACACTTATACATTCCACGAGAAAGAGATTTAACCACGCCCGGGGCCAGACATAAAGAACATAGAGTAGATGACAAAGTAGAATGTCGTAAAGAATTAAAAAATGTTGGCGCGGTACACTTGCAAGTTAGAGATAATGAAAGTACTAAAATTCTAAAGTTTCAAAAAATGATAGTAATAATCACATTAGCGCAAATAAACAGAAATTATTACTTGGTGAAATAACGGAACAGCGAAAAGAGATTGAATATATTGTTTGGATTTAAACTTTACTTCAGAGATTTGTAGATCGTCTAATTCGTGTTGCCAGTGAGAATTAAAAGATTACAAAAACTCTGGCGTGGTATGAAGGCCCGTGAGACGAATACTTTTAACATGAGATTCTTTCAAGTCACGGCTTACTTACAACTATTTTCAAAAAAGACCATGATCATCTAACCTTAGTCATGTAAATGCTTTTGTCAGACACACTTCCTGCACTCTCAGCTCTTATAAATTTTATCAGGACAATAATTCTATACCTGCGGTTGGCTGGTGCCCTGCCCGGGGTTTGTTTCCTGCCTTGTGCCCTGTGTTGGCTTGGATTGGCTCCAGCAGACCCCCGTGAACCTGTAGTTACAATATGGTGGGTTGGATAATGGATGGATGGATAATTCTATACATTCTAGATGACACGTCAATGACAAAGCAAAGAAGAAAGAGCATGGACAAACATTCGAGAAAGTCATTTTATTTATTAGAGAGAAAGAAACGGTTTTCTCTCACAAGCAGTTATACGTTGCATTTTCAAGATGTAAGTCCAAACACGGAATCAAAATTCAATGCGCTCTTGAAGAAAAGTTAATTCCAAATATTGTTTTTACTAAAGTTTTAAAGTAAAAGTGAAAATAATGCATATGTAATAATTCCCATGAACAATCTCTTTAAATTGTATATCTGGTAAACCAAACCCGGGGGTGGGCAAGTGGAGCGAGCAGGGGGCTAGTATAATATAGTAAAATGACCACTGCCACAATTGTATTTCCTGTTCCCTGACCCTAATTTAGGAAATATGGTGAGGTTTAATGATGGTCAGGATTCAGAAGTTAACCTGCAGGGGGAGCTATTGAAAACAGTGCATAAATGTACCTATCTAGGATCAATGGTAGCCGAGATGGAAAATTAAATGCAGAGATAACCCATAAAATGCAGTGTGGATCGAACAATTAGAAGAAGGTGTCAGGAGTATTGTGCTATCAAGGAATTAAAGTGAAGGTTAAAGGTAAGGTTTTCATGATGGTGTTAAGATCAGAAATGATGTATGGAGCTGAAACATGGGCAGTAAGAGGGGCATATGAGATGAAGTTGAATGTGTCCAAAATGAGAATGTTGAAACGAGAACGTCTGGTTTGTATACTTGCCGTCTTTGAAGACAACTCTCTCTGCATGGCTCATTTGCCTTTGCTATGCCTGGTGCGTTTCACACTGTCACTTCCTCTTTCATCTCATCACCAAAGCCAAACTGACCAGTCAGATTGTTCTGAAAAATTGGATACACAGACCTTACCATTTTATTATATTGTAAATGGCCAAGTGGGACACTGGACTGTCTCTTCCAAAGCTATTTCTCAGATTAACTAGGTCAGCTGATGAGCACACAGCAATCTATATGGTGCAAATCAGTCTCTTCTCTTCCTGATGGTTGACCTTCACATTTAGTAAAGATTTTGTTAAAGATTTCACAGATTTTCCAAAAGGATGTAAAAAATAGCCTCCATCCTTCCCAGATGTCCTTATATAAAACTTTCTGTTCGAGGTACAAGTGTGGTGGTCAACCAGGACTGAAGTACGGGGATGTTTATCCACATAAAGTCCCATAATTCCCCTATGCACAGAGAATAATAAAATAATTATATATAGTACAATGCTTATCATACTTAGAATCTGTCAATTATTCCACATTATGTAACTTTGTTACAAAATAAAGAATAATAGACTAAGTAAGGTTATGACTTTGATCCAACTAAGAATTTTATGTTTATATTTTGGTTTTGTTAAAAGGTTTGTTTGATTAGCATTATTCTGACATCTGCTTGGTTAACTACTATTGCTGCAGAGAATGGACTCGCTCTCTCTTCAAAGTAAACATCAGAATCTCAAGATGAGCAAGCAGAATAGAGTTTATTGTAAAGATGGACACAGCAGTCTCAGTTCAATGAAGTGAGAATCCTTCGTTGGGCAAATCTTGCATTTATTGCAATTCTTATCAGTATCTCTTTTGCACTTTAACATTTTTCATCATTATCTGCCTCCAGAAACAAAAATCCTTCATTCCTAAAGTTGATGCATTTCATGAATATTTTCTCATGCTTTATCAGAAATAATTGATTTTCTGCCCCTTACTGCCATCATTATTTTTAAAACCAAAACATAGTTACCACCCGTCCCTAGGAGTGACCTTCTCTCTGTGTCCACTAAATCACTTCTCCCATTCCTGACCTAGGGCTGGTAGATAATGTTGGCTTTCCATGCATTAAGAAAAAAAAAATACAGGCATGAGCCTTTAATGGTTTAACTCTTTCATAACCTAGCTAGTACAATATGTTCCAATTTAATTTGACAGAGATTACATTAATACATTAATTAAGTTTTAAATCCTCTATATTATCCCTTTAAACACCACAAAATAATTAAGATGCCTTTTCTCTACTGCTTAAACAATCTCAGTTCTCAGTTCAAAAAATAACAAATAATTTAATAATGTAAAAAGGGAGCCTGTTTGAAATACTTTGCCCTAGCATTGTGACCTGTGTCTTGTGAAAGCCTTAAAGTGAGCTCCCTGTCAAGTTTATTTCCATGTGTTTATTG
Source organism: Erpetoichthys calabaricus (assembly GCF_900747795.2). NCBI lineage: Eukaryota > Metazoa > Chordata > Cladistia > Polypteriformes > Polypteridae > Erpetoichthys > Erpetoichthys calabaricus. The sequence goes on along the minus strand of NC_041410.2, from coordinate 56,212,480 downwards.
TTTTTCTTGTCTGTGATCTGTATGAGTTTTCCCTCATTTCTCTGTAACACCCTTCTGAGTCAGAAATTACCTTGAAAGTCACAACAGGGATTGCTTTGTAAATCAATATGAATACTTTCCTAGTTTTATTGCCTTATTTGGAATGAAATATCTGTGCATTTTATCATGTCTTCAACCTAGGTTGAACTTTATTATTTAAAAGGATCTTGTGAAGGAAGGCTTTATCTTACTTCAGTAAACTAAGCTACAAAAACTTCTTTTTTTGATAACCTTGACGTTCCTACTAATAAGAGAAAGCAAATAATGAAAGAGTATGTCACGCAGGCTTTACAGGAACACACTCAAGAAAGGGAGCACCAGTGTAGAGGCATTCAAAGACACGCAAACATGGAGGAAAGGCACTGAATGTACATATAGGGTGAGAGATAGCAAATATTTTTTAATTATTCTATTACCTGTCTGCAACAGCTGCTATGGCTAGTTATTACTAAAACACATTGATTACAGGAAAAATGGTTAGCATTCATTTTATACTTCCTACCTGGGATCAGTACACCAGCGTGAGGACAGATACCATCATCATTCTTTATTTGGCAAGGAGTAACAGATGCAATATATATGGTGCTATACAACAAGGGATCTGGGCAGTTTCCATATTTTTAAACAGACCGGAAGATGAAGTGTAAAGTCAGAAACGAGTTATACACCAGGAATTTAACTGCCTAATGCCTTAGTACTAACCACAAGTCTTTGTCAGAAGGGATCTCTAATACCAGAAATCACAATAAGCACTTGCACAAAACTCTGTCCACAATGCTGGATGCAAATAGATTGATGGCACCAGCTTATAAAGAGTTGTGCCATGTACATCATCCAGTGTGACTTCTGGCACTGCAATCCCTAGCAACTGAATAATTGAATCCTAACAACAAAGTCTTCAAAATGTCTGAACCCCTAATGAGAAACAAAATGGCATCTGTGCTAACAGTGAACTGGGAGATGAACATTTTGAACAGAACCAGAAGATATGCCTAAAACAACAAAAAAGGAAAAACCAGGGGATGAGAATAAGAACATGAAGCCAAGACGTGAGATAAAATCAAACTTGAAAGAACAAGCAATAGGCCAAAACCGAATGAAACACCTGAGAATATTTAGAGCAGCGGTTCATTAATCAGGGCTCCCTGTGGCTGCAGGTTTTCATTCCATCCCATTCCGTCTCTTAATCTGACTGCTACCTTAATTAAGCAAGACATTATTTCACAATTTCTGTTTTTTACAATCTGACAGAAATCACACACTGATTATGCTGTATTTTTATTGAATGAAACAGGCATTTATAAGTGATAGACAGTAAGAATTAATTATTTTTAGTTTCATTTTTTTAATCTATTTTAATGTTCTGTCTATTTAAGAAAATCTTTACTAATAAACACATAATTGGGTAACACTGAAGTAGTTATTCCTTTCAGAGTCATTTGTGCTGGTGTCTGCTCAGCTCAACATTAGTTGTCTGTATTCAAACATAACTCAGAAAAAGTGAATTAAAAAGTTAGCATTTAAAGATACAGTAAAAATGAAATTTTATGTTAATTTACTGTAAGTATAAATTTGACACTACAACACTTTCCTCAAGCCAAAATAAAAGGAAAATACAGGCAGACTTATTAAAACAATCTAATCAAGTAAAGGTAAAAATGACAAACTGGTTGGAGTAAAAACCTGCAGCCAGAAAATACCCTCGGGACTGAACGCTGAGAAACACTGATTTAGAGCAAGGCATTTGTGATAAGATGTTTGGTATCTGCAAATTGGATAAGGAAACAAACCCCTAGCTGTCCTTTATCCCATTGTGTCAGTTACTGACAGTTTACAACTTCTGAGGTCATGCCCCTAGAAATGTAGGGAAGCGCACTTAATGACGGAAACTCAAAATGGCAGCAATAAGGAGGTAAAATGGTATTTAAGACATTAATAAAACAATGCACAGCACTTAATCCATAACAAATTCTGAGTAATAAAATGATAGAAATCTCGATTTAAGTACTAGATAATCTACTATATAATAAATTACTAAGGTTTGTATGCCCAGTCCTCTGAGCAATCTGAATGGTCAGTGTGGCTTTGGTGATATGACAAAAGAGGAAAGGCGAGTGTGAGATGCAAAAGGAGGAGTAAAGCTGTACAAGGCCTGCTGGGAGAGTCAACTTCAAAGAGGTCAAGTATAAAACTGGGAAGGAGGTGAGAAAGGTGCCTGACAAATAATGGCAGAAACTGAGAAGCAGGCTTTACGGGAACATGCCTGCGATAGGGAGGACCAGTAAAGAAATACAGAGGAACGGTGCTTAAGGTACACATACAGTAGAATAAGAGAGAGTGAATATTTTTAAGTACTCTATTACATATCTTTGACAGGTGCCGTGGCAAGTACTATATAAAACCAAATCATGACAACATCAAGGTAAGCAATATTTAGAAATTAATAAATTATATGTAATTCTAACAACTATAATTGAGCAAAATAATAAAACCATCATGATCCTTGATATTGAAAATGTCTGAAAATACAAAAGGAAAGCTTAGAAAAATATAGTAAATGTTTAACATTTTTTTTAATGGTAATTTCATTGTAACAGGCACATCATCAGTTGCCTTTTTTCTGTTTGCGTTTACTGAAGATTGTACTGTGGTTGCGTTACTCCTGCATATACTTGATCCTTTTGTTTTGGCACTCATGATCAACAGTCTGATGATTTCTGGAGGAAACAATTGAGGGCCTAATCAAGCTACTGGTCCTAAATTCAGATTTGTGGGTTAACTAATTTGAAATTAGCTTTAACATAAAAGTCTTAACTCATCATATTATTTGCATTATGAGAGAGAACGGTTACAAAGTCGTTCTTCTGTGTTCTAGTGGTATGGGTATTGCCAGTTCAAACGTTCATGGGCTGGTACATGCAGACTGGCATCTTATAAAGAGGTTTATGCTGATATCACACTAGGTGCTACTGTTGGTTCTTGTGGCTTGCAATATGTGCTATTGCTTCAACAACAGGGTGGTCCCCATAAAATAACATGATAAAAATTTATGACATATAATAGAATACCACCCCCCCCCCCCCAAATCAGAATATTACTATTTATTAAAATTCAGACAATAAAAACATACAATTACAACATTAATTCCAAATCTTAAGTACAAAAAAACAAAATGTTTTCACGGATGTACCTGTAAGTGCTAGTCGATAGATGCCAAATGCAGAACTTAGACACCATTTCAAAAAACAACATTTTACTGTGTTTCCCTGCAATTAAAACCATTTTAGTCACATCTCAAATTTTTTTTTCGAAGACTGCACTACGCTTGATGTTTAAAGAATTTCTTATCAAGGATTTGTGATGAATCCACAGAAGGTTGACACATTATTTGTTTAGTCTGCTCTCTAAACAGTTGACTTGTTACAAAGAGGCTTTAGCCTTATTTGGGTGGGATTAGTTTTACACCAGGAGGACCTCTGTAGTTCTGGTCCCATCATGTCAGTAACTGCATATTCATGTCTCAGTAAAGATTAAGGAGACTTTTATTTTCTATGAAAAGGACTAGACTGGGAGATGAATGTTACTCAATAGCAAAACAATACTCAAAGCCAGGATGTCAAAGCAGAAGTCATACGGAAGAAGTTCATTAGAAGTCAATAGGGACATTTATTGGAGAAAATGCTTGAATGCTTTAGAGTGCTTATAAGCACAATCATGGCAGCCATAACATATACGGCATCTTGAGTTAGTGGCATCCCGTAACCTGACTTAGGGATGGATGCCCTGAGCTTAACAAGACATTGAGGCCCTACTTCCCCTGCACGCAGCTTTCTATAACTAAATTATACACATGTCCAATAAAAATGTGTTATTCGACTAAATGCTGATGTTTATGTTTATTTGTAGGACATCAAACACAATATGATAACTTAATTATATGAGCTCAGTCACTAGTTTGCTTGAACTAAAACTGTCCTAGCTAAAGCTAATGCTGGATGTTTCAGAAGTACAACAAACAGTTCTGTTGATTATGTACCTAAGCAGTTCTAAAGAGCTGCAAACAATTGCCAAGGTCACTGAAGCTGGATAGTCGAACCACCATGCTCATATACCTCTCTCAATGAAAGTGTATGTCATCTTATCATTTTTAGTATCTTTTTAAAAGGCTGGGTCAGTTGAGCTCTATTACCAAGAGCCGTAACTTGTTGATAAAGATGTTTATGGCTGACTTTGGCCCTGATGCTCCTCATCAGCATTTACTAGTAAACGTTCTGCTTTAATGTTAAAGATAGATTTGGTTTAAGCTAATCTTATATGTTCTTATTGATACATGCAAGAATTCTTAACTCATGTATCACTGGGGCTCAGGGATATATCTTTTTGTTGCTTATCCCAGATGGAAGGTGCACTTGTAAGTGCTGCACATGCCTTCTCTTTCATTTTTTGTAAGCTTTGTAAGAGGTAACTAGACAGGCAGAGAAATCGGAGAGCCAAAGAAAGGTTGAGGTACCACCCTGGTAACCCCTTTTAATTTCATCCGAAAAAAGAGCTGATGACAGTTAAAAAAAAGGCTTCAGTACTTCGGTAAACTAGTAGGAGCTCTGTCCTCTGCTACAATAAGCTTGGCATCTGATGCCACCTTCCAGAAACTGGATGGCTTTATAGGGCTGAGACTGGGTGGCTTGGGAGTTTTTTTCTTGACTGTGGAGGAGGAAGGAGAAGATCATGTTAGTATCAGCATTCTCTCTTGTCCTGGGGTGGAACTCTTTACCTCATCAGAGCCAACAAGGTAGTCCCCAGACACACATGTGTGACAGCTTGTTCATTCGTCCTCTTTTACTACTGAATCCTTTTGGAAAGGGCCGGTGCCTAGTGTATAAGGTGGGACTGGATGTTACTGACACAAAATCACAAATTATTTCCACTGGCCATCCCTTTGCATGTTTATGTTTAGTCAATGTTTAAAACTATATTAAATGTAAAGGCAGGTACCATCTCATAACTTGTTGCACTGTCAAAGAATCCATTTGCATGTGTACAGGTTTACAGGATCATTATTGTCATCTTTACAGAATACAGTTAAATTCTTTCTTGTATGTGCTAATCAACATGTTGCTACTCTCCATTAGGTATTCTGTTTATCTTAACTCAAAACTTGTGTCTTCTTTTCTTGAATAATCCCTTAACATATTTTGTTATAAATGCATACAAATAAAATTATGGTTGAATTATAAGAACTCAAAAGGGCTCTTATTAATACTTACTGTATATTTACTACAATTAAGACTTAATGTGTATCATCAACAGGATGCCAGGTACTGTATTACATTCCTTGTGACTTTTGTCTGCTCAAGTTTTTATAGCCAAATAGTCACAGTAGAAGAAATTACTATCTAATGTCATATCTTCTCTGCATAAACTGATGGTGGCCGTGACTGTGTCTGCTTTCTAGACTCAGTCCACTTCTTACCCTTCAATGGCAGGGTATATTTTTGTGAACTCTGCTTACAAAACTGTGAGTACTGGATCCTGATGAGTGAATAAAGGCACTGTGACAAATTCTCTAAAAGAGAAAGGAGACAGAAATTGGTCTCTGGTAATATTTGTTATGCCCACTCCAAGACACATCTGATCAATTCTGTGCTAAACATTTTGAGCCCAAATAAAGGACATACTTGACAACCTCAGTAGAAGACAATGCTGAAAACATCATGTTTGTTATGCTGCAGCATTGCAGTATTTTACAATATTTTATGACACATCATGTCTTCTGTCAATTTTGTGCTCTTCTATTACACACCATGACCAGGAGGTTCAAACAGCAGTTATGTTTTGGGACAAGCAAAAGACAAAAAAAGACCTCCATAATGCCATTATAAGCAGAGAAAACCACTATGTTGTTCAGCGTGCTCACATTTTACAAGGGCCCTAAAAGCTCCATGGAATTGCAATATTTCACAGGGTGTCCAAAATCTTTACCGTGGTATCTGTGGTCAACTTGTTAGACTCAGCTGGTTTGATTTTGCTGAGGGTACCCTTGGGCTTTAAGCCCATGGGCCTGGGCCTGAAAGGGACGCATGCCTGCTTAGTAACACATCAGTGCATCCTGGAAAGAAAGTCAGCAAAAATGAAATGGTGTCACAGTAGCATACAAAACATAGCAATAATATAATGAATATAATTCCAAAAAGTATAATTAAAGAAATTATACACTTGACATTTCTGAAATTAAAAACTCTTGTACAAACTCTTGTGTCTATGGCATAGAAATTATGAACAGAAAATGATAGAAATAATGCTTGCCCAGTCATAACACCTACTGGCCACAAACACACTTGTCTGTAGACTTCATTTCTGTTCTGACATATTTTAATGTGTTCCCAGGTCCTATGATGTCTGACACAGGGGTCCATTTGTATTATAATTCTGGAGAGTATTCTCCAATATTTTACAGATTAATGTACATTTAACATCTATATACCATCAACAAACACAGATGTAAATACATCAGTCCAATGGGATCTCAAAAAATTCATAAGGTGTCGTATGTCAGACACAGCAGATTTCTACCATAAGATGAAGATTCAGAAGTGTCAATAAACCCGTGTGTATTTTACCAAATATGTGGATGGGTGCAAATATCCATATTATCATTCCTTGTGATCTTAGTGCTAGAAAAAGTAATAACTTGAAGAAAGTCAGTGTTTACTTATAATAACTGATGTCAAAGGCATTCACACCTTTAATTAATTTTCCTAAAAATATAATATTGACAGTTCTGTTGTGGAAGTGAATTCAGAGCTCCAGTGGACCACATATAAATATGTGACAGGGTAGACCTGTCACATCTAAACTATCTGTGTTATACACTTTGTGTATGAACCTTCATTTCATACTTCTGAAAATGCATCCTTCCATTCTTAGTTAATTGTTCTCTTGAATTTGGAGTCCAAGAAGTCCTAGATTCCCACAGAATTTGGAAGCAGTTCACTGTTTAGTATACCGAAATAGTTACAGTCCAGAAGATAGATCTATGCAGAGGACCTTCATGACCCTGCTTTGCTGTACCAGTTTTAGGGCAGTACCCCTCCTGGCCACCTTTGGAGGCCTCATCTTTGGAAGAAAGGCACTGTGAGGAAAATCTAATGGCCTTTGATTGATGATCTGCTGAAAATAATGAAGTCATGTAAAGGCTGTGTCTCCTCTGATTTAGTTCAGGTACCTCTTCCATAATGCTAATAAATACATGTTTGCTCTAATCTGTGGCTATGACAATATTTAGACAGCTGAGTATTCATATTTTTATTGTATTATTCTCCCTGTTTGTCTTCACAAAATTCAATGGTAAGTCACACTCCATTCAGATGAACAGACAAGGGGATGGACATAACCTTCAAGTTTAGGTCCTTTAAAGTTCATGCATACTTGTAAAGAATTTAAGCAGCCATTACATAAAGCAGTAAACACTGTATTACTGGATCCTTTACACAAAATGACACCAACAGTTGTAAGATACAGTAAATGTGAGAACTGGACTGAGAAGAATATTGAATATAATTGAATATAATATTTTCCTGAAAACTCTAAAGAACTGAAGGACAAGTGAACTGCTACTACAGCACTATTGATAGTATCCTGACTGGATGCATAATGATGTGGTTTGAGCTTCTAACATTATTGGGGCTGACCTTTCACATCTTCATACCATCTACTCTATCTGATGTCTGAGGAGGGCTTTATCTATCATCTCTTATGACAGCCACCTGGCTCATCTCCTGTTTTCACTTCTGCCTTCTGGTAAATGACACTGGAGCCAGACCACTTGTTTCGCCTGCTTCAGAAACAGCTTCTCCCTCCAGCAATAAGGTCAATGAACTCTCAGTAATCCGTTCTTAAGTGCCCTATACTGTACTAACCTGCTGGTTTATGTGTAATTGTACTGTATATTTCATGTGTACTGCCATCTGCTTTTTTGTTTACTGTATTTATTTATCTTCTGCTACTCTTACTTATTTGCTGTATTTACAGCATTTAAATATCATCATCTTATTATCTTGTTGAATATTATAGCCTGTACATACTTCTCTGCTCTCATCCCCCACTCCCTGCAATTGTGGCACAAACATTTCACTATGCACTCACTAACTATGCAACAACAAAGATCTCTAATCTGTAATTAATATACTGCTCAAAAAATATAAGAGACCACTTAATCATCACAGTCTAACATCATGTCAATTAATCTCCAGGGGTATTAATCTGTCCAGTTAGGAAACATAAGTGATTGTGAATCAACTTCACCTGCTTTGGTGCAAATGAAAATGACAACAGGTGGAGAGGCAACAGCAAGACACCACCCAAAAATTGAATGTTTTTCCAGGTGGTGGCCACAGACAATTGTTCTCTTCTTATCCATCCTGAGTGATTCCTCTCTAGTTTTGAATTTTGCTAGTGCTCTTGTCACTACTGGTAGCATGAGGTTGCACCTGCAGCCAGTTCAGATTGCACAGGTAGTCCAGCTTCTCCAGGATGACACATCCATACATGCTGTCACAAGAAGGCCTCAACACCATGGAGGAGATACCAGGAGACGGACCATTAGATTAGGGGAGCTGGGGGATGTGTGGTCCAGTTGATGGCATCAATGCCTTCATCATCCAGGAACTGCCTACACACTCTGGCCACATGAGGCCTGGCATTGTCCTGGAACCAGGAGAAACCCAGAGCCCACTGCACCAGTGCAAGGTCTGACAATAGCTTTGAATATTTCATCCCAGTACCTAACAGTAGTCAGGTTACCATTGCCTAGCATGTGGAGGTCTATGTGACACTCTGAGGATATGCTCCCCTAGACCATCACTGAGCCACTACAGACACACTATCCCAAGTTCTCTCTCTCTTTTTCTGTGTGTGTCTGTGTCTGTGTGTGTGTGTGCGTGTGTGCGTGTGTGTGTGTGTGTGAGTGTGAGAAATGCTGCTCTGCATCTTTTTACTGGATTTAGGATGAGAAACTCATAATAGCCAGAATGTGTCCTTCACAATGTTATTACCTTTCAATTATTTCTTCTTCTTTTGGCTGCTCCTGTTAGGGGTTGTCACAGCGGATTATCATTTTCCATATCTTTCTGTCATCTGCAACTTGTTCTGTTACACCCATCACCTGCATGTCCTCCCTCACCACATCCATAAACCTTCGCTTAGGCCTTCCACTTTTCCTCTTGCCTGGCAGCTCTATCCTTAATATCCTTCTCCCAATATACTGTACTCAGCATCTCTTCTCTGCACATGTCCAAACCAGAGCTATCTCACCTCTCTGACTTTGTCTCTCAACTGTCCAACTTGAGCTGACCCTCTAATGTGCTCATTTTTAATCTTCTCCATCCTCGTCACACCCAATGCAAATCTTAATTCTTCTGACAGCTTCATATATGGATGAAGCTGGTCAAGCCATGGTACATTACTTGAATTAGACTGATAATTTTCTGCAGCACATGTTCATTCTCTAATGATCTCCACAGCGCTGGTCAGTGGATATAGTTGAAGGTAAACTTAAAGTTGATAAACACGACACCAGTATGCTGACCTCAATGAGTCCTTTTCTCCATAATGTCCAAAGTCTTTACCACTTCACCACATGGCCAACTTACGTTATTATCTAGGTGAGCTTCTTAAGTGTTTATATTCAATTACTATTTCTACCTCCTTCCCTGGATTACAAAGGGCCGAACTTACAGATTTGTTCCTCTTAAAATCAAACATAATTTCTCTAACCTTTTTATGACACCTGGAGAAAGATTATTGTAACATCATTTTACTAAACATTCCATTACACAGAAGTAATTGTGGTAAACACTGCCAGGATTAAAAATTGCTTATGAGTGTGTATGGAAATATTTATTGCTTACAGTAACATTTATTTTCATCCAAAGATATCAAGTGTTTTATTGAGTTTTCAGATATTTATAGAAATGTTATGATGTCTACCTGACACCACTATATCTCATAAAATGCTCACATTTTTAAAAGTTCTCATTTTATTGATAGCAACAGGTTTTGAAAGGGACAAAAATGTAAAGGCTAAAACCATACATGCCAGATTCTCTAATGATATATTAAAAATTCTTTCAACAGATTAAAGTTCAAAGAGTTATCTTCACAGTCATAGGAATTACTGACCTTTGCTTTCATTATCAGCAATTAAAAGGTAATTTTGAAACATTCTTATCTTAATATGACTTAAAAAAGTAATTATAAAGTGATTAAGCAAATGAAAGTATGCTATGCATTGGCACTACCTTCCAGCTCAGCAATATCTGGTGCACTTGTGCTCCTCTTTACCTCAGCTGAACAATCCTTACTTAAAGAAATACTACTCCCAAAAATTATATTATTGGATATGTTACTTACCCCTTAGAGCTGTTGCAGATTTAGATATGGGTGGTGTGGGCAGCCACCCAGGTGGCATCTTGCATGGGACAGCATGGGGTGCCCAAATTAAAATGGAATGATGATTACAGCTTGAGCCAGTCAATGTTTGAAATCAAAGGGGTGTGCACACCATAAATTCCATGTTATGTAACCAGAGGGGCATCACTTATGTAACTAAAGGGGCACACATTACAGGTACTGATGGGAACCCCCCTCCCTGGCTGTTTTCGTGTAATACTGACCACCCGATATGGACACCATTCCCTGAGCTTAGGGCTCCTTTTGGGCTTCGGTTGGCACTGCCATGTAGTATGTACTGGTGGCCGAGAAAAAATTTTAATCTTGTGTTTTCATGCAGATGGAAATAACGAATATTCTGGTGGAATAGGCATCTATGGTGAACAAAGCTGGACAACAGCAAACAATATGAAAAGCATACATGGAAAAACTCCAAATTACATTTGTTGCATAATACACATGTCAATCCAGTTGTATCCTCACATTATCCCAAAGACATGTATTTTTATTAAAATATTGTTAAACAAATTAGTTCTTCAAATAGCTCTTGTGAACTAAAATGGAGTGCACTCTAATGTGGCCACAGAATAAAAGACATGCTTCTCCCCTCATTCACTGGTCAGAAGTCCAGCCCAGTAACAGCTTATTCATTGGCCAACATTGCATATCATGTGATATTAACAGTGCAAAATTCTATGAAAGACATATACAACTAAAGATTAAAGTAAAGTAAGAGAGAAAAAATTATCAGAAAGAGAATATGTCTCGTACTTTAACATATCCAAGATGCGTTAAAAAGCAGATGGTCAATTGATCCTGAATAATCTTGAGGTACTCCAGCGATGGGAGCTGGGATGGGTCTACAATTCAAATGCTCGTTCGCATCTGAGTGCGTTCAATTTTCAGTCATGAGAGCATTTTTCAGAAGTAGTTAATTGGTGTACACAATTATGTAAAGAATTTAATGAATTATTTTTAGTTTTAATTATTCAGCCTGAAATGTGTCTATTTGTTTTTAGCTTAAATACTGCTGTTTACAAGATCCTACATGATCAGTGCAGCATGCTCCAGACTTTAGACTATTACATCAACAAAAGCTGAGGATGCAGAACATTTTCAGATTCCTTCACTTTTGCTCACTTTACTGTGTTGCAGATTTCATTTTAAAAGAATACATTTGACATTTTTGTCCATCAATCTATACTCAATAACCCATAATGAGGAAGTGAAAATGTTCTCAGAAAGGTTTACAAATTAATTAAAAATCAAAAGTTGAAATCTCTGATTCATGTAAGTATTTGGACCACCTGCTGTGACCCTTCAAATTCTGCTCATGTGCATCCTGATTGTTTTATTTATCCTTGAGATATGCCTAGAACCTGACTGGAGCCCACATGTGGCAAACTGAATTGATTGGGCATTGTTTTAAAAAAACACGTGCCCCACAATTCACACCACATGTCAGGACAGAAACCAAACCAGGAAGTCTAAGTGGAGGTAGGCCTCTGTAATAAATCTGCGGTGAGACATAGATTACAGCAAGGGAATAAAACCAATTCTAAAGCTTTGAGTGTTCCTAGGAGCACAATGGCCTCAATAATTGTGAAATGGAAGAAGTTTGGAACCACAAGGATTATTCTGAGAGCTGGCCATCTGGCCAAACTGAGTAACCAGGCAAGAAGGGCCTTGGTTAGGAAGGTGACCAAAAACCCAATGGTCACTCTAACAGAGCTTCCAAAGTCCTCTGCTGGCATGGGGGAACTTCTCAGAAGGACAACCATCTCAGCAGCATTCCATCAATCCAGGATTTATGGTAGAGGGGCTAGAAGCAAGCCACAAAATTAAACTCTTTGGGTAGATCTCCAAGCACTCTGTCTTGAAAAGACCAGGCACTGCTCATCATCTGCCTAATACCATCCTTACGGTGAAGTGTGCTGGCAGTGGCATTATGTTATGGAGGTGTTTCTCCACAGCAGGGACAGGGAGAGTTGTCAGAATTAAGGGGAGGATGAAAGAAGACAAATACAGAGAAAGCCTTGAAGAAGACAGTCTCCAGAGTGCACATAATTTCAGTCTTGGGCAACGGTTCACCTTTCAGTATGACAATGACCTGAAGCATACAGCCATGATAGTGCTGGAGTAGCTTCAAGACATGTCACTGTCTAACCTTGCGTGGCTCTACCAAAGCCCAGACTTACATAAACACCACTGAACATCTCTGAGAGACCTAAAGATGGCATTATACAGACGCATCTAATCCAATCTAACATACTTTGAGAAGATCTGCCAGGAAGAATGTCATAAACTGCCCAAATCCAGGTGTGCAATCCTTGTAGAGACTTACCGATGAAGATTTTAATGTGCAATTGCTGCTAAAGGGGTTTCAACAAAGTGCTAAATTAAGGGTCTGCATACTTAAATGAATTAAAAAAATTTGGAAACTTTTCTGAAAACTGTTTTCACTTTGTCATTATGGGTCATTGAGTGTATATTAATAACCAAAAAGGGCAAATGTGTCCATTTAGTAATAAATCTACAACACAAAAAAACTGCAGAGAAGTGGTCTGAATACTATATACTATGTATATATAAAAGGTTGAGTATACTTTTGATATTCACTGAAGGCAGTGAAGTTTTTCACAATTTAAAAGCAGTGGGACTTTTCTTTGAATAGGAAGAAGGGTGTGCCATTTTATGGGGTCTACATGTTCTCTCTTTGTGGCCTGCTCTGCTTGATTGCCATTTTAAATTGTTCCAGAAACACTGGCACAAGTATCTTGTTTTTCTCATACTGCTACCAGCATGACACAAATTAGATATTCTATAGCTGTGTAAAGTTTTTTTCTGTTTATTTTACTCTCCTCATTCCTTACACACAGAACAAAAAATATGTGCAAAAACACAACAAATACAAGTAATGAAGATTTTTATTTTCTTGCCACTTTACAAACTCTCTGTTACTTATGAGGATTTTACACAGATGGGAAGAAAGACTGTGGAGCACAAGACTTAACTGCCAAATATGGATGCACAAATAAACATTTATCAAACAGAAATAGATTACGCTGATTAAGTTTAAAGACCAGACATACACATCTGCAATTCTAATGTTTTTCTTATTTGGTAATTGCTTGCTCAAGACATGTTGTGTGTATTGTGAGTAACCTTGGCAAAACACTCCCTGGAGCCATTTCCACATTATTTCACTAAATATTAACACACATTACCCCTTGACGCTGGCCTTTGAACCGATTGTATGTAATTATATTTTTTCAACCTCAGTCACGCCTGCTTAACATTTGACCTGTCAGAGATAATTGTTGAGACTGGAATGTTATAGTTGTAGAAATTAAATTAGGGCGCTTGTCTGGTAAATGTGTCAAGTATCCAGATCAGGATTATTACCAACATCTGATTTTACCAGGGCTGGGCAATCATGCTTTTTGAACCAAATTCATATATATTTACTGCTTTCTGAGCCATTCTTGACAAAAATAAAATATATGTAAAATATATTTTATAAACAATATATTATTACTGTGAAGGATGGAATGGACCCTTCTCCCTTGCCTGGCCAGGATGTCTTTATAAAGCAAGGTCAGCGAGGGAGAGGCAATACTCCCCTTCTGTGCCAGGACATGGTTATGTAAGGATGGTACAGCAGCAGCTATACAAGGGCTGGCCTCCAAGCAGCCTTTGAAAAATGCAATGGATAGGCTTGGGAGCTTGGAAGGACAGGAAAGTGGGTGACTGCCTGCTATGAGCAGAGAATCCCAGCCATACTCTGTGTGGCAGCATTCTGCCTGGCAAGCCCCAGTATGAACAGTAATGAAGAGTGGAGAGAAAAGAAAAGGATTGGAAAGAACTGAATTGTGTACTATTGAAGTACTGTTTACCAATAAATGATCACGAACATGACCACGAGACTATCCTGGTGAAGTTGTGTCTGGGGTTTGGGGTGCTGGTATGCCCCTTAGTGGCCACACTACCTGTATGACTATATTTTATAATATGTTATAAAGTATTTCAAGGATAGACATATTGCATATTACATATGCTGAAATGTTTTGTAAAATACATAAGTTATTGCCATTTTTTATAGTGGAATATCCATCCATCCATCCAGTTTCCAACCCGCTGAATCCGAACACAGGGTCACGGGGGTCTGCTGGAGCCAATCCCAGCCAACACAGGGCACAAGGCAGGGAACCAATCCCGGGCAGGGTGCCAACCCACCGCAGGACACACACAAACACACCCACACACCAAGCACGCACTAGGGCCAATTTAGGATTGCCAATCCACCTAACCTGCATGTCTTTGGACTGTGGGAGGAAACCGGAGCGCCCGGAGGAAACCCACGCAGACACGGGGAGAACATGCAAACTCCACGCAGGGTGGACCCGGGAAGCGAACCTGGGTCTCCTAACTGCGAGGCAGCAGCGCTACCACTGCGCCACCGTGCCACCCTATAGTGGAATATATTTTCCAAAATATAAAAATATATTTCTTAATCTATTTTAAATACGGGAACGCCTCGGGATTCTCCCGGAAGAGCTAGAAGAAGTGGCCGGGGAGAGGGAAGTCTGGGCACCTCTGCTCAAGCTGCTGCCCCCGCGACCCAACCTCGGATAAGCGGAAGAGGATGGATTTTAAATACTAAGAATAATATATTATAAAATACATTTTAAGAAACTATTAAAATATATTTTTAAATATATTGTGAATTTTAGTTATAATACCTATCATTTATATAATCTTACCATAACAAAGAGCATAGCAGATGGACTGGCATTCCAACTGGAATGGATGGAGGGCCCAGTCAGGATGCCATAATGAAGGAAAATGGGAGTAGATGGGGTTGATTGTTGGTACCTTTCTTGGATAAGAGGCCAAAGCAAAAAGATGGAGAAGACCAGCTTCCCCGGGTCATATATTTCCCAGATACAATGGGTGGCAGGAGTAGTAGTTCAAGTAGTCAGCCCTGTTTGAAGATTTGGGGGCCAGCATGGGGAGTTGAAATGAAGACTTGTGCCTCCTTTGGTTGGTTTCTACTTGTCCTGGAAGTGCTGCCAACGTGCAGTGTTGTGGCACTGGGAGTATTCCCAGGTTCAGCATAAAAGAAGCCACCTTGTCTTCATCAGAGAGTCAGAATCAGGAGGCTGAGGGCAACACTCACTTGAAGGAATGGAAGGAGAAGGGAAAGGACTCTTTATTATTTGTGATTATGGTGTGTGGACTGTCAAAATCAAAAGAAGGTATTGTGATTAATAAAAAAAAACTTTTATTTGAACATGGAATTGTGTCTGACTCGATCTAAACTTATTTTTATTTGAATAGACATCAGGCATGCGAAACACTACAACAACAACTTTTACTTCTATAGCACATTTTCATATACAGAATGTAGCTCAAAGTGCTTTACAAAGTGTGGAAGAAAAAATAGACTTAGGGGTCACATAGTCATTTAGGATAAAGTGTTTTGATATGACTTCAAATTTAAAATATAGCATGTATCTTAAGGTTAATAAATGTCAGAAACCTTTTCAGGCATATCAGGAAACCAGATATAGGTCACGAGAACAACAAAATGTACTGAAAGGTAGCTAAGAGATGAAGAAGTCAGCAGATGTCCAGTAAACAACCAGATTGGACTGTTGTTACATACACAGAAATTTCAAGGGTGGTGGCTCAATACAAATTGTATAAGAAGAACCAGAATATAATAAAATAGACTTTTATTTTATATGTCTTTTGGGTGTAAACCAACAAACCAATGTATGCATTGATTGACACTCTATGTCAATTCCATAATTTGTAAAATGAACCTCTATCCTTTGTTTCTCTGACCCACAGATTGCTGTAAAAGAAAGCTCCCTCTAAGACAGGCATGTCAAACACGCGGCCCCCGCATGCGGCCCGCAACAGAAATCTGTGCGACCCGCATCACAGATCCTAGTTAGCACTAAACTTGTATAAAATGATTACTATTATTTGTGATTGAATCATTCTGCATCTTCGGCGTTACTTATTGACTTTTCTTACTTCTGCCTTCTGCCTTCAAAAGCACGTTTTCCCATGGCACTGCGGTACCGGAAATGTCATCTGCTAGTATAGCCACGAGCCTTGTCCAAAGTTAATGAGCTGCAACGTCGCAACTGAAGTGCTAGGCTGCAGCAGCCTGGCAGCAGGGGCGGCCTTAGGCATGTGCAAACAGTGCACCTGCACCGGGCCGCCACGCCAACATATATTGAATATAAAACAGAAAGAGAAAATAATGACACAGCTGACGGCAATGTGGCCGAAAAACATTGTGTTTCTTGTTAATTAGTACGCTGTATTTACTAATGTCGCTCGAGTCGGAGCAGTAAGGTATATGTAGTTATATAACGTTCTGCCGTAATGAGAATATCACGGGCCGCCACTTGGTTTTCAAGTTACGGACACGCGCATATAGAAGCGTGTCATGAGCACGAGGTGGCTATGCAGTGTCCGCAACGGACGTGGCCATCCGCCATGCATAAGATACCATATTGACATTGTTGGGCGAAGTGGCCACCGATTCTTTCTCTGCCCAGGGCCGCCACGAGCCTAGAGCCGCCCCTGGCAGGTTACACTATTGGCTGGGCTGCTGAGACTGGCCACTGGGCAGAACTGACCATCACAAGTAGTAATAGCTCACATATTTTCACATTTTTTTGCTCTAGTTTCATGTAATTTTGTGCTAGTATTGTAACGAACAGTTAGTGCAGACTACAGCTGAAGATCTGAAGTGGACGCAAGAAGCTGGTGAGTTGTTTATTAACAAATTTTTGTGATTTTGAGTTTGTAAAATTAGTGTAGGTCAGGGGGCTTTTTGCATATCGGCTTATTTTACAATATAAACTTTGAAGTAAACTTAGTAAAGTAAAATTTGATTTTTGGAGGATTTGTTTTCCAACTTGAATTACTGAGCAATGAATTCAGAGAGCGTTTTCGTAAATTCAGTTCACACGAACAGGACTTTGCGCTGTTTACGTCACCCTACTCTTACAACGTTGAGAATGCGCCTGAGAATATCCAAATGGAATTGATTGAACTGCAGTCAGATTCTATTCTGAAGGCAAAATACAACGAAGTTGGTGTGCCAGGCTTGTATGCTTACCTGCCACCCTCGTATGTGCAGATCCGTAAATTGGCATCGAGAGTACTGTCAATGTTCGGAAGCGCTTACCTTTATGAGCAATTGTATTCGTTAATGAAAGCTACCAAAGCTCCACATCGCTCAAGACTTACTGTCGAGCACCTTTCATCCCTCATAAAAGCTGCAGCTGCACAAGATTTCAAGCCTGATATTGACAAACTGGTTACTAACATGAGATGCCAAGTGTCGGGACAAAAGAAATAGATCTCACACTGTAAGACTCCTATATAAGCAATGAATATAATATAATGAATATAATATAATAATATAAGGACCTAGCTAAGAGGCTAAGACTCTAATTGTATGCTTTTGTACGGAGATTGTATGGAAATAAATTGCTTTCTTTAAACTTTAAGTGTTACATTTTTTAAAGTTTTCAGTATGTTACAGTGCGGCCCGCTGATGCACGTATGGCAGTCGAAGCGGCCCACCAATGGTAGTGAGTTTGACATGCCTGCTCTAAGACATTTGCTGAAGAATAATGAAATGATTCAATGAACAGTGTTTCTCCTGCTTGATTACTGACTTAAAAAGGTTTTACCATTCTTGTCCCAGGGGTGGGCAAAGTCGTTCCTGGAGGGCCACAGTGGCTGTAGGTTTTTGTTTCAACCCAATTACTTAATAAGAAGCCCTTATTGCTCAAGTAACACTTCTGCTTCATTTTTATTTGTCACTTGTTAGGATTTTGAACCTTTATTGTTTATTTTAGGCTTAAACAGCTGTATTCTCAATTTTTAATTGCTCCTTATTAGCAATAAGATTCAAATGACAAAAGAAACCAGCAGTACTCCATTTAGCCTGTTTCCATTTACACCTGTGTGTATTCATTATGCACTATTTGGTTTAATTAAATTAATAATTAATAATTAAGCAACTGGGTTGGAACAAAAACCTGCATTACAGAATGTTTCTTTCTTTAATCAAGATGTTGATTTTCTAAAAAAAAATGTTTGCAAGCAAGAAAAAAAAATTAGATAAGAATAATAATGAAACAAAAAACAAAAATGAGGTGTCCACATAACCACAGAGTCCTTTCTTCTTAATCCTGTTAACAGGATTTTGTAGGTAGCACTATTTCTTTCATCCCTGGACAGGATGATGTTTTCATTGTGTCATCAAAGGTATCATTTTCTTGTGCCTTCTCTATCCCATACTAAATACTGGGTCACTAACTACCCTCAGAACCCTTTCTTTTGATAGTGTGCCTTGGTAGCTGGTTATTTAAGATTTTGCCATAGTTGCAAGTGAAAATCAAGCAACTGGTCAATTCCTGTGGTCTTGTTACTTGTCAGTGAAGTTACTTTGTATGAGGACATGTTAACTGCAAAGTTGGATGCAACTGTTTCACATCTTCCTGCATGCATATACCCACTAGGTAGTTTATCTGTGCTTAAATTTATTGTGTACCTCCTAATAATAATACTTTTTTAGTGTATCTCCCAGTTCTCTTCAGTCTATTTACATGCATCCCATCATTGCCCATCTCTAATATTATCCTATAACTAACTGTGTTGTGCTACCTCATGTGCTACCCAGGCACCTACCTATTGCACAAGGACTCCTATTTAAATACACACAATCAGAAATGATGCTAGCTTTTCTTTATGAACCCAACAGTACAGTCTTATTTGCACAGATTATCCATTTAAAAGGCACATCTTATCTAAATAATCCTCACATCCACACACAAAACAAATTGCGAATCTTATTTAACAAATTATAAAAAGCTCCATTTTTCAACCCATGACACTTGGATGGATAGATGGATGGATGAAGTGAAATAAACAAGGAAGCTACATTAAAAATGTGTCTCTTCCAGAGTTGTTTGTGTTTTGTGCCCAATGTGGCCACAATTGATTCTATAGTGACTCCCCACTGCCCTGTTGTGGAAAATATTGGTCCAGAAAGTGGATTAAAGAGTGACAAGAGACATAAATTAAATGCATTTATAAGCTAAGCATTTAACCAAAAGCACAGAGGAAAAATTAAAACTTAAACACTAAGGCTTCCTAATTGTCTTCAGGTGTAATGGGCACTCGGTGACACAACAATGTCCATTCATTCCCTTGTGGCATGAGAATATCGGGGTGTTGGGGTCTACGAGAATGGGGTGTACAAAATACAAGCTTGAGATGAGTTCAGGTGAATTTGTTACTTCAGGGTGGCTTGGTAGCATAATAATAGGCAGTGCTGCTTCATAGATCCAGCATACTGAGTTTACATCCGGTGGTGGTCTGTGTAGCGTTTTCATGTCGGAGTTTTCCTCCCATATCCCCAAAGAAAGGCAGGATGACTTTAAACTGGAGCCAGTGTAAATGAGTCTATTGGTGTGTGGGTGAGCTTTTCCAGTGCTGCCAGGATAGGCTCCAGCACGCCTGCCTTCCTGGACTGGATTGAGCTTGAAAATATATGCATTCTTTACTTCAGGAGAATGGGCCAATCTTAATTCAAATTACACATACAAGTCAAAGGTACAGTACAGACTGATAAATGCATTAAAACAATAGTTTATGGTTAAGATAGGGAAGCTTCTAAAGAGGCTATATTTTCTTATTTTACAGGTTTCTAAGTCCATGGTGAGTAAATCTGATTGTGCTATCTAAAGCTGACTAAGCTCCCTTCCTCATTTCCTTTTGGTTTTGCATATTAGCAATATCTTGCAAACTTGTACATACATTTTTTCCTGTTCTATGGCACACCCCCCCCCCCCCCCCCCCCCAAGAGGGCTGTGTACTTAGAACATGGTTAATTCAAAAATACTGTAACAAATATAAGGGGGTCAAATGATATACAAATTCTTTTTTTTTTAATTTTATTGAATTTATTAAAATCAAATAACATTCCATACACATAACTCAAGTTTTACAAAAAGAAAGAAAAAAAAAAGGTTTGAAACAAATCAACTCCCACCCCTGAGAAAGAGAGCTAGCCAGCAGAGTAAAACTTTATGCTAGTAAAGACAAATTAATAGATAAAATAATAAATGAATAAAGATAAATGGAGTAAAAGAGGAAAGAGAATCTGCTTCCTCAATTTAAATGCTTATTCTAAAATGTTATTGGTTAGTTCCTGCCAGGTTTTGAGAAAGTTCTGCACAGATCCTCTAAGTGTGAATTTGATTTTTTTCCAGTTTTCCATGACATCAGTTACCTAATGACTTATAATAGGAGAGTTAGGATTCTTCCAATTGAGCAGGATAAGTCTACGTGCCAGTAGTGTAGTAAAGGCAATCACAGTTTGTTTGTCCTTCTCCACTTTAAGTCCATCTGGAGGTACAGCAAACAGAGCTGTTAGTGGATTATGAGGCATTGTGACATCCAACCTGTCTGAAAGGCATTTAAAGATTTTTGTCCAGAATGATGTTAATTTGGTGCAGGCCCAAAACATGTGACCCAGTGAGACCAGAACTTGATTGCAACGTTCGCAGGTTGGACTTTGCCCTGGAAACAATTTTAAACGAGAGAGACGTGCTTGATATATAATTTTAAGTTGAATAATTCTATGCTTTGCGCATATGGAGCTCGACTGAATTCTGTGCTTTGCTACTTTCCACTCCTTTTCTGAAATATTGAGTAAGAGATCCTTTTCTCATTGTTCTCTTGTATCTTTGAAAAGGAGGGACTGTAAAATAGTTTTTATATATTACAGAAATGCTGTCTGAGTCCTTGAGACTAAGCAATATTTTTTCCGGCATAGAGGGAGGTGGGAGGTGAGGAAAATTGGGCAAGTTCTGTTTAACAAAGTTTCTAATTTGGAGGTAGTGAAAGAAATGTGTTGCTGGAAAGTTACATTTGAAGTGTAATTGTTTGTAGGATGCAAAGATGTGGTCTATGTACAGATCTTTAAGTGATTTAATCCCGAATGTTTTCCAGGCATTAAAAACTGCATACGTTTGAGAGGGTGGGAAAAGGTGGTTCTCGTGCAAATTCTGTGACCTGCATCACACTGTAGTTTTAAAATAAATGTATTATTATAGCCTTAGAAAAAAATCCCTCTCAAAGCTTAACAATGCTAAGTTAAAGTACTCTACATCTAGTTGCCATTAATATCGTTCACTTATTTATATTGACAGTACAACTTTCCTAATCAGTGAATGACTACAAATATGCAACATTATAACCTGCAATTTGATCTTTCTTGGGGAGAATTCAATTGAATAACCATTAGATGGCAGTATTGAACCACAAATGTTTTGCCTCACTTTTCCTGCCTTGATGAAACTGAACATCATCAAAAGTGATGGAACCTCACATCGTAAGTGAAAAATAAAATTGTACAAGGATTTCATATGAAAATTCAAACTAAAAGAGATGTCAGATTGAAATAAACACTTTATCCTTGTTTGATTAAACTTTTTTCTTGATTTCCATGTATAGTTAAAATCTTTCACTTGACTTGTCCAAAAATGACTCAGTCACACATTCAGTCTCAATAAACCTGATGTGCATAGTTTTGAGATGAAGGAGTAAGGTGGAATATTTGAAAAGCTACCCCCACACCCTGATTGAATGTGCAAACTGCACATTGAAAGTGCTTGAGCTTGGATTTGAACCTAGCTCCATGAAGCTGCGAAGCGTTAACACTGTATTGCTGGAATTTGTCAATTACATTTCTAAAATACGTAAAAAGCCCTAGTGGGGTTCATCGTCACCATGTGGTATATTTAGGCTACATCCACTTTTTGTTTAAAAAGGCAGTCATTAGTGTCCATTTTTGTCTTTCACTCACACTACCCTAGTGTTCTTAACCCCCAAAAATGGAGACTTTAGAAAATGTACTTCATAGCTGTGTCCTTCTGATAATGTTGGATCTGCTTTGCAGTTTGGATTGGTGAAAACAAAAAGATTTGATAACGCAAACTCTAATTGCTCTATGATTTGTTGGTGTTTATTACATGGCTCTTCCCTGATGGGATCCTACTCATTACAATGTATCATTACCTAACTAGTCACCCTTCATGGAAGAGAACCATATTCCAACATGGCAGACATACTGTAGAAGAGCTGCTTTCCGTTACACTTGTTGTGTTGCTTACCTGTATGCATCTGAATTGCATTTTGTGCAATTTCAAGGCTGCATACCTGCACAAAAGGCAAATACTTTACCAGTTGCTACTGTTTTGCAATAAATGCCATGGCCGATGGTGTTACCATTCATTCAGGGATTTTTCCAACTCTGTGTGCACGCCCAGTATGGGTGAATGGCTATGTCATATGCATTTTTAGTTGTTTTACTGTGGGCAGAGATACTTTCGCAAATGAGCAGAAAATTCTATTGTGGCTGGAGATAGTTTTAAATTAAACACACCACTTTTAAAATTACATATTGGATCTGAGTGTTGATGTACTGTATGTGTAAATGCAAAGGACTGGCCTATATGGAGCCCTAAGCTGGAGCACATGCCCCTTTGGTTACAAAAACAGAGCATTTGGTGTCTTGAGCATCATAGCAGTGACATGCGGTGAGGTTCATGGCTGGTGAGGTTCATGGCTGGTGAGCCACTGACTCCTTCAGAGTCAGATTTACAAATATATGAACCCAAAAGAGTAGCTTACCACCATACAACTGGCAGCATGCACAATGACTACTGGTTATGTTTCATATCTCATCAGCATTCTTTACACATACATACTGTAGGTAAGGTACATATCTGGCTAAGAAAGAATGTTACATTTATAGCGGTGAGAGAGAGCGGAGAGAGCGCATTTGCTCTGCACCCTCCATGTGTTCTATTTGCCGTTGCAGTTCCACAATTCATACTCATTCAATACAAATGGAAGTACTGAGTGGTGTGCAAAAAACGGATTTCAATTTTGACCTTAATTGAAATATTTAGATGTTTTTAAAAGCTATTAATTGTGATGCTTTAATCAATTTTAATATAGACTGTTCAACAAAAGGATAACAAGGAAAACAAAAGAATATTTTATATAAGGTCAAAATTTAGTTTTTAAATATTGGATTTTTTTTTCTTAGTCTGATCCCATTATTTTATAAAATTGAAAACTGTGTATGGTCTTACTTTTATTTGTAAATGAAGTTCATGCACCTATCCTTCTCCACAAAAATCTTTGTCACTTTCTTGTAAAAGTCCTCCTTATTTGCCTTTAGTTTAAAAAATCTTAATCTTCCATTTTGGTAGTCAGTCAGAACAAAAAATAAAAATAAGCGGACCGCTGCAGTGCACTTGACTTTCTGATATCGCTAACTTACTGGAGCCTCTGTGTAGAAGAACAGCAGCAACAAGCACCTTCAGGGCACCAGGGTACTGTCTGCCTCACCTTGTGCCTTTTCACTGCGGTTTAATGTCCGATCAGCAAGACTAAATATGTCACACACATTCATTAAAAATATTAGCCATGTTATTAAATGTTAGAGCATTAACCAACAAGACGTTTTCCATCAACGATCTGATTAGTGGTAGGAAAATTGACTTTATTGCACTAAGTGAAATGTGGCTTAGCTCTGATGGCGTGGCAGTTTTAATCGAATCTGCGCCTCCAAATTACAGCTTTGCTCATGCGGATTGCCAAGGAAAGAGAGGCGGCGGTTTAGCAAACATTTACTCAAGCCGGTTAAAGTGTAAAGATGTCCGTTTTGGTAAATTCAAGTCCTTTGAGTATCTTGCCATTGTTATTCATGGAGTTTCTCAGTTTCTAGTATTATCCATTGTAGAAAAGGTGCTATATAGGCGCCTGACCCACCACAGAACGACACAGAGGCACATATAAAACACAAGGGCTTTTATTTTTCTTCACCAGTGGGAGCACGTCTTCCCCGTGACCCACAGGCAATACACAGTCCCAAAAGCACTCCTTTTCCACACAACAACAATACACTTTTCTCTCCCACCACTCCTCCACAAGCTTTGTCTCCTTCCTCCCACCTCTGGCTCCTCAAGTGGTGGTGGCTGGCCCTTTTTATACCCCACCCGGAAGCGTTCCAGGTGCTTGACCACCTGGTCCTAATTGCATTTCCGGGTGGGGCTGAAGATTCGACCAGCCGGGCTGCAGACTCCATGCAGTTCCCCCTGGCGGCCTTCCGAGCCCCCAACCAGGCTGTGGAAGACTCCATCTCCCATGGAGCCATGCGCCAGGTTGGGGAATCATCGTCCGCCAGGGAGGCTGCCACCAAGCGAACCGGGGGAGGTATTGAGCTGTCCATGGTAGCTTCTCTGGAACAGATGCAGTAGGGGCGTCTGTGCCGGGCATGGGACCCGGCTGTCCTTCACACCATGTATAGACCTCCTAAATGCGATGCGTCTTTCTTTGAGGAATTCTCAGACTTGGTGTCAATTATAATTACAAACTATAACGCGCTCCTAATAGTTGGAGACTTTAATTTTCATATCGATAAACAGTGTGACCCAATAGTAAAAGAATTTAGAAACCTCCTGGACTCTTTTGATTTGAGACACCTCGTTAATCAGCCTACACATAAAGCAGGTCATACATTAGACTTAGTAATTACTAAAGGACTGAAAGTTGATATGAAGCAGATCATTGATATTGGTCTATCAGACCATTTTTTTTTACTATTTAATATAGAAATAATGATAGAAATCATTCACGAGAAGCATATTGTTAAAAAACACTTCTTTGATTCATCAGCAGCTTTACAAACATTCTAAGCAACCAGTCCGTTTATAGTGCGAACTACAATAGCGAGGATAATGTAAATAGTAAGGTGGAAAAATTTAATACTAAGGTGAGAGCTGTTGCTGACATAGTCGCACCTGAAAAGACAGTTAAAAAATCTTCTAGCATTGTTATACCATCTGTGAGAAGCAGCCCGGACACAGACAGACGGACACTGTATTTTCACCCAACACATGTTTATTATGTACAATATTTACAGTATTCAACGCACACACCCAGTGCCTCCTGCACCAATCCCTCAAAGTCCAGGCCTCTCTTTCCAGTGCCTCTTTCCTTCAGGCCGCCTCCACTCTTCTCCAACACAACTCTTGTCCACTTCCACCCGACTCCAGTCATCATTTGCAGGGAGGCGGCCCCTTTTATACATGCCCAGATGGGCTCCAGGTGCTTCCCGACACTCCTCTGTGGACACTCCCCTGTGTGGCGGAAGTGCCGGCTGTGCTCCCGGAAGCCCTCCGGGTGTGCCTAGTCTTCTTCCCCCCAGCACTTCCTGGTGTGGCGGAAGTGCTGAGGTCCAGGGTTCTCCAGGCACTGGAGCGCCCCCTGGCAATGACCACGGGCCCCTACAGGGTTGAGCTTCCCAGCTCTGTACCCGTGGCCCCCAAAGGAACCAGGGCGGTCGCCCCCTCGTGGTCCAGAGGAGGCATGAACCCTCCTCCTGTTCTCCTGGGTGTCCCGGCTGGGTGCCACCCCCAGCCGCGTGCCACACATGGAAGACCCAAAGAGTGTCTGATTTAAAGAGAACATGCCGGAGAGCTGAGTGTAAATGAAGAAAAACTAAACTAACTATCCACTATGAGATATTGAAGGTTAAAATAACAGAATACAATAACACAGTCCGTCTTGAGAGGCGCTGCTATTTCTCTAGAAGTATAAATAACAATGCTAGTATCCCAGAGTCTTATTCTCTATGATTGATCGTCTGCTAAACCCAGGTAACTCAATGGAATGCCTCCAGAATACTTCCAGTGAAACTTGTGAGGCTATTGCTATATTTTTCAATTAAAAAATTAATAATATTAGAAATAATATAGTATATCTCCCCAACACTGCGCATCCTCTTAAGCCCTAGTACTCCATTATAAACAAATTAAATTCTTTCACCAGGATAGATTTACCTGATTTATATAAAATAATTTTTCAACTGAGACAATCCACCTGCGTCCTTGACCCAATACCCCACGGGCATGCTAATTGACAGTATTCTTGACATAATAAACTCATCATTAGATATGGGGGTCTTCCCAGACTGTCTTAAGACTGCTGTAGTTAAACCCCTACTCAAGAAAAATAATTTCAACTCCTCTGCTTTTTAAAATTTTAGATCTATTTCTAACCTGCCTTTCTTAAGTAAAATTCTAGAGAAGGCAGTCATTATGCAGCTAAATGACCACCTCAATAAACATGCTATGCGTGATAAGTTTCAGTCGGGTTTTAGAACAAATCACAGTACAGAAATTGCACTTGTTAAAGTAGGAAATGACTTGCGGGTAAATGCAGACAGAGGCCATTTGTCTGTTCTCATCCTCTTAGATCTGAGTGCCGCATTTGACACCATTGATCACAATATTCTTAGAAATTGCCTTAGTCAATGGGTGGGCCTCTCTGGCAGTGTCTTAAATTGGTTTGAATCCTACCTGACAGGTAGAAAATTCTTTGTTAGTTGTGGTAATTATACTTCAAAGACACATGATATTTTATATGGTGCTCCACAAGGCTCTATCCTGGGTCCGCTGCTCTTTTTGATCTACTGTACATGCTTCCGTTAGGTCAGATTATCTCGGGGCATAATGTGAGCTACCACAGCTATGCTGATAACACGCAGCTGTATTTATCAATAGCACCTGATGACCCCAACTCTGTTGTTTCACTAACACAATGTCTTACTTGTGTTTCTGAGTGGATGAGTAATTTCTCAAGCTAAGTAAAGAGAAAACTGAAATTTTAGTGATTGGCAATAATGGATATAATGAGGTTATTAGAAACAAACTTGATGTATTAGGATTAAAAGTTAAGACGGAGGTAAAGAATTTAGGGGTAACTGTTGACTGTGACCTGAATTTTAAATCACATATTAATCAGATCACTAGGACAGCATGTTTTCATTTAAGAAACATAACAAAAGTTATTAGAAATTAGTTCACGCTTTTGTTTTCAGTCGACTAGATTACTGTAACGCACTCCTCTCAGGACTACCCAAAAATGACATAAATTGATTGCAACTAGTGCAGAATGCAGCTGCTAGAATCCTAACTAGGAAAAGAAAATCCGAGCACATTTCTCTTGTTTTGATGTCACTACACTGGTTACCTGTGTCATTCAGAATTGACTTTAAAATACTGCTTATGGTTTACAAAGCCTTAAATAATCTCGCTCCATCTTATATATCGGAATGTCTGACACCTTATGTTCCAAATTGTAACCTTAGATCTTCAAATGAGGGACTGCTTAGAATTCCAAGAGCAAAACTTAAAAGAAGTGGTGAGGTGGCCTCTGCTGTTATGCACCTAAAATCTGGAATATCCTGCCAATAGGAATTTGCCAGGCTAATACAGTGGAGCACTTTAAAAAACAGCTAAAAACACATTACTTTAACATGGCTTTTTCATAACTTCATTATAATTTAATCCTGATGCTCTGCATATTCAATTAATTATCATTACTATTCATGGTGGCTCCAAAATCCATACTAACCCCTACTCTCTCTTCTGTTCTTTTTCCGGTTTTCTGTGGTGGCAACCTGTGCCACCACCACCTAATCAAAGCACCATGATGTCTCTACATTGATGGATTAAAGGCCAGAAGTCTACATGACCATCATCATTAAGTCCTTCCATGAGAACCCTAAATACAAAGAGGACTGTTCATTTATGATAGGTAGAATGCCCAGAGGGGGCTGGGCGGTCTCATGGCCTGGAACCCCTGCAGATTTTATTTTTTCTCCAGCCGTCTGGAGTTTTTTTGTTTTTTCTGTCCTGCCTAGCCATCGGACCTTACTTTTATTCTATGTTAATTAGTGTTCTCTTATTTTAATTTTTACTTTGTCTTTTTTGTCTTTCTTCATCATTTAAAGCACTTTGAGCTACATTATTTGTATGAAAATGTGCTATATAAATAAATGTTGTTGTTGCTGTTGTAGCCAGACTGTGGAAACTCAGGGCGTATAATAAACATGTCTGCAAACATTATATTGGCGACATACAGAGAGACAGCAACAGGAACATGGCAATTGTGTGCATCAACCCCGCATGTGAGGGAGAGCGCAGTACGAGGGGAGGCTCTGCTCATCTCTGCCGCACCTCGCGTTTCTCCCCTGTATTTCATCAGGAAATGCGCAAATTCAGTGATTATGACTATAAAAATTATCAAAATTATTGGAATCATACAGAAAACAAATTTATAGCACAGACCAGTGCACACATTTATTTTAAGTTATAATTATTAATTTTTTTACTTTTCATGATGACAGGTGAGGCTCTGTCTCACCTGCCTCCCCTGACCGCACATCCCAGAATCATAGGGCTATTAGATTTCAAGTACTGGTGGGGGGTGGTGCCCCTCAGTGGTGTCAGCAGTAAACACATCCATAGCATGAATGTCAAGGGAAGGTACAGAGCACACACGACTTAAGTCTGTATAAACATCGCCCTTCACTGTTCAGAACATGCACCCCTTAAATTTTGCAAACAGCACCTACCTATGTCACCTACTGGATTGACTGGCTCTGACTAGCACTGCTATCTAGACTGCAGTCCTATCTTGAACCACCAGATTAGGCAGTTTCAGAAACTGACTGGATGATTGTCTGTGCTTGTTTACTGGTGACACACAATGTGTCACCTGAATTAGAACAATCACGTGTCAAACCACCATCAGTCTTGAGAACAAAATGCAAGAAGAGAAAAAAGAGAAAAAAGGGAATACACAACAAAATGGGCTTTATTTTGCTATTAAACACTCTGTCAGTGACGGGGTGCAGGACTGTTTGATTTTGCATGTTCTGGATTCCAGCTGTTGTGGTGCATTACAGGGGTGTGGGCCTAGGACCGGTACTACGTTCCTGCTGCTGATGTACATGCCCCTTATTATGACAATTTCATAGGGAAGCCATATAGTAACAGCCATAGTCCTCGACAAAAGAGGGAGGATGTCATGAATTTGTGAAATAACTTTCCTGGTATCTTTTTATTTTATTTTGGAAAGTTTTAGTTATGCATGTCTCCTTATCGAGGATGGCTCTGCTATTTAGGCAAAACAGGTAGAGAAGACTGGCATTTGGTTACTAATACAACCACCCGACTGCCATTACATTCTTTTATATTGTTTTCACAATATCATATACTGTATTTCATATTATTTAACATTAGTATGTTTGGTCTTAACATCTGATGGCCTACATGAGCCCTTTAACCTTATGGGCTTGTTTATACTTCACACTCAGAATTCGTACACGCTGGCATCATGGCTGCCACGTGTTCCCAGCATTCATTTGACGCATCCTCTGAGCAGGTCTCAGAATTTAACGCGACGCATGCGCAAGTTTCAGTACCAGCAAAAAGTCGGGGGGCACAGTGTGCTAAAAGTTGGAATGTGACGTCAGAGTCTCTGGTTACTATCTACATGTGAAAGAAAGCCGCTTTGCGGATCCTACGAGATCAATGTGCGCGCTTCGATGTTTGATGAATGGTTCGATGTGGTGAAGCAAAATGCCAACATACAAATGCATTCATGGTGCTTTTATATTCAAGCATCGCATATTCCATATCATAATGACATGATACATTTTAAAAGTCTCACATACCGTCTTCTGTGCCATCTTTTTTTTCTACTGCTTCCTCCGGACCTGACAGCAGCGGCAAACAGCAATAGATTGCCACACAAAACACATTAAATGTATGATATTCCAACTCTCTGCACATTTAGAATTCTAAGATTTATACTTGATATCGCTTTCATTATGAAATGCATTAAAGTATGTATGTTACATTACACACATGAGGGTGACACGGTGGCAGAGTGGTAGCGCTGCTGTCTCGCAGGGAGTCACGTCACTGGTATTCCCTGCCTGGAGTTAACATGTTTTCCTGCTGGGTTTCCACAGTGTGCTCCGGTTTCCTTCCAAAGATATGCAGATTTGGTGACACTAAAATGACGCTAGTGTATGTGAGTGCTTGTATTTGCCTTGCGATGAGCTGATGCCCATCCAGAGATTGTTTCAGTCTCGTGCCCAATGCTTGCTGGAATGAACACATCCCTGGATTGATGGATTTAATCATTAAACATCCTTTTCAGAGATATTGCGGTAAGGTGTCATCAGAATTTAATGGGCGTTCCAAGCAATTCATAACACAGCAAAGCCGAACCAGTTCTCACCATGATGATATCTCGCACTGCCACCTGGTGGATTCCTCCAGATTTCCATAAAGTATAAACAGTAAAACGCTTGCGTAGCAGGATCGTCCGCTGCAGTATGTGTCACGTCGTGTGAAGTATAAACCCGGCCTTAGAGATGATCTCCCAAATCCCTCAACTTCATAGAGACTTTATGCTGGATGTCCATGTTTTCTTCAGGTGTAAGTTCATAGTTTGTTTTAGTCCTATTTCTCTTTCAGCATGTTTGTCCTTAACCATATTTTCCATTTTTATTTTGGCATACATGTTTATTCCTTTCTTTATTTTTCAAGCAAAGTGCATTGCACTTATGAGTGAATTTAAAAGGAGCATTTATACTGAGTGTGTGTTATAAATCTGACAATATGAAGAACAAAAATGCTACAAGACTGGAGTTTTGCTAAATTCCTAAACTATTTAAAGTAACACTTTACAACCTACTGTCATAACCCTGCTGGCCGGAATAATGACCAAAGCACAGCATTTTACGTTATGCTACTGTTATGCTACTCTACTCTCTAAATCTTCCAGTCCACTCAATATTAGATTATGCACATAATATATCACTATCTAGTTATGCTGTTATGCTACTTACACATGTTACACTGCTGTTTTGTTTGCTGCGCACAAGTTTAGTTTTAACTCACAGGTTTCCAGAAGGAAATTGAAAGGATTTCAGTTGTACTTTAGCATGGCAGCAACTCAAAATAATAGATGTGTAGTGGGCACAAAGAACTGTAGGCAGGAAAAGAGAGCTTTTGCCCTTCTGCATCATGGGAAGTTTCAGACCTCCCTGAGCTTGCCTAAGGACATTTGCATTGTGGTGTTACAGGTGTACCACCCCAATGAAACTCCTCTCCTGCCACTCTCCCCAGACTGGGTTGCACTTTACCCGAAGGAGCTTGGGTGTTTGATGCCAGAAGTGAGACCTCTTTGGGGAAACAAAGACATACTGTAGGGCAATTGATGGGAAGACAGTGAAAATCATGTATTCTTGTGCATTATTTCTGGCCTTGAAAACTCTTGAAGAATATCATTTAAAGGTACAGTTTTGGCATTACGTCCTTATAATAGATGGTAGAAAATGATGAAAACTACGAGACTGAAAATGATATAGCTTGTTCTACAGTATTAATCTGTTATTATAACATTGTGGCGTAACATTATATTATCATCATATAATAAAATTTTATTTTAATACATTTTTGTTTTTCAAAATTCTTGAAAACTGCTGGGGAACCTAGGGTTATAGTGCCAAAACAGTGGGGAGGATAGGGTTCAAAGGGTTAAATTGATGACCGATGTTGTGTGCAGTTGTTACTCTGGGCTAAAGTGGAGGATTCTTCTTGCACTGGAGTGCACTCTTTCTATTTACTTGCTTGATCCTTTGCTCGCGGTGTTCTGTGATGCTGCTTTCTCAGCTTGCTTTCTGCTGTTAGTCCATTTGCTATGTTGTCTGCAGCATAGGCAAAAGCTTTACTTTTTCCGGCACAAGAGTTTAAATGACAAAGTTCCCTTCTTGAAATAATGGTTGTTCCTCAACCTTTTCAGCCTACTGGCCACAACTTGGCTTGACAGGAAAATTGTCAACGTCTGACACATAATGGGGAAGACATTGTCAGTTCTCACCTACCCAAATGGAGAACAGCTCATCAGTTTTTAGTTTCAGAGAAATTTTTTAGATGGCTGTTTTGTACAGTGAGAGCAGAGGTGTCAAGTGAGTTCCCTTGAGAGAGCCACCTGAGAGCCAGAATGTGTCCCTCCGATTCTTCAGGATGGTGCATAGAGTTTTAAGTGAATGTATAATTTCTCCTGATTGTATTAAAGTCACTTCTAGTTACAAAATGAGTGTATCCTCATAGAGGAGTACTTCTGTCCATCAGATTAGTCATTCATTGATTTACAGCTTTTTGTTCTTGCTTGAGTTCATTTCACTCCTTCTGGCTCAAGAAATCTGCAGAGGAGACCTCTGGAGAGATGTCAGGTCACCTCTAATTTACCACCTTGTTATCAAATGAATTCCAAGCAGATCCTAGTACAAGCTGGAGTTCAGTTTCTTGGTCTGGAATGTAAGTGAGGGAAGGTGCAGCTGAATGTGTGTTTCAATGTTAAATCTACTTTCTTGACAGGCCTGGTGTGCCACTAAAGCCTAGCAGAATGGGAAATGCCTACTTTGTCCTACACAATTTAGGAGATAGAATGGATTAAGGGGTTTAAGAAGTAGTTCTAGTCTGAGTTTCCTGTAATTAAGATGAGTGGACTGTGACCCCAGAAGACATTTCAATACCCCTCTGGAAGAGATTTAAAAGCTCATAATGATCAGACATGGGAAGAGGCCTAAATGCCACAGAGAGTAAGACAGGGTGTGAGACGAGAGTGCGTTGGTGAGGAAGTTGCCAGGTGGTAAACACTGTTTCAGACTTAACTAGGGTTTTATTTTCTATTGTCTGTTTCTTTCTACTTTGTATTTGTCTATTTTGATGGGTTCTATGCTTTGGCCAATGTAGAGTAGTGACAATAAAACACCTACTTTTCACAGCAACCTGAATTAAATAGAAGAGATAAACATAAAATCTTTTGATTAGACTGCTTGGTTAAAAATGAGGCAATTAAAAGTGGAAGCCTCGTGCTTTACAGAACATTCTGATCCTGAAGATGTCTGATCTCGGAATTGAATGAATGAATAAGAAAACTATATTTTACAAGTCAGAACAAAGCTAGGTAACACTCAATTAAATTAAAAAGTAAAAGTCAACACTTATCCGTAGGCAAGGAATGTCTTCCTGACAGGAATGATGTGAGTGAATGATTTATTAAATGTGGTAAAAAGCACATATCACTTTGTTTTGCTTTATCAGCGACCTGAGAAGATGGTCAACATCAGAATAAAAGATAATCAGATAGCTACCACTGATTTCTTCCAGGCAAATGGTGCATATTTACTCAAAACAGCGAAGAACAATGCATTCAGGCAACAAACAACATCATTTTAGCATTGTGTGGCTGTACCGGAAGATTGCTGAGCCACGCTAATAAGACATTTGTCATTATTAGCACAAAAAATCATTAAATTAGTAAGTTGTAAATAATGTGGATGAGTGTAACACAGAAATAAAGCCATGTGGTAATAAGAAAGCCCTGGACCACCTTTTCTTTTTGGCTTATTGGCTAATGTGAAAGTCATCACCATTTCCTTTCATTAGCAGATGCCTAGATTTATTGACAAAGGGAATTTCATAAAGCGTTTTATTGCATTTGTCTGAGAGACAGAAGCTTGATTGCTGTCCTTAAAAACTGAAAGATTCACTTTTTGAAAGTACAACTTTTATTAACTCTGAGTGAGACAATCTCTAAATGTGACTGTAAGATACGAAAGACTACCTACAAATATTTTGTAATATAGCATCAATGCATATTTCACATTTCCTATTATTAGTTGAGTTAGGATGGATTTTGTTTTAATCCAGCCCTATACAGTTACGTAATCAAACTGCAAAATAGCCTTCTCATTTTTTATTTGTCTCTGGAAATTTGTGTTATTAATGCCAAGACAACTATAGTTCCTTACTATCCAACATTCAATCCTATTTGATTATTGTTATACACAGAGGACTATGCAGACAGATCTTTTATAGATGTACATATCTACAAATTCGACTACCAATCAATGAGCCATGTGCTCAGCTTCGCTAATCAAACTTTAGAGTTTCAGTCAGTTTTAGTAGCACTGGGCTAAAGGCAGGAACAAGCCCTGAACAAGACCCCAATTCACCACAGGGCACTCACACATCTCTCTTGAGCATCTCTCAAACTGGGCCAGTTTAAACTGAGAAGTGCATTTCTACAATGTGAGAAGGAAAAATATCAATATATCCATTCTATTTTAATCCAATTCAGGTGTACAAAAAGCTGGAGTATGGTAGCACCAAATACACCGCAAGAACCAACTTTGGACTCGGTGCCAGTCTATCGTGAACCACCCTTAAGTATCTACCTACACTCACAAGGACCAGATTTAGAGTTGTTGTTGATTTTATTTTAAACCTAGAAATTTTGTATTTTTGCCTATTAGTCTATACCCAATAACCCACAAAGTGAAACATGTTTTCAAAAAAGTCTGCAGATTTATTAAAAATAAAATACTGAAATCTGTAATTCATCTTAGTATTCATAACCTTTGCTGTGGTGCTCCAAATTGTGACCAGTTGCGTCCTGTTTGCTTTAATTCTTCTTGAGATGTTTCTAGAATTTAATTGGAGCCCACCTGGCATAAATTGAATTGATTGGATATTGTTTAGAATGGCACACATCCATGTATATAAGGTCCCACAAGTCACAATGCTATGAAGTCTAAGATACTCTCTGTAGACCACCACGATTATATTGTCATGAGACATAGATCTAGGCGAGGGGATAAAGCCATCTCTAAAGATTTGAGTGTTCCCAGTAGCACAGTGTCCTCGATAGTTTAAAATGGAAAAAGCTTGGAACCACAAGAATTCTTCCTAGAAATGAAGATTCAGCCAAACTAAAAAACTGGGCAAGACAGGTCTTGGTGAGGGAAGTGATAAAGAGTCCAATGGTTACTCTAGCATAGCTTCAGTAGTCCTCTAATGAGATGGGAGAACCTGTTAGAAGGACAACCATCTCAACAGCACCCCATCAATCAGGCATTTATGGTAGAGTGGCTAGACAGAAACCATTCTTGAGTTAAAAGCATATAGTAGTTTAAAAGACTCTAAGAACATGAGGAAATTGATGGTCTGGTCTGAAGAGGCAAACATTAAAGTCTTTGGGCAAATGCCCAAGTATTATGTCTGCCAATGATTAGGCACTGCTCATCACCTGCTTAATACCATTCCTACAGTAAATCATGGTGGTGGTAGGGTCATGCTGTGTTTCTCAGCATCAGGGACAAAATTGAGAGGAAAGCTCTTGAAAAAAAATTGTTTCTGAGTGTAAACGACCAACTACTGCAGAGACAGTTTAAATTTCAGCATGTCAATGACCCGAAGCATTCAGCCAAACCAACGCTGGAGTGGCTTCAGGACAAGAATTTAACTGTCCTTGAGTGACCCATCCAAAACCCAGACTTTAGCCCCACAGTACATCTGTGGAGAGACCTGAAGATGGCAGTTTTAAGTTTGCTTTCCATCTAGTTTAACAGAGCTTGATAGGATCTGCCAGGAAGAATGGGGTAAGCTATCCAGGTGTGCTAACTTTCTAGGGTCTTATCCAAGAACACTCAAAGCTGTACCAAAGTGGCCTTTAACAAAGTACTGAATTAAGGGTCAGAATAATTATGAATGAGAGCTTTAAGTTTTGGGTTGTTTTTTTTTTTGTATTTTTAATACATTTTCAAAACCTTCTCAAAACTTGTTTTTACTATGTCATTATGCATTGCGTGCTGATTGATGGTCAAAAATTGCAAATGTATCCATTTAAAATAAATCTACAACAAACAATGTACAGAAAGTAAAGGGCTCTAAATGCTTCCTGAATCCACTGCAAGTATGTTTGTGGTTAGAAGAAGAGAATCCCTGAATACATGAGACGAAAATGTACAATTCACACAGATTATACACAGTGGGCTTGTTGCACATGTAAAAGCAATCGCTTCATAAATAAAGTTTTTTCATTGCAGCATACATAGAGAGGTTTTAGCTGCAAAGAAAATGCCAATAAAACTGCAAAATGTCTTCGACGAGGCTGTTCAAGCAGTCAATTATATCAAGATCAATTTTATGTGATGAGATGGGTGCTGATCACCTCCAGCTTTGGTATTCCATTGAAATCTGGTGGTTTTCACATGGCCAGGTACTCTCAAGCCTTTCTGAGTTATAGAATGAGGCAAAACTGTTTTTACATAACTAAAATTTAGAACCTGCACGTTGCTTCAGTGATTTTGAATGGCTGGCTAGTAGTATATTTGGACGATATTTTTAATTATAATGATAATTTTATTAGAACATAAGTACACTTTAGACGAGAACAGGCCATTCTGCCCAACAAAGCTTGCCAGTCCTATTCACTTATTTCCTCCAAAAAAACATCAAGTCGAGTTTTGAAAGTCCCTAAAGTCTTACAGTCTACCACACTACTTGGTATGCTGCATACTGGGGGCAAGCTCCCCTGGCATCTTCGGCGTCCAACCCCGAGTTGCGGACAGAATATTAGTAAAATATGTAAATGTACAAAAGAAAAATCATTATTTATTGGAATCAAAATCATGAAATTCTATAAATATGTAAAAGAAAAATTAATTATTATTTAAAGGAGTAAAAATCATGAAATGAGAATAAAATATTTACTCTGTTACCAATTGTATTAAACTGAGGTCCATTGTGCTCGATGAGTATTTATTAAAGACTAAATAAATGATCCATTCGTTTTAACTAAAATTCCTATAGATAAAAAAACGTAAAAAAAAAATTACTCATTTAAATAACAGGAAAAATCACGTGAAAACTAAAGTGGTATGCAATGGGTCATTGTAATTCGAACTTCAGCTAACTAAATCACCTAAATACAAACATTGGTGTTATTAAAATAGAATTTTAATAATTTCCTGTGAAAGAAAGTTTACTCGATCAAAAATAAAAACCATGACTTTCTTGATATTTTAGTTTATGATTTAAAAACGGAATAAGAATCTGAAAATCTAACAACATCACATTAAAGTTCGATAAATTCTGAAAACAATGATACCAAACATATATACAGTTAGGTCCATAAATATTTGGACAGAGACAACTTTTTTCTAATTTTGGTTCTGTACATTACCACAATGAATTTTAAATGAAACAACTCAGATGCAGTTGAAGTGCAGACTTTCAGCTTTAATTCAGTGGGGTGAACAAAATGATTGCATAAAAATGTGAGGCAACTAAAGCATTTTTTTAACACAATCCCTTCATTTCAGGGGCTCAAAAGTAATTGGACAAATTAAATAACTGGAAATAAAATGTTCATTTCTAATACTTGGTTGAAATCCCCTTGCTGGCAATGACAGCCTGAAGTCTTGAACTCATGGACATCACCAGATGCTGGGTTTCCTCCTTTTTAATGCTCTGCCAGGCCTTTACTGCAGCGGCTTTCAGTTGTAGTTTGTTTGTGGGCCTTTCTGTCTGAAGTTTAGTCTTCAACAAGTGAAATGCATGCTCAATTGGGTTAAGATCAGGTGACTGACTTGGCCATTCAAGAATTTTCCACTTCTTTGCTTTAATAAACTCCTGGGTTGCTTTGGCTGTATGTTTTGGGTCATTGTCCATCTGTATCATGAAACGCTGCCCAATCAGTTTGACTGCATTTAGCTGGATTTGAGCAGACAGTATGTCTCTGAACACATCAGAATTCATTTGGTAGCTTCCGTCCTGTGTCACATCATCAATAAACACTAGTGTCCCAGTGCCACTGGCAGCCATGCACGCCCAAGCCATCACACTGCCTCCACCGTGTTTTACAGATGATGTGGTGTGCTTTGGATAATGAGCTGTTCCACGCCTTCTCCATACTTTTTTCTTGCCATCATTCTGGTAGAGGTTGATCTCGGTTTCATCTGTCCAAAGAATGTTTTTCCAGAACTGTGCTGGCTTTTTTAGATGTTCTTTAGCAAAGTCCAATCTAGCCTTTCTATTCTTGAGGCTTATGAGTGGCTTGCACCTTGCAGTGCACCCTCTGTATTTACTTTCATGCAGTCTTCTCTTTATGGTAGACTTGGATATCGATAAGCCTACCCCCTGGAGAGTGTTGTTCACTTGGTTGGCTGTTGTGAAGGAGTTTCTCTTCACCATGGAAATGATTCTACGATCATCCACCACTGTTGTCTTCCGTGGACGTCCAGGTCTTTTTGCGTTGCTGAGTTCACCAGTGCTTGCTTTCTTTCTCAGGATGTACCAAACTGTAGATTTTGCCACTCGTAATATTGTAGCAATTTCTCGGATGGGTTTTTTCTGTTTTTGCAGCTTAAGGATGGCTTCTTTCACCTGCATGGAGAGCTCCTTTGACCACATGTTGTCTGTTCAGAGCAAAATCTTCCACATGCAAGCACCACACCTCAAATCAACTCCAGGCCTTTTATCTGCTTAATTGATAATGACATAACGACGGACTTGCCGACACCTGCCCATGAAATATCCTTTGAGTCAATTGCCAATTACTTTTGAGCCCCTGAAATGATGGGATTGTGTTAAAAAATGCTTTAGTTGCCTCACATGTTTATGCAATCGTTTTGTTCACCCCACTGAATTAAAGCTGAAAGTCTGCACTTCAACTGCATCTGAGTTGTTTCATTTAAAATTCATTGTGGTAATGTACAGAACCAAAATTAGAACAAAGTTGTCTGTGTCCAAATATTTATGGACCTAACTGTATGTAGGTTTTAAAATAAGCCCGATTTCAAGCGTGACAAAAAAGTGACATAAAAACATCACACAAAATCATTGC
This sequence comes from Erpetoichthys calabaricus, assembly GCF_900747795.2. NCBI lineage: Eukaryota > Metazoa > Chordata > Cladistia > Polypteriformes > Polypteridae > Erpetoichthys > Erpetoichthys calabaricus. The sequence continues at coordinate 56,173,318 of NC_041410.2, read as the reverse complement.
ACTTTTAGGCTTAGGATTTTATATATATATATATATATATATATATATATATATATATATATATATATATATAGAGAGAGAGAGAGAGAGAGAGAGAGAGAGAGAGAGAGAGAGAGAGAGAGTAGATCTCACCTTTCCTATGCTCTAAGAGATTAACAGAAATTAAAAATGAACAATAACACATATACTACATTGGAATCAAGTATTTACAATTCTAAATTTCCTCTTGAAATTAATAAAGTCTATCTAATATAATCTAACATTGATCTAATCTAAATGATATCCATATAAAGCTCTAAATAAAGATAAATACAGGAGAAACAAAGCTTTTTATTAGAATAAGAGACAATACACTGGAATAAAATACAAAAAACAAAATAATACTAGGAGAAAACCCTGAATAAATAGCTTAATTTGTGTTACAAACACAAATCCAACCGAGCACCTGGACAGAGAGGGTAAAATGCAAAAAAGAGTCAGAAATGTCAGGGTAAGTTAAACGCCTTCCTGGACAATTGACTTTTAAGTTGATTTTTAAAAGAATAAATTGAGTCTGCTGATGAGTTTGAAATTACAGAGGTCGTTCCAGTGGCTGGGTGTTACAGAACTGAAGGCTCCGTCTCCCAGAGAGCACAGGTCAGCTTGGAGCACACACAAGATTGTCAAAATCAGTGGACCGTAGTGGGAGGACAGAAGCATAGTGATGGAATAACCCGACTATGAAAGATGATACCACACTACTTGCATGTAGACTTATCTTGCTTAATTGGCAGAATCCCAGCCCACCTTTTATAGCCCAGTGGGTAACTAATATGTTGAATTATTTGAAATTGGAAACAAATCAAATTCTCACTTAAAGAATCTGTCCAAAACATTTTTAAAACATGGCTGAAAATAACTTAGAATAAGCGTTCATATGAGGGAAAGGGATAGTTTTTTTGTGTGTTTCCTTTTTTCCCTGCTCTTGGCTCTCCTCTCTTTCTCTCAGTTGGGGGTTGAATTCTTGTTCTTTTTTGTTTTCCTTGTTTTTCTAATTTTCTGGAGTTTTTTTACTCAAGATTGATTTTGGAAGTTATTTGTTGTATAAGTTCTGCAAATTTTATCTGCTTGACTGTACACTATTTTACTGATGTTGCCCCGTATAAGGCCATGTAAAGCTTTATTGGTCAGTAATATAATTTTATATTCAATTCTGTAAAACAGGGAGCCAGTAAAGGTGCAGCATGATCGGTGTTATGTATTTGCTGTTGTGGGTCTGTGTATGGACTCATACAGCAGAGGTTTCAATCAAATGGAGCTGTGGTAACAAATTAGAAGAGACACCTGCCAGTCGGGAATTACAGTAGTCGATATGGCATGTAATAAAAGCATAGACAAGTTCTTCAGCATCAGAAAAGGAGAGGAATTAGCAAACAGGGAATATTTTACAGAGGGGGAAGTAAGAATATTTCTTAATGTGATGAATGTGGGAAGAATAAGAATGGGAACAATCAAAAATGACACCAAGGGTCCTGGCAGTAGTAGAAGATCTGATGAGATCACCACCAAGAGTGATTGAAAGGAGTTTTTTTTATCAAGCTGAGTTTTAGGGACAATTAAGAAAACTTCAGTTTTGTTGCACATTAGTTTTAAAGAGTTATATTCCATCCAGGTTTTAATCTCATTGAGGCAAGTTCTGAGCTGAGTAAGCTCTGATGATTTTTCACTTTTAACACTGAAACAGATCTGAATAACATTCACATAAAAATGATAATCCAGTCCAAAGCTAAGAATAGCATAGCCAAGGTAGATGCAGAAGAGCAGAGGGCTGCAGACAGAGCCTTGAGGAACATCTTGTGTGAACTCCTTTGAGTCACCTAAATAGAGTCAAGCTATCCTTACAAGGAAATACAGGGACTGTTTTTCACATCCAAAAGAAAACTGAATTGATCATCAGAAAACTTGAAATGTCAGTCAGGCAAACTGAAATAGTTTTATCACATGCACAGGTGCAAAAGCAGTGTTTCGGGTAGGGTTTAGAAAAGTTACTTGTTGCTTGTACTTGTTATTTGTGTTCAAAATATCATAGGTGAGGCAGGGCAGGAAGCAGCTGTAGCTGACACCAGCATCTCTTTAAGTAAATAACCAGCATTGTAGCAATGAATATTTAAAAGTAACACAAACAACAATTCTTTAGTGGGAAAAAAAGACAGCAGCTGACTTCAAAGCGGTAAAGAGAAGGGCTAAGTGGTACATAGGCAGGTGACCATTGAAGTGCCGATCTGGCACAAAGAGCTGTAGGAGCAGACAAGACAGTAAAAAATTAACTAACAGTGTATATTCAGTATGTGAATTTTTCTTAGTAAAAAGGAAATGGTGTATAAAAAATTACTAGATAGAACAGTTCTTAGTAGTCAGGAAAGTAGTGCAGTTAAGAGGGCAACAGGGGATACTAATTGGAAGAGTGCAGAGCTTGTAAGTAAAGAACAAGAGGAGTGCATAATTAGGAGAACAGACAGAGAAAAGTTAAGTTCACTTAATAGAAAGTCAAACAGTGGGCAGTCAAAGAGGAGAATATTACAGGAGCTTAAGGGTTCAGAATGCGTAAATTAACTGTAACATTTCTTTAATCTATTTTTTTGCTTCACTTTTTTTAGTTTTACCATTTAAGTTAAATCACTTAATTTTAGTACAAAAAAAAAGTTGAGCAGCTTTAGTAATTCAAACTCAAATTTTAATAATGAGGCCAGTGCAATGCAAGTCCTGTTGGATGTTGGACTTTTTGGAGGATGGCTTGGAGGAGCCGGTCTTCTATGAGGGCTACACCTTCAGGAGATGCCAGCTGGCCTGCGTTGTAGTAGAGAATTGGCAGACCTTGCTTGGGTGTCCTTTAGAGAGATAGTGCACACCCCTCAAGTGGCCTTGGAGGAGACTCCTGAAGAGACAGATAGAGATAGGTGGGTCATGGTCACAAGGCACAAGGTAAAAGGTATACACTGTCCAGGGGTATCAGCCCCAGAATTGGAAGTGTTGAACCATTTTCATGTCCTTGCGGAGCTGCACTGTGTCTCTGACAATTCTGAGGTGGTAGGTAGGCATGAAGAGCCCTAGTGGGCCACCTTAAAACCAGTTCCCAGAAACACAGAATTAGTGATATTTGGGGACTCATTTATTAGGGGGACTGAAGAGTAGGTTTTCTTCAGAGACAGAGAATGTCGTCCAGTGTGCTGCCTTCTGGGTGTACAGGTGGGAGACCTCCCTGGAAGGGTTGATAGGCTCTTGGCCAGAGCAGTGGTGGATCCAATTGTCATTGATGATGTTGGAACAAATGACATACATAAGAATAGGCTGTCAGATCTGTGATCCAAATGTAAAGAGTTAGGTGCCAGGCAGGAAGCAGAACTGACACGGCAGCCTTCTCTGAAGTTCCACCTGTGCCATGCACCAGTCCAGGTAAGACAGATGAGATTAGAAGGCTTAACACATGGTTCACCACTTGGTGTAGGAAAGAAAGGTATAGGTTTATGGGATTTTTGAGCTCCATTTGGAACAGATAGGAGCTGTTCCAGTGAGACAGGTTATATTTGAACCAGAGAGGAACCAATGTGTTGGGGAGTATGAGTAGGACTGTTTAAACTAGGGTATGGAGGTACTGGACAGTTTAGGACAGGCCGGGTTTAGAATTGTACATGAGCAATAGTGTAAAGATAAAAATGCATAGTAATGTAAATTCTAACCCAATGTTTAAGTGCAAAATTAAAATGAGTAATATATTAACATTAGGTTGCCATAATGCTAAAAGTATCAAAAATAAAAAAAGTGAGTTAGAGTTATATATAGCGGAGCATAATTATATAATACAGAAACCTGGCTAAATATAAAGATTTGGATGGATATAGCATGCACATTTTTTAGGAAGGAAGGATGTCAAACAGCATTTAAATGCAAGTCCTCTTCAATTGGATGATGACCCCATCTTAGACAGGCCCATTTACAGTGGGGACATTATAGTCATGGGTGACTTTAACTACCCGAATATTAACTTGGATAATCTTCCAAATAGCGGAACACAAGAGCAGGAGATTTAAGAGTAATAAGTGAATGTTTTTAACATGGTATGTTAAATCACCAACACAGGGAAAAGCCTGTCTACATTTAGTATTTTGTAATAATCACAACAGAATTTAGGATGTACAGGTGATTGAACCACTAAGGTCAAGTGACCATAATATACAATAATACAATTCTCTGTGTTTTGTGTACATGTACATATAAGGTGTACATTACCACAGCATAATAAGTCACATGCAGTTGGAAGAGTGTGGATGCAAGGACTGTTAAAAAAGACTGTTAAAGACTGTTAAAAACTGTTAAGTTTAACTCTATTAGGGCATGTTTTGAGCAGATGTGACAAAGTCTAAGGAGGATAGACTGGGATAAGCTTTTAAGTGTAGAGACAATCGAGGAGCAGTGAAACAGGTTTAAAAACATTTTACATACAATGAAGGGCAGGTACATGCCTAAAAATTGGTATTAGTGGAAAGTTAAAAAAACTTCAGTTTCACAAAGGAAAAAAAACAGCTGTATAAGTTATATAAGACTAATAACTTCACTGTAAATTGTAGGGTATATTAGAACATGAGGGCAACCATTAAGAAGGATATTAAGGAGGCTAAAAAGATGGTAAGAGAGGAAAATAGTAGATATGGCAAAAGATGACCAAACAGATTCTTTCAGTATTTTAGTAATAAAAGAACAGTCAAAGAGGAGGTGAAGTGCATTAGCAATAGTAAAGGGGAATTTAAAAATTATAGATAGTTAAATAGCAGATTTTCTAAAATCGCATTTTTTGTGAGGAAGTAGATAACCTCCCAGCAGTAAAAGGGACTACTAAGGAGGTACTGGGGGATTTGGAAGTTGTAGAGGGAGAAGTATTGTTCAGATTAAATAAGCTGAAATCTAACAAATCACCAGAACCAGATAATATTTATCCTTGAGTTTTCAAGGAATTTAGCGAGTACTTATGTAAACCCTTGACACATTTGGAGCCACTGCACACTGGGGAAATCCCAAACAACTAGAAAATGGCAAAAAATAATCCTGATATATAAAAAGGGTGACGAGCAGATCCAAGTAACTATAGGCCAGTAAGCTTAATGTGCATCACAGGTAACTTAATGGAAGGAGTTATTAAAGGAAAGATTGAGCAACATATGGCAAGAACAGGAGTTTTACTGAACAGTCAGAATGAGTTAAGAAAACGGAGGTCATGTTTTACCATCATGCTGGAATTCTATGAGGAAGCAACAAAAGGATGTTGGGCTGAATGGCCTGTTCTCATTTAGATTGTTCTAATGTTCTGTGAAGCTGGGTTCTTTACACTTGATGAAATGAAGACAAAATACAGAAATCAGCTCAATACTGAGCCAAATCTCTGATAAAAACTGTCCTTCCTACAACCTGACATTGAACATCAGACAGTCAAAACCAGTCTTGTCATTGGGTGAGTGACCATCCTGTACTTGTACGAAGGATGTTCAAAAAGTTTCCACACTTTTTTTAACTCTGTTTATTAAGAATTTCAAAGACAAATGACATCACTTTTCTACACAGTCACCTTTGTTTGCGATGCAATTTTCCCAGCGTCATACCAACTTTTTAATGCCCAATTACATCTCCACCCACCTTCACCGTTTCCAACGAAAATATAAAAGTGCGGAAACTTTTTGAACGTCTCTCAAAAATAAGACGTACAGTACATTACCACAGCATAATAAGTCACACGCAGTTGGTAGCCATATGTACTAAAATAACGCAGGGTGCACTTCAATATTAATTTTTGTTTTGGTAATAGCAAAGTGTCCTTCTTTTGTATTGTAAATGTAACTTGTCCTCAAATATCAAGAGTCTGTGATTATTGTGGGCTGCAAAAAAACTTTTTAATAACTGAAGTGGGCCACCTATTTGAAAAGGTTGGGAACCACTGCTTGACTAAATGGAAATCAACAATATCTGTAATTAAATAATTGTTGAAGTATGGCCAGTTGACAGTGGAGGATTAAGGTTTATCATTTTGTTCTGAATGTTCCCCTGTGCCACATTATTTGTCAAGGTTTCCATCATTTTGAGCTCCAATTCCTCAAACATAGTAAGTGGTTGGTAGAGTACATGTCCCAAAAGTTACATCCCAAGATGTCATTAACACAACAGTATTAAGGCTGGCATTGCACTTCAGAAATTGTCTGAGATTTCGGGTATTCTCAGAATAAAATCACTCTAAGCTCACTTTTGGAAGACATGTTTTCTGAGAATAAGTTTTGTTTAACATTTTGGGCTTTGGTGTATTGATATTTGCTTCCCTCAGTGTTTATATCGGCCCTGTCATGCATCTGCATATGTGGATCACTCTCCAGGCTCATTTGAGGCCCTGTGGAAGAGCTGCCACTAACGTTCTCCCCTTCTGTTTCCACTGCAGTACAGAGAAGATGCCCAGTGAGGGCAATTGACTCCACCCCTTCTTGTCCCCCAACTATAAATCCCACAGCCACCTGAAGGAGGCATTCCATTTTGAACTGAACACACTGCAGGACAGAGCTCCAATCTGGTGACCAACAGAGACAGAAATGCCTAGCCTGACAGCTTTGTTTTGGACTTTTCTGTTATGTTTACATTTCTTCCTGGGTCTTGCAGTCCTTTTGTTTGACTGCAGCTCATTTCTATTTGAGATGTTCTCTTGCTTTGTCCCCGTGATATTTGATTTTACTTTGTCTTTATACCATGTTTGCTGCCTCCCATCTCCTGGCCCTAATTGTTGTGTATTGGCAACACAAGAATGGCAAAACAGGTATGCAGCTTTCAGAACAACCAAGAAAACCAACTCTAAGCAACTGACACGCAGGTAAACAGACTTGAGCTGAGAAAACTGTGTGGCGGTGGGGGGATGTGATAGTAGGCTGCTTGCTGCTTATCGACACATTTACAGGACAAAAGATGCTGACGGAAAGGTGCGAAGTGATTTAAAGTGGGACGGATCTACGTGTTTTCTCATAGGCTTTGGTAATTCTAGTGTTAAAGGCCAGTCAAGGAAATGACGTCATCTGGGCGGGACTGGAATTGACATCATCAGGACCAGAAGTTGAGCCATCATTGGAAGTGACTGGAAGTGACATCATCAGTGGCGCCTGTATCCTGTGGTACTGTAAGAGATTGAGCGAGACAGTCAGGGCCCAGTCAGGGCACCCCGCTGCCCCCTGGTCTGGTGCGGAATTGCTATCATTTAGGCCCTTCAGCTGTCTCCCAATCGTATGTGTGTGACAAAGTAAACACTTAGCTTTTGCTATTAAGCATAATGAAATGATGGCTAAACTTGCTTTTACATGCAGCAGCCTTGTCCTGCTTTTTACTTGCTTACTTAAACACCAGAACAATGTAGTAAAAAATCAAGGGCAGTGTGTTCTATGAAAAAAAACCAAGCAGGCTAGTGTTTTAGAAATGTAACTGCTTAAAACTTCCAGCCCTGAGACATGCTTATACATCAAGTAATTTTCATTTGAGCAGCCCAGTATCTCATATACAGTATTCCTGGCTTTGACTTAAATTGTGTAATTGGTCAATGAATAAGTTTCAGTAAAATAACGGGGACACCGGCATAGGGTATGAAGTGATGATGGCCAGTGTGAGTCAAGTGATGGACATGTGATAATGGTGGAAATAACTGAAAGGAGGAAAGTACTTTGCATAAGAAATGTAATTTAAACTGATGCACTTTGTAGTTTAAGCATTTGCACCAGGGTCAAGTCTCTTTGTTACGTCGCTGTGTGATAAAGATTTTTTCTGCACTTCCATCTAGGCACAGAGACTGCCTTGTTTCAAGAAAGTGAACTTTTCTCCACGACAATACCAAAAAGAAAAAAAGAGCAAAAAAAAAAAAAGAAAAAAAGCAAAGGGAATTTGCCTAAAATTCAAACTGCACGTAACAAGTTCCAATATGAAATCCAATAAGTAAAATCCAAAAGCAGAAAAGAAGAATCCAAAACCAGAAGTATCAAAGAAATGCAATGTTTACGAAACTTCAACAACAATCAATGCACCATTGCTGGGACCTTCTATCTGACCTTTATACAAAGGCCAAGCAGGGTGTCCCTTCTCCTAGGTTCCACAAGAAATGTTGGAATACTTAAAGACACAATACATTAATATTAAAAAAAAGAATACAACAGAAATCACATAAAAATATGAAAAATAACCAAAACAATGTTAAAACAAAAACTCATCAGTCAGGAAATGAACTCTGGCTGAAGCATAACGATAGGGAAGTTTTTATTTTTAACATTTATTTATAAATGTATTCCATCATTATTTTGATTTTCATTTTTCTCATGGAGAACATCTCTATGTATGATCTGCTCACAGGAGGAGTGGTGGCTCCGAGGCTAGGGATCTGCGCTGGTTTGAATCCCATAAGTGCCAGAAGTGATTCCACTCCATTGGGCTCCAGAGCAAGGCCCTTAACCTGCAATTGCTCCATCCTGGGTATGACATTAACCTGCATCCCGCCCTGCAAGTAGTTCCTCCAATTTGCAGGGAAAACTTGGGTCTTGGTGTCAGGATTGGCATTCCAACCACTGTAAAAAAAAATCTCACACTGTTCCATTCCATTCAAACTAGTGTGGTGCTGAGGTGTCATCTGTTGCACGGCTACACTCAGGCCCTAAATTGAGATCCTGAGGTAGTCTGTCAGTTGTTTAATCTTATGCCTCCTCTGAACACCCAGTTTATAATCCTCCATTTTCAGATGGTTACTTTGCCACGAATCTCAAGGGCCTAATGGATGTCCTTCACCGGTAAGTCATGAAGTAATGCCAGGATGACGACGTGCTGATGTTCTTGAATTATAGTGAATGACAGGCATTGTCAATCATGTTAAAACTGACGACATCATTTCCACCTTTGGCATGCCTCCATACCACCACTGCAGCTGTTTGTTCACAAAGCATTCTCACCCACCCTGCAGGTAAGTGCACTTTTTATAACTAAACTCTACAAAGACTAAACTGGCTATAGTCAGTTATTTCCTTGTCTCCCAATGACCTGTCATACAGCCAATCACAATTATCCTCATCTGTTTACTTTTACTTATTTAACTGTATAAGTTTGCTTTCAAGTTTAATGTTACTGATTACCTTTTTGCAGTTTCTTTATTTTTTTGATTGTTCAAATGTAGTTACTCTTTGTGATTACCTGTTAAAGGCTGTAAACTTAATAATTTATTTGTTAATTATTCTACTTTGGTTATTATCCTTTACAGTGCCTGAAGTAAATATACATAAATAAAACATCATCACAACATCCTATCAGAAAAAAGAAGATCGAACTAACCAAAAAATATATTCCACTCCAAAAGCCTGAAAAAACCTGTTAATTCAAATAAAGTTTGAGTGAATGAGGAGCTAAAAAGAGAAGTATCTATTGTTTGAGAATCAAACCGCCATCTTAATATGTAGCAGAGATCAAGAGTCAGCAACAGTGTGCTGCTCACCAGCATCAAGAGTTTCCTGCATAGCCCAAAGAGTTGACCACTTACTGACGAAGGCAGATGAAGATCCTCTGGTTATAATTCAAGTTGGAGCAAATTACATTGGGAAGGCAAGTACATTTTCTTTGCAAAAAAAAAATCCAGCACCAAGCAAAAAATACATTAAGAGAACTTCATTTTCAATCATAATGCATGGATGAATTGATAGTGCGAACAAGATGGTTTAATTTTTCTCAGCCACTGGAATGCCTTTCACTGTAAACATTTCTTTTATCGACAAGATGGACTACATCTATAAGAGAAAGGGACGCATATTTTGAGAGCTAGATTCTTCAAAGAAGTGTGTGAACATTTAAAGTTAATTGTGAAAGGGAAAAAATTGAGGAAGACACAAAAAACAGTCAACCGACCTAAAGAAAACTTGGTCAAAAAGGCAATAAGTACCTTTTCTCATTTGAATTATTTACTCATTTAAAAGTGTTTACTCCTTAATGCTAGGAGCATTAGAAAGAAAATGCATACAATAGAGGCAACAGTATTGACTTGAGAGTATAATCCATCCATTATCCAACCCGCTATATCCTAACTACAGGGTCATGGGGGTCTGCTGGAGCCAATCCCAGCCAGCACAGGGCGCAATGCAGGAAACAAACCCCGGGCAGGGTGCCAGCCCACTACAGGACGTGCACACACACACTAGGGACAATTTAGGATCGCCAATACACCTAACCCGCATGTCTTTGGACTGTGGGAGGAAACCAGAGCACCCAGAGGAAACCCATGCAGAGACGGGGAGAACATGCAAACTCCACGCAGGGAGGACCTGGGAAGTGAACATGGGTCTCCTAACTGCGAGGCAGCAGCGCTACCCACTGCGACACCATGCTGCCCTGAGACTATAATATTTTAGGAATTATGGAGTTGTGTTAATGAGAGTGATGGTGAAGAATACATTATGAGTGGCTGTAATGCTTCAGAAATGACAGACAAAGATAGAAAGAGAAGATGTGGCAATATATGTGAAAATGATATTCAGACCCATCAAGATGGAAGAAAGGAACACGTTGGAATAACTGTGGGTTAGTCAAGTAAGAAAGAAAGCCAGAGATTTGGTTATTGGAGAAATTGGTATCTAGAAAACATAGAATGGGAAAGCAAAAACTCAGCCACTATAAATGATAAATAGTGTCACTTCAGAGAGCTTTTGATAAGGGCTGAAAATAAGTAAATTCTGAAAACCAATAAAGCAAAAAGGTTAAAAAATCGACTGAAGTGGATAAATATGGGAATTATTAAAAAGTTAAACTGAAAAGATAATTCTGACTCAGGGGAATACCAGACACTACAGCAGGAGATCAAAAAAACATTCGAAATGTGAAAAAGCAAAACCAAAAATTGCTAGTGAAGTTAAAACAAATAGTAAGCAATTTTTTGAGTATTACTCTAATAAAAATATGATAAAGGAGAATTTAAAAACCCTCAGGAACGTAAAAAGAAAAATCGATGAAAATGAAATGAACAAATATTTCACCCAAATATTTGTAAAGGAAGAAACAAATGAAATGTCACATGCAGAAGTAAAAACAAGCCATGAGTTCATAGATTTTAAAATAGTAGTGTCGGATGGGTTTCAAACTTTAAATACTGTATGTTGAAGACTAATAAAACCCCAGACCTGATGGGATTTTACCAATTATGGTGAAAGAAATGGAAACACATCACATATAAACCCTTAATTGGCATATTTGAGTGGTCACTTGAGAAAGAAAAAGTACCTGAGGACTGGAAAGTTGCAAATGTGACTCCAGTCTTCAAGAAGGAAGACAAAACATATCCTGATAATTATGTACCAATAAGTCTTAGTTTTGTACCAATCAAAATTAAGGAAACTAAAATAAGAAATATATTAGAAAAGTATCTATATGTAAATACCATAACAAACAACAGCCAGAATGGGTTTATAAGAGGAAGTCTTTTTCTGAACAGGTAACTGCAATAGTTGGAAAAATCAAAGAATGAAACATAATTTACTTAGACTTTCAAAAAGTCTTTGACTCAGTCCCATACCAAAGATTAATTCTGAAACTAGAAGCTGTAGGCATCAGAGGTAACCTACAAAACTGGATCTCAAGTTGATTAACTGGAAAGAAACAAAGACCATACACAAGATGCTAGATGTGGAGTGAATCCATCAGTAGTGTGCCTTAGGAGTCTTTCCTGGGGATGTTACTTTTTTGATTTTGGTATTGTTAGTAAACTTGTGAAATTTGCAGATAATATTTAAACTGGAGGAATGACAAACACTGATAGACAGCAGAAACAATTCTAGAAAGACTTGAGAACTGGTGAATGCAGTTTAATGTAGAAAAGTGTAAAGAACTACATGTGGGAAAGGAACGTCCATTAGATAGATAGATAGACAGATAGATAGATAGATAGATACTTTATTAATCCCAATGGGAAATTCACAGGAGTGATCAATAAATAAAAATAGAAAAATAAAAGTAGAAAAGTACACATACATATACAGTCATACACGGAGCTGCTGAAAAGGCTGCCACTCACGGCGGCGCCGGATGATTTTTGAAGATATTATAAATCCAAGATGGGAGACAGTATCATATTGGAAGCAACCTCTGTAAATGATTTAGAGTTTTATGTTGACACAACATTTTCATCACCTAAGCAATGTGTAGAAGCAATTAAAAGGGCAAACAAAATGTTTGATTATATTGTAAAACTTACTTATCTATTGAATTAAGGGATACTGTGCTCAGACTGTATAATGCACCTAGTGAGAGCACATTTAGAGTACTGTGTGCAGTTCTGATCACCACACTACAAGAAAGACATAGCAGCACTTGAAGGTGTACAGACGAGAACAACCAGCTGCATCTCAAGACTTAAGGACATATCGTACTGTGAAAAACGTAAATTAAAGCAGTTTAGTCTAGAGTGGAGGAGACTGAATGGAGACCTAAACCAAATTTTTAAAATTCTCAAGGCATAAAATCAATCCAGCAGAATTCTTTCAACTCAAAGGCAAATCAGATACTTGAGGACACCACTGAAAGTGAAAGAGAAGTGCATTCAGGACTGAAACTATAAACCATTTCTTTTTGAAAAAAGTTGTGGGGAGCAAGCTACTGAGACATATAATGGAAGCAGAAACCTTGACAACCTTTACAAAGTACTTGGATGAGATATTAGGACAGCTTAGGTTTACCTAAACAAATGAGCCCTAATGGACTGAAAGATCTCCTCTCGTTTGTCAAATTTCTCATGTTCTTGTATACACATAGTAAGTGCTGGTGCCATATGTAAAAGATTAATGTATTCACTAGAAGAGCAAAAAGCATGAGTTTCAAGCACCGTGACACACATTTCTGGTTTGCAGAAATCACGACAACCATCAGCTTGACACAGTGGAGAAAATATACATACAACCCTGCACTGATTGCATAGTTTCAAGAGTGTGATGTGTGTTCATTTTGATCTAATGATAATCATGTTGCCATTATTTTGCTGCAATAACTGTACATGATAGTATGTGTGACAATCTTCTGCAATAACATTTTTAAGATGTGCAGCTTCTAACAATGACAAAATGAGTGTGAGGCCTCCACAAACAAGACAGGGAACAGGCCAGAATCCTAACTGGTCTGCCCAGCAAAGGATCACCTGAACTAAGTCAAGTCTAATACTACCTGCTAGCTTCAGTAGGAGCAGGCCTGTCATTGGGGAGCTGCAAAACAAGTAGAAATATAGCAAATATATGATTAAAGCTTCACAAGAGGATGGATCACCATAAACCCTCAGGCTAAATTAAAAATACAAACAGAAAGTCTTTATAAATCAATAATTTATTCTCAGAAAAACAAGATAATGCAAATGCTGAAAAAAGCAAAAAGGGGAACAAAAGTGTTGCCTAAAAGGCAGTCGTAAGCAAATGTATCCTAAACTGCAATCCAAAAACAAGAAAACAGAGCACAATAAACTGAGAAATCCAGAAACTCCAGCACAGAGAAAACAATAGTCTTTTACCTCAACAATAAATAATCTCCTGCTTCTAAGCCTTCTCAACTCACCTATATAGCCAGAGTTAGGTTCAGGAGCAGTGGTGTCAGGATGGCCCTACCTCCTGGGGCTCTACTTACAAAAAACAAGATATAGCAGAGCATTTAAAGAAAATGCATACAATATGCCACATTAATAATTAAAAAACAACAAACATAGCATTAAAATACATAAACATATGTAACTCCATAACAAAACCAATGTTTAAATGTTTGGTCATAAAGATGTAATTTGTTAGCCATGACAGCAAACAGCAAACATAAGCCACTCCGATTAATAATTATGTTTGGGGAACACTAGCACTAAGGGGTAAGGAAAATCATAATAGGGTTGAGGAAATGTACTTGTCAAAAGTGAAAGTTTATAACGGGGCTTGGATAATATGCTTACAGTATTTATGACGCACTATAAGTTACACTAAAGTATAACGTGTTACTTATTGTCGGGTTGGAATGTTCCCATATGCTTGATTGCTTTTTTCTACTTCAGGACTCCATTAATTTAATATCATCTTTGTATAAAATATGACTGGTAGTTTTACATCCCCCTTTATAGCTTGAGGGTTAGGATACCACAAAACTTCAAAGCAGCCTTTACTTGTCAATTTTTCAGGAATGTTCAAAGCTTTGTACGTGATAAGTTATGTGGTATTTAGAATATGATACAAACTTCAACATACTGTGCTGCACAAAAGTGGCACAAGCTTTGATGCCTTGGTGTCAAATGTCCAAATCCTAAATGCAGTCTTTATTTGTTTTGTCTTGGGGCTTAAAAGGTTTGTTTTTTGGACTTGGCCTAAAAATTATATTTCTAGATTTTGCTTATTTTTCACATTTACCAAGTTAATTATTTAAACCTTTTCAATATTTGTGGTTATTGTTCTTATTAAACTGTTTAATCATTTTCTGTAAACCAGTCATTTGGAGTCAGGATTTTGTCAGTCTTTGTGGTTTGGCTTTCCTTTAGTTGGCCTGATCCTAACAGATCTAGACTTTGACACTTGGTACTTTGATATATTCCCCTGTTCTGAATTCTTCCTGTAATTAGCTTCCTATTTCATTTGCATCCTAAAGAATATCCCAAGTTTCCCAGTTAGCTTTTTCTAAAAGTATTTCTTGGCTTGTCATTTCATATCAGAATCAAAATTACTTTTATTTTACAGGTATTTAACTTGGCACCTTTGGAGCTGCTTATAACTGAACACATCATATACAAGTTACATAAATATCATAAAGTTAAATAGCCTGCTTTATAAACAGTTGATGAATTGTGCAATTCTAAAAGTAATATGCCAATGATTTGCCAATGAACATGTGTGTATATATAGTGTGTATGCACACATACACATACATATACATATACTGTACATACACACACTCATATCTTATACAAATCTGTGCACGGCCAGTGAAGTTTTCTATGCTGTAGTGTGTGGGCTGGTAACATCACTCCAAGACTGGCCCACCAAATCATCAAGCTAATTAAAATGGCAGGTTCAGTTATGTGACACACTCTGGACTCCCTTGAGGTCGTAGGAAAGAAGAGAATTAAAACAAAACTGAGTGCCATTATGAACAATTCTGCACATCCTCTCTCTGACACATAAACACTGAGGACATTCAGCCAACAAATCGTTCAGCAGAGGTTTGTCAAGAAACAAAACCTGGGCTCCTTTATACCAACAGCCATACATCTACATAAGGCATCACTGTGACTGTGACAGCAAAAGCACATGAATATCTATCTATCTATCTATCTATCTATCTATCTATCTATCTATCTATCTATCTATCTATCTATCTATCTATCTATCTATCTATCTATCTATCTATCTATCTATCTATCTATCTATCTATCTATCTATCTATCTATCTATCTATCTATCTATCTATCTATCTATCTATACAGTATACTGTATAAAAGAACACATGAATAAGCGGGAAAGACAAGATACTGCTATGTCTCTAGGAAAGAAACTGTTTAAGTGTCTATTAGTTTTAGTTTTAATTGACCTAAAGCATTTACCAGAAGGGAGGTTATGAAAAGAGTGATGACCTGGATAAGAAGAGTCATTTGCGAAACTAGATACATGCAGGTCTGTAGCAGATGATAGAGCACCGATAATTATTTTTTCAGAAGACCTCACAAGATTCTAAATTTTATTTTTGGAGTGGACTGTTGATAAACCAAGCTAGCCAAGAATGGAAAATGTACAGTAATCACACTTTTTTTTAGCTTTGCAGAATTGTAGTAGGATGGGCCTGAGAAATATTTAATTACTTTTGCTGGCATAAAAAGTGCATCTGATACTGTGCCTGGTTAGTGATGGAAGTGGTGTTAATGCCGTATGGTCATGCCCAAACCTTTGAAGGATTTCACCATATTGATTGTAGAATCGTCACTTTCTAGGGGAAGGGGTTGTAACTGCAGTTATATTGAGTACCAGGTTATTCGTAGCACACAAAGACAAAAGACAAGTCACCTCTTTTCTATATGCTGTTTTATTTCAATTAGTGATCCACTGCAACTCTAACACTCTCTATGCCCACAGGATTGTTGATGTAATTTTTTAAGTGGAAGAGCTTAATTATGTAAGTACTAGACAGAATTGTCAATAATGAAAGTGGGTTGTTAGCAGGTAATCACACATGTGTGGAAATATATTGAAATACAGTAATTATTTTGTCGATATTTTCCACTTAACAGGGAATTGAAACCGAAAAGATCATTGCTACAGGATTAATGTTTCAGATGATTAGGAGGCCTTGTAATAAACCTTATGCACACTAACACATTGTAATGAAGCTTACAACAACAACAACATTTATTTATATAGCATGTTTTCAAACAAATGATGTAACTCAAAGTACTTTACAAGATGAAGAAAGAAAAAAAAAAGTGCTCCACCGTATTAGCCTGGCGGATTTCTTCCAGTAAGCTACTCCAGATTTTAGGTGCATAACAGCAGAAGGCTGCCTCACCACTTCTTTTAGGTTTAGCTCTTGGAATTCTAAGTAGACACTCATTTGAAGATCTAAGGTTGGAGTGTAAGGTAAAAGGCATTCTGAGATATAGGATTGAGTAAGATTATTTAAGGCTTTGTACACCATAAGCAGTATTTCAAAGTCAATTCTAAATGGTACAGGTAACCAGTGAAGTGACATCAAAACTGGAGAGATGTGTTTGGATTTTGTTTTTCTAGTTAAGATGCAAAATGCAGCTGCATTGTGCACTCATTGCAATCGATTGATGTCTTTTTTGGGTAGTCCTGAGAGGAGTGTGTTACAGTAATCTAGCCGACTGAAAACAAAAGCGTGAACTAATTTTTCATCATCTTGCAAAGTTATAGGGGATCTAACTTTTGCAATACCGCATATTGCTGTCCTGGTAATCTGATTAATATGTGATGTAAAATTTAGAGTCGATAATTACCCCTAAATTCTTTATCTTTGTCTTGACTTTTAAGTCTAATGGGTCAAGTTTATTTCTAATACCCTCATTATATCCATTTTTGCCAATCACTAAGATTTGTTTGGTGTCCTTTGTTTAATGCCAAGCTTTCTGGTTCAGTTGGTCATTTGCATTTTTTTTCTGTTAGCTGGTTCATTTTCTTTAGGTTTATATAAGAGACAAACCTGGGACCTTTCAAAACAAAGACAGTGTGTTGTGGGCCTAACTGTCCATAGTACGTATAGTGTAATACCAGATCCCTGGTTTGAGTTTTGAACAGAACGTGAAGTTTCTTTCTTCTACCCAATGGTTTTTAACAAAAGAGTGAACCAAAGCTTAGTGACAGGGATCAGCAGAAAACAAACTAGGAATGCAAGAAAGGATAGGGAATAGCAGAGAAGACAACACTAATTCTACAACTCTAAAATGTATAAGACCATGAAATGTAAATTTTAGTGTACATTACAGTTTAGAAAGGTAAATACATCCTATCAGTGAAAAAGACACATAAAACAAATTTCCTTCTACACAAAAGTGACACTTAATATTAAAATAGGCAGGTATTTCAAATTAAATAACATAAATGACTAAGCATGTAAAAGGCATGGCATTCAGCATTGCTTCTGCTAAAATTCTCATTCATAAAGAACACAACTAATGGTCCT
The DNA here is from genome assembly GCF_900747795.2 of Erpetoichthys calabaricus. NCBI lineage: Eukaryota > Metazoa > Chordata > Cladistia > Polypteriformes > Polypteridae > Erpetoichthys > Erpetoichthys calabaricus. The sequence goes on along the minus strand of NC_041410.2, from coordinate 56,155,612 downwards.
TTGATGGCACTTTACTGAGTTGTGTGGCTCCTCATGGATCCATTGCTTGTTAAAAAAAACATTTTGCTCTATGCAGAGTTCTTTGCATATAAAATTATTTCTTTGGGCTTAGTGAAAAGTTAAAGAAAAATGACACCTTTAAATGGCTAACTAAAAAGACTACAATATGCAAGCTTTTGAGGCAACTCAGGCCCCTTCTTAAGGCAAGATGTATTCCTTAGGGCTTTAAAAGGTTCCTTAATATGTGGACAAAACATAAATATCTGCTGTATAGTAGACTATAGCAGAAAAAGTATTCAGACCCCTTCACTTTTTACACATTTTGCTTTGCTTCAGCCTTGTGTTGAAATAATTTAAATTTATTGTTTCTCCACATCAAGCAAAACTGAATTCCCCAGAAAAGCAAAGCCTCTTTCATTTTCCTAAAATATTTCAATGATGTGCAGGTTAGGTTAGTGACTAAAAAGTGACAGTGTGGGTGAGATTGGCCTGAGATAGACTTGCACACTTAACAAGGTGGACTCCTGTCTTGTACTTGTCAGGTTGGATTATTTGTTATTTTGTGTTTCATTTTTATTAGCTGTTGTTACGGTTTAAAAATTCAGTTTTCTAAAAAAATAAAACCTATTTAGAGTTTTTTTTTTCAAATTTTCAAATAAATGCTGTGACATTCATTTATTTGAGGTTTTGGAAATTATTTTTTTATCGTTTGGATCATTATTATGTTTTGTAAGCCTGATGTGGGTCCCACTCACTGGGGGCAAAGTCATGCAGGTCACATCAGTAGAGTGTTAGCTTAAAAAGTCACTGGCTGTCAATTCTTTTCTGAATTTGTGAATATTTACTTAAAAGATTTGAAGTGTGATTTGTATATTGCTCTTTGGTTCTCACTGTTTTGTTTTGTATTTTTTGACAAGATTTTGGGGTTTTGATTTGGGTTTGGAAATAGTGCTGTGTGATGTTTCACTATTATGACTATGTCTTATTCTCCAGATCTTCCTCACAAAAATATTTGATCAGTCTCTTAGATTCAGTATGCTCGACTCTCATCTAGTAAGAATGGTCTGGAAATGGGAGGGTTGGTGCACAGCAGTACAGTGTGTCATGTTTCAGCCAGCATTTCTCCCTGGCTGGTGTTCAAAGTTGCGTTTCTTGTCTGTTGTATCTAATTTTGTGCCATTATTTCTATTTTTTTTTTTTAATTATTATCTGTATTATTCTTTGTGTTAATTGTGGTGATTGGAAAATGCCTTGGTTATGATCCATGTGTTTTGTGGGTGTAGTTCCTGGAGGTTCATTTTGAAGTTGCTATGGAGTGAAGTGTTATCTGTGTTGTGCTGTGCCTTTTTGCATTTGTAATTTCCTAGATTTTTTGAACCTGTGCTCTGTTTTCGACTTTGCCTGAGAATTGTGACTTTATATTTCCGGCAATTTCTTTGTGCTCTTAGGAGCTTTGTGGATTGCAGAGCTTTTGTTAACATCAATTTTTTATTTTATAAAGACCCTTCTATGCACTTTTTTTATCTATTTAGTTAGGTTTGGACAGTAATTCTCTCCTAGAGGGTATGTTTTAAAAGTATTTTTGGGTTTTTTAGGTTTTTCAGACTCCGAAATCATGAGACAGTGGTTAGTGCTGATGCCTAACAGCTTTACAGACCTAAGTTCAAATTCCAGCCTTGTCCTGCACAATGAGGAATTTGTTTTAATCAGTGAGTTTGTAGGTTGGTCTGTCTTGGTACTCCAATTTCCTCTCACATTTCACAGACATGCAGGTTGGATACGCTGATGCCTTTAAATTTGCCTGGTATAACTGAGTGTGCCCTGTAGTCAAAGGCACTTATCCAGAGTTGGTTTCTGCCTCGTGCCTGGTGTTGCTGGGGTAGACTGTGGGCTGGGGTTGGAAACTTCAGAAATAAATAAATAGATGAATACATGCCATCCAATTAAAGACTGGTCCAATCTGTCAGATCTCCAATTAAACATTTAACAAGTCTTCAGTTTTTCCATGTTGGTTTTGCATGCTGTCATTGAAATGCTTTACAGCAAAACATACAAACTCAAAGGCTGATACTAGACATACTGACAAACTGACTTATGATTTTCATGAGCATGCTTATTGTGTCAAATGTATATTGAAAAAGAAAGCAAAATATCAATTTCACTTTAATTTAAACAGGCAGGAAATGGAGGTATTAATAGAAGAGGAACTAGGAGGGCAGTTCTTCCTTGATCAAAGTACAGTATGTCAATGGATACACATTTGAATAGCAGGAGAGTTTATACATTGTTCAGTTATGTTAGCAATGTCCCCTTTAAGACAAAAGGTTGTTCAAGCAGAGTGACAGTCCTGTCATTTGCAAGGTATGTTCATCTTCAAGGTATGCTCTATCTGCATTTCTAGAGGGTACATTAGAAAGCCATGCAGCGAGTCACTCGCTCATCTTGAAGATTGGCTGATGTATTTTTTTACAGATTTATTCTTTGATGAAGATGTAAAAGTAAACTATAGATTGGTTACCTTTATATCTTTTCTAAATATTGAGCTAACTCTTCTTACAAAGCACTGACTAGGCTGTTTATTTGTTAAGAGCCTTAAGATGAGCTTCACATATTCTTCAATCACCCAAAAAGCAGCAACCCACATACTAACCTGGGCGAATTGACTTAAGTCTGACATTTCCCTCACTCATCTGACTTCTGTTAATTTCCAAATTTACTTTAAATTATTTGATCTCAAAGACATTAAATGAAATGAGAGGGATGTTACATCACAACCTACTGTTAAGGAGATGCACTCCAAAACCTCTCCTTCCATTTTCAAAAAACTTATCCTTCTTCATTGTCTTAGAAGCTGCAGCCTACCCCATTACCAAAAATATCCTTGAATGGTGCCAGTCTTCCAACCTACCTGGAAAGGGATCTCTTTTTCTCACACCTGCTCTTTAGAGCAACTCATCCATCTGAAGCTAAGCATGTTCAGGCCTAGCCAGTACTTGGATGGGAGATCATCTAGGAAAAGTTTGGGTTGCTGCAGGAAGAGGTGTTGGTGAGGCCATTAGGGGGTGCTTATCCTGTAGTCTGAATGTAGATCCCAATGCCCCAGTGCAATGACAGGGACATTGAGCTGTAAAAATGAGATGTAAAACCAAGGTCCTGACTCCGTGTGGTCTTAAATGATCCCAGAGCTGGGTGTTTCCTGATGTCCAGGCTAAACTGCCCACCATGGCCTGGTTATTCTGGCCCCCTAATCATTCCCTCTCTCTAATTGGCTATCTCTCTTTCTCTCACTTTCTCACCACTTAACAGCTAATGTGTGGTTATAGCACTGGTGTAAGAATGGCTGCTGTCGCATCATCCAAGTGGATGCTACACATTAGTGGTGGCTGAAGTGGCTACTCGCTTGCTATGTAAAGTATTTTGAGTAGTGAGCAAAACTCTATTTAAATGGAAAGAATTTATTATTATTATTATGATCTATGCAAAGCAGCTGCATATTAATTTTTCTTTTATGTTTTACATTTGTTATCCCTCAGGGAGGTTGTTTGTAATCTAGTCCATCTGCAAACTCTCTATTGATCTTCAAAATGTCTATGTTTATTGGGTTTGTAATTCCTTTTTACTCAATCCACGTCATATTTTTATACTTTGATGCTATATCTCATTTGTTATTCAAATAATAATTTTCAGGATATTGGTTCTGTACAAATATCATTAGTGATTCAACACACACAGAATGCATACATTATATGGGTTGTGTCAATATTTAACTCTAGGTTAAAAGCACATTTATTTAGTCTAGTGTATAGTTAATTATACCATGTCAATTTCCCGGAGATAATTGCACAAACACATGTTTGTCAGCCCTTTCTAACACACCAAGGTGTGAGGAAATCTGGGAAATAGAGCATAGACAAATTTGGCCAACTAGAAGGTTGGTGCTGTCACTTTTCTGTTGTTACATTTTTTGTGGAGGTGATAATACAGCCTGAGTTAGACTGCTGTCTTTCTTTTCTCTTTTAGTTAGGCTATCCTAGTCAGGGGTACCAGAGCTGACTATTGCACTCGAAAATAATAACATTATGAAGTGAATGGGCAATTCAAATGTTGCTAACACACTCTGACATTATTCTCTCTGGAATCTGCACCCTGAGGCCTTTTTAGAGCATACCAAACTGTTCTCTTGGGAGTGTGTGCTGAAGACCAGTGTAATTGCCAAAACCAGCAAAGGTCTTCTATTGAAAGATCTGAAGATCCATGCCAGCACATCCCATCACAGATAGACTGTTTCTTGATGTTGGGAGCATGCGCTGATTACACTTATTGCATGCCAAACCTACCTGGAAGGGGGTCTCACTTTGAATTGGCCTTCCCAAAATTTCTTCCTTTTGTTTGTTTCAAATTCTCACTTCATATTAACAATATGAGATCACACAAGTTTAAAATAAATGTTGGGGTGCCAATTTTTAAAAGGGTGTTGATAAGGCAAAAACAAACAAGCACACAATGGTGCAAACAAGTACAAAAATAGGTATTAGGCTTTAGGACCTCCAAAGAAAAGGCTAAAGCAGCTCTAAAAAGCACTTAATGCTTAGGTTGGAGCTCTGTTTGGTGGTCTGCTTTTTCCCATATGAGACGCCAGCTTCTGGGAGCATCTTGGCCTTATAGTTTATTGGACCCATATGAGCCAAATCAGTTGCCTTTATTGAGTGTTTTCTAAAGAGCTGTTGGTGGAAAAAGAGATAATACCTTGCCCGAGGTTATAGTACTTACCTTTGATAAGTCTGGAAGGTGACCCACTGATGTGCAGGTGTGGCACAGTATCCCCAGTATCCTACAATCATATACATTTGCAAGTGAAAATAAAATGTAGGAAAATAAAAGGAGCACAACATAACAACAACATTTATTTATATAGCACATTTTCATATAAATGATGTAGCTCAAAGTGCTTTACATGATGAAGAAAGAGAAAAAAGACGTAATAAATAAGAAAATAGAATTAGGGAAGACTAATTAACATAGAGTTAAAGTAAGGTCTGATGGCCAGTGAGGACAGAAAAAAAAAACCAAAAAGCTCCAGATTGCTGGAGAAAAAAAAAAACTGCAGGGGTTCAGAGGCAACGAGACCATGCAGCCCCCTCTAAGCATTTTACCTAACATAAATTGCCTTACAATCAGTCCTCATTGTATTCAGGATTCACATGGAAAAACTTGATGATGACAGTCATGTGGACTTCTGGCCTTTAATCTATCAATGTAGGGACATCACGGTGCTTTGATCAGGTGGTGGTGGCGCAGATTGCCACCACAAAAAAACAGAAAAAGAACAGAAGAGAAAGTAGGGATTAGTACAGATTACGGAGCCATCATGAATGATAATGATAATTAATTGAATATACAGAGTATCAGGATTAAACTAAAATGAAGCTATGAGGAAGCCATGTTAAAGTAATGTGTTTTTAGCAGTTTTTCAAACTGTTCCACTGTATTAGCCTGGCGACTTTCTATCAGTAAACTATTCCAGATTTTAGGTGCATAAGAGCAGAAGCCTGCCTTACCACTTCTTTTAAGTTTAGCTCTTGGAATAATAAGCAGACACTCATTTGAAGATCTAAGGTTACGATTTGGAGTGTAAGGTGAAAGACATTCTGAAATATAGGATGGAGCGAGATTATTTAAGGCTTTATAAATCATAAGCAGTATTTTAAAGTCAATTCTGAATGACACAGGTAACCATTGTAGTGACATCAAAACTAGATAGATGTGCTCAGATTTTCTTTTCTGAGTTAAGATTCTATGTCTTTTTTGGGTAGTCCTGAGAGGAGTGGGTTACAGTAATCTAGTCGAATGAAAACAAAAACGTGAAATAATTTTTCATCATCTTGCAATGTTATAAGAGGTCTAACTTTGCTATATTTCTTAAGTGAAAAAATGCTGTCCTAGTAGTCTGATTAATATGTGATTTAAAATTCTGATCAGAGTCAATAGTTACCCCTAAATTCAAACTCCGTCTTGACTTTTAATCCTAATGCATCAAGTTTATTTCTATTAACCTCATTTTATCCATTTTTGCCAATCACTAAAATTTCTGTTTTCTCCTTATTTAGTTTGAGAAAATTACTACTCATCCACTCAGAAACACAAGTAAGACATTGTGTCAGTAAATCAAGAGTGTCGGGGTCATCAGGCACTATTGATAAATACAGTTGTGTGTCATCAGCATAGCTGTGGTAGCTCACATTGTGCCCCAAGATAATCTGACCTAATGGAAGCATGTAAATCGAAAAGAGCAGTGGACCCAGGATAGAGCCTTGTGGAACACCATACAGAATATCATGTGTCTTTGATGTATAATTACCACAACTAACAAAGAATTTTCTACCTGCCAGCAAAGACTCAAACCAATTTAAGACACTGCCAGAGAGGCCCACCCATTCACTAAGGCGATTTCTAAGAATATTGTGATCAATGGTATCAAATCAAATCAACATAATCAGTGATAGTGATATTAGTGGAGACTACGTGAGAGTGGATTTGTCCCAATCTGAAAACAAGACAGATTAGGAAAAATGGCAGAAAGCATAAAAAGATCCGACAGCAGACATTACATATCTAGACAAAGAATCTGAGATAGTCTGTGCACCCAATCATTACAGCTTTCTATTTTCTTCTTATAACATTCAAACACAACTACCACCAAGTTGTTGTTTTTTACTAATTTTAATTCTCTTGTATGTATTAAAATTGTACATTTTATAAACCTATTAGATTTAAATATATTTAATCATTTTATGGGTTTATGTACTTTGAAGTCTTGACTTTGCTGATGATGCTGTGATCTTGACAGAGTCATTGGAGGGTTTCATCAGGGCTTTTGAGAGACTGAGCGAGGAGTCTGTGTGTCTGGGCTTGCAAGTGTCCTGGATAAAAACCAAGATCCAGGCCTTCAATGACCTCTTAGGCACAGCCATCAGCAGTGTGTCTGTCTGCGGAGAGAGTGTCGACTTTGTCAAGAGGCTTACTTGCCTCGGCAGTGACATTCATGTCTCTGGTGACTCTTCTTATGAAGTCAGTAGATGGATTTTGAGAGCATAGGGGTCATGAGGTCGCTGGAAAGGGGTGTGTGGTGCTCCCGATATCTATGCAAAAGGACGAAGGTCTAAGTCTTTACAGTCCTGGTGCTTCCTGTCTTTCTATATGTTTGTGAGATATGGATACTATCTAGTGACCTGAGATGAAGACTGGATTCCTTCCGTACTGTGTCTCTTCCGAGAATCCTTGGGTACCACTGGTTTGACTTTGTGTCAAATGAGCGGTTGCTCAATGGAGCCCCGAATGAGGCACATTACCTGCATTGTGAGGGAGCGTCAGTTACGGTACTATGGCCATGTGGCATGGTGTGTTGAACTAGACTGCGTGTCTGCCTGGGGGGTTGCCAACCAGGATCCCGAGCTGTTTCGTCATGTGATGGGTGCAACAATGTGCTGTACCAGTGCATGCTCCCTGACCTGACCTGACCTGACCTGACCTATGTACTTTGAATAATTTTTGCATATGTTTTTGATTCATTCCAACAAGTTGGTAAGAAAACCTAGCAATGCTAAGTTATACACTTATAAAGGCATGCCTTTGTGCAACACTAGCTTCTCAGCTACATAACTGTAAACTAAAATTAATGTATTTATGCCATTTCTTAATTTTACAATGTAAATTTATTGATTTTTGATCTGAAAGGGACTGGTGCAGGTTAGATCCTGCTTTGCACCTAGTGTTGCCAGGACTTGCTTGAATGGGAATTAATAGGCTTTTGTGGGTCAGAGATACACAACAACACATGACATCTTGGTGTTGTCTAAAAAAGTATGCCTTAATTTCAGTTCAAAAGTGTGGTACAATGTGAATAAAAAACTTGGATAGGAATATAAATAACAAGCTGGTTAAATTTTCAGATGACATAATGCTAGGTGGATTGACAGATAATCTCAAATCTGTTGAATCATTACAGAGGAACTACAGTAGGACAGCATACAGGCTTAGGCAGATTTGTAGCAGATAAAATTTAATGTAATGTATTACATGTAGAAAGTAAAAATGTTAGGTTTGAATACACAATGGGGGGTTGGAAAATCAAAAGTATATCTTATGAGAAGGATTTAGGAGTCGTAGTGTACTCATCACTATCAAGATCCAGACAGTGTTTAGAAGCCATTAAGAAGGCTAACAGAATGTTAGGTTATATAACATGATGTGTGGAGTACAAGTCCAAGGAGGTTCTACTCAAGCTTTAAAATGCACTGGTGAGGCCTTATCTGGAGTACTGTGTGCAGTTTTGGTCACTGGGCCACAAAAAGGACATAGCAGAGCTGGAAAAAGTCCAGAGAAGAGGGACTAGGCAGAGTTATTCAGTGCATCAGCTATTTCACACTACAATGTGGCTAAATGGGGGACCCGCTCCCTTTTAGTAAGTGTATTTAATTAATTGGACATTCATTGTTTTTATGCTACAAATGGGGGGTTCCCAGCATACTACCCTAATCTAGAACACAGAGATCCAAAAATCTAAACCTTTATCAAAATATTGTCTGAACCACCCTCAGCCAATTGAGCCTTTGTTCCAGAGGCAATTTCAATGAAGCATCAGCAGAATGCAGCTTTTCAAATTCCATTCCTGGGGTTACTTTAATAGCAATGCGTGGAATCACTCCCAGGGTCAAGAACACCCTGTTAAAGGCCATTTAACTGTTGGCCAACATGGAGATGCAGCTTGCAATTGTTCATCTAGTACTTTTTTTTATAAACACTGTCTTCACTTCTGATTTATAATAATGCATAACTTTCCTATTAGTCATTGGACATTGCTAGCTAGTAGTGGTTAGCATCACTTTAAGTGTTTTCATTTTTAGTCATACATCAATACATTAAAGCAATGATTCAGAATGTGCAGTACAGAACATCACCTTCACTCGCTGTGCCTGCTAACTTATATTAGGAAGGAAATTATTTAATTCTAGATCTTCCAAGGGCATTAAGTCTTAAAAATATCCTTATGCAAATCAGATCAAGTTTTGACAACAATCTTTCCTCACTTAATCTTAATTAATCTTAAACTTAAATGTTTGTGGTGGTTTGTGGTGCTCTTTGTAGACTTCAGCTCGGCGTTTAACACTATCCTCCCACAACGACTGGCAGATCTGGGCCTTCCATCACTCACCTGCAGTTGGATACTGGACTTCCTGTCTGGTCGCTCCCAGAGGGTCAGGTTGGGTCTCCACACATCCACTGCTCTCAGCTTCAACACCGGGACGCCGCAGGGTTGTGTGCTCAGCCCGCTCCTTTACACCCTCTACACATATGACTGTGTCCCCACTCACCATAGCAACAAGATTATAAAGTTTGCAGATGACACGACGGTGGTCGGACTCATCTCGGGCAAGGAGGGTGAGCTGGCATACAGGGATGACGTGGAGCGGCTGTCAGAGTGGTGCACAGTCAATAACCTGCTCCTCAACACCACACAAACGAAGGAGCTTGTTATTGACTTTAGAAAAAACAAAACTGACATCCAGCCACTCATCATTGGCGGGGCCTGTGTGGAGAGGGTCCCGGTGTTCAGGTTTCTGGGCATTGAGCTGGAGGATGACCTGACCTGGAGTGCCAACACCAAGGAGCTGCTGAAGAAGGTGCAGCAGAGACTGTATTTTCTGAGAATTCTCAGAAAGAACCATCTCCCCAAAAATCTGCTCCTTGCTTTTTATCACTGTTCCATCGAGAGTGTGCTCACGTAAGGACTGTGTGTGTGGTACGGCAGCTGCACTTCCTCAGAAAAGAAAGTGCTCCACAGGGTCGTCAGGACAGCAGAGAGAACAATTGGTTGTACCCTTCCCACTCTGGAACAAATCTACACCTCCCGATGCCACAAAAAAGAAATAGACATTTCACAGGATTCATCACATCCCGGTCATTGCTTCTTCCAGCTTTTGCCATCAGGCAAGAGATACAGAGCAATGAAAACCAGGAGAAACCGCCTTAAAAACAGCTTTTATCCAAAAGCAATCAAGGCCCTGAACTCAGAATAAAACTGCGCCATATCATTCTCCCAATGTGCAATATAGACCTTAAGTCAACAAGTGCAATTTGTATATTTTGTAAAGTACTTTTATTACTATTCGGTTTTTAACTCTTATGCCTCACACTGAGTCGACTGCACCTTCAATTTCGTTGTTCCTTTGTAAAAGTGACAATGACAATAAAGATCTATCTATCTATCTATCTATCTATCTATCTATCTATCTATCTATCTATCTATCTATCTATCTATCTATCTATCTATCTATCTATCTATCTATCTATCTATCTATCTATCTATCTATCTATCTATCTATCTATCTATCTATCATTTGAAAGCTTATATTTCCATAAATATGCAGCCAAATAGTAAAGAACATTCACTAGATTATGGTATGGAGGGTTTTTTTGCATCCAAAATTAGACAGCAGAGTTTAACACAAATTAAATAGATTGGGGTTCTGCTGCAAGGCTGAAACTAGTACATTTTTTGTTCTTATTCTTATCCTTCTTGAAAAGCAAGACTCTGTTGCCAGAAAATAAAACTGCTTTTGTTAAATATATTTCTGAAGTATACCTAATACCAGCATGCTAAAAAAATCAATTCACCAGCATGTTTTTAAAAAGCATTGACATCTATGAAGCAGCATTTGTAGGAGGCAGCTGTTGAGCCTGAATCCATAATTCAATTTAAACAAATCAGTGCAGCACACAGGAAGTCTCAAATAACAAAATAAAAGTAATCTTCTTGAAGTTGGTGTGTTCTCTTTAGAAGTTTATGATTCTTGGAATCTTCTCTTGCAATATTCACTTGCTTCTGCTCTTTAAATATATTTCTGACATATTTTAATGCCAACATCGCTGCTTCTTCACTGGATGGCTTGTTCCAGGAATACAAGCTCTGTTGTTTGTGGGCACATAGCCATTGATTTCACATTTGAAGATGTTTCTTATTTGCTTTTTTTTTGAGTCAGTAATCTTTACGGATGCAGTAATTCAGAATGTCCATGTCAAAATATTTCATGTAATCACTTTGCAATGCAGTAACATCCAGGTAACATCCATAATTTTGTATTACTAATAGCAGTTACATTCTAATCGATCCAAATTTTATAATTGCTTTCTTTATGGTCAAGATTGAACTTGTACAGAATTATCTGAAAAATATTAAAGCAAAGCTTCTTCATCAATTTCATTTTATAAATAATACTACGCAGTGAAACAAATTAGCCATAAGTAGCATTGCATTATTAATGATTAAGAGAATCAGAGATGAGTTTGACAAATTGAATGCTGTTCTGCAGGTGCTCTACTGTATCCTCTTTGTCATGCTGTAGTATTTTATACTTTAAAACTAAACTAACTGTCACTACAGCAATGAAACAATTTCTTTAAAAAATAATATTTATTTGGATTAACCTACACTGAGATGTATTCTGTAATGGGTACAGTTAGCAATCTGTAGAACAGGGCACTACAAAGCTAATATAAAGTAATTAGATTTAGAGATTACAGTAATATATTGATTACTCTTCATTTCTGCCACAGAAATACTGCCAGGTCAAAAGGCTCTAGCAATCAAACTATTTTAAAGAAATTATTACCTATTGATTGGATGATTTCATATTTAATTTGTATTCACCATATGCCAAAAACAGTAGCAAGTTATACATATTAACAAATACAGTATAAAACAGAAAGACAAGTGTAAATTGTACTTTCCTTTCCTTGTTATTTACTATAGTTTCATTTACCAGATGGGCCTGTGTAAAGACAGTCACAATTAATGAAGTGTGGCCTGTTTTTAATTTTATAATTTCCAAACACATAAGAAATTTCAATGCTCTTAACCCATATTTTTAAACTAAGCAAAATTAATTAAATATGAGTTTTTTGCCAGGAAGATCTTTTAATTGAGATAGCTGAGCTGCTTTTACTGAAGTCAGGGTCAGTCCTATAAAAAGCTACAAGTCTATGTTTGAAGAATATTTTTTTTTTTAATCAAGTGGCAACTTTCATAAGTCTGCTTGTGTGTTAAGCACAACAAGAGACTACCAGCAGCCTCCTACTCTTGTTAGCAACTTATGTGTAGACGCAGGGAGTCTGGCTGCAGCTATGAGATATTTATTTTTTTCTTTTCTGTTCAAAACAAATCTGACTAGAGACTGTAGAGTTGTCAATAACACACCATTAAATCAGAGAATTACTGCTATTTTTGAGCACCCTGAATATGAATTAAGTGGCTTTAAAAATATATGTTTAATATGTGCTGCAGTGCATTCCAAAATGTACTAACAGATGAATTGTTGGATGGATGAATAGGAGATGTACCAAAAGACCAAAAAATTTAAATAGCCAATTTCTCTAGCATGATCAGGCTTTTGTTTTTGATTTTTATAATTTCTCATTGACTTTAAAACAAATTATTTAGACCCTGTTTTATGAGGTTGGAATCTTGCAGTCACATCTGTTTGTGTACTTGAGAAATTTGTAATGATATTGATAATAAGGTAAAGATTTCCCAAATTGTCATTTTGTTTTTTTAATGGTCACTGTCATTTTGTGCAGTATTTCTTGATGGCACCTGTGCTGCTGCTAAGCAATCTCGATTGGATGTGTGCAGTGAATATCAAATCTTGGCCCTGAGTACTTGTAATTTGTTACTTTTCACCACTGGTTAGGTTAAGTAGACCCATTTCTGAAAATATTTAATCTGACCTAACTTTTAATAAAGGTGAATGAAGCAGTTTCTCTGTTTTGAAAAGACCCACAGAGCTCAGTGCTTTCTCTTATGATACAAAACTTAATACCTATGTTAGTATGCATGTTGGCAAGCATGGCTCTGGTAATACAGTGCACCCAGAAAACGTTGTGACATTTACCTTCTGCATTGTATCCACAACTGAAAGAAAGTATTCTAGTGTAGAGCTAAAAGTACTTTCAATCATTTAAGCTATAGGAAATATAGAGAACTCATCTTTGTGTGTGTGTGTGTTTTGCTTTATTCTTCATTCAGAACACCAAACACAAGAATGGAACAGACCATGCAGAAATACAAATGAACAGCATGTTTATGCTGCTATAAGTTTATTTACCATCAAAAACGAAAAGGGATAGATGATTGCCTTTGCATACTGCCTCTGTGTCAGACAAAGAATGATAGAGAGGAAGAAGGAACCTTACCTGTTACTTTTTTGTTTAACTACTCAGTCTGAATGCTGACCACAGTTAATTCACCTTTACTCTCAGAAAGGGAAAAGTTTAGCAAAATTCAACAATAATGTTTCCCAAGAATTATCACATTATTTTAATACAATACAGATAATTGCCATTGACAGTTGAGCAGGACTCCCTTCACTATCAAGTAAAACTGTGAATGTACTTCACAAAGATCATTATTTATTTATTTTTGTTCTTTATTTCGCCTTATACAATTTCTTGTATTAGGAATTTGGTAGTTTTCACATACCCCTTGGGGTCAGAGCGCAGGGTCAGCCATTGTACAGCGCCCCTGGAGCAGTTACAGGTTAAGGGCCTTGCTCAAGGGCCCAGCAGAGCAGTGGCCTTTTGGCAGTGATGGGGATTTGAACCGGCAACCTTCGGGATACCAGCGCAGCTCCTTAGCCTCAGAGCCACCACTCCGCCCATTATGTAATTGTGTATACTGAACAGAGACTGCATGAGCTGTACTGCTGCTATCAAACAGGCACATATGTGCAGAAAATGTGCTTTATGTCTATTAAATGAAAATCTAAAATGCAGGAATTTCCAAGGCAAAGCCATAGAACTTCAAATGGTATAACATAAATAATTATCATTTGTAGCATTGGCACTCAAAATCTGAGATTATTTGTTAATTAATTTTAATCTGCTTGTAGCTTTGTTATAGTAAAAGTCAATGGACTTCTTGCCTTTCATTTGCTCTTTATTGTACTGAGCAATGAGACTGAATTAGGCAAACATTTTGAGCTGACCTTTAAAGTTCATAATTTGTTTCTCTTGCTTTAGGATGCATTTAGAAAGCACTATGTTTATTCCAGCATTATTCTAAGTTTGCATTGTACTTCTGTTGAAACTTTATGTGATTTAATAATATATGCTGGAGGCATGACCCCAAGTTTATGTTAAGATTTCCTGAATTATGCATGCCACGACGTGGTTCTTTGAAATGCCCACAAATGTACAAGTTGATTTTTCTATACATTCTATAAGCATTTTTTTGATATTTAGCATTTTTTCCCTTCCTTTTTCAGTTGCATTGTCAGTTCCTCTACATTGTTCATTTTCACACTGTGTGGTAAAGTAGCTGACAGGCTTCTGTATTTTAATTCGGCAAAACACTTACTTAAAGTGTGGCCCCTTGGAAATGTTATTGTGTTGAGTCAAAGGTTTTCCTACAATATTTGTTTTTTTATAAGTTATTAAATCATGCAAATTAAGACTCTGAGAAAGACAGTTGTATGGTTTTGAAGTAAGAAACACTGGCTTCAGTTTAGATTGGTTGTTTCTTAGCAATGATGTCTTTTTTATACCCCTTTTCAGCTGATGTGTACAGTGCCTTCAAAAAATATTTACCCTTTGGAAAGTGTCACATTTTATTCTTGTACAGTACTGAAACACAGTGAATTTAATTTGACATTTTGACTCTTACCACCAGAAAAAGACCCTCTAATGGCTATGTCTCCCAAAGTGGCCTAAATTAATTACAAATATAATTCACAAAATAATTGGCAGTATAAGTATTCACCTCCTTCAATATGAGACTCCTGTATCATCACTGGTGCAGCCAGTTGGTTTTAGAATCACATAATTAGTTCAATGTAGATCATCTGTCAGTGTTTCAGGGGTTTCAATTGATTGTAGCATAAATGCACCTTGTCTGGAAAGGTTACATCTATCATTAAGAAATGCAAAGAGTATTGTGCAGCTATAAATCTTCTTAGAGAAGACAGTCCACAAAAACCGAGTGATTGTGCAAGAAGATGATTAGGGAGAGAGGCCACCAAGAGACCCATGATAACTCTGAAGAAGTTACAAGCTACAGTAGTTAAGATTGGAGAGACTGTGCTTGTTGTCAGGGTGAAATCTAATGCAAAAAAAAAAAAAGCTGTTCACAGAATTTGCCAGAAAGCACATGGGAGATACTAAATTAGTTTCAATGGTCTGATATGAGACCAAAGTTGCGTTTTTTTGGTCATCAGACTAAGCAGCATGTTTGAAGTAAGCCAAATACTGCACAATGTCAAAAACCAAATGGTGGTGGCAGCATCACACTCTGAGGAAGCTTCTATGCAGTAGATGTTGGAAGGTTTGTTAGGGAACGGGGTAAAATAAATTCAGCCAGAAATCCTTGCGGAAAACCTACTGCACAGTTTTCTAGCTTAATCTCTATAGATCTATATAGGTAATATAATTATGTGAAGGGAGCGGTGACAGTTGCTGAAGGAATCATACTACAAAACACAGCAGCAGAAATTCTAGATCCCTGATGAAGCACATGAAGATTCCTGTATGAAACTCATAAGACTGCTGCTAAAGAGGGGGTCAATGATGATAACAGAGGCAAAAGACACAAGGTATACACCACCTACCAACAACTCAGCCCTAACTCTATTAAATGTTGTCACTTGGAGTCAAGCTATTTCAATCCATCTTGTACTCTGAATGAAGAAGCCATGGACTGTTTCTGAGCCTCCAACTAATAAAGACATAAGGCCTTCAGAGGTCACCTGCAGCATTACTAAAATTGATTTTTATTTCTTGGATCCAGTACATATAGAGATAAATCTTATAACTTAAACAAATACAGTTCTTATCAACAGGTAAATACTCAAACCTATAGTGTATAACTGCACTGGTGTAGCTTATAGTTACGATCACTTAAGTGACTATAAATGTTTCAAAAGCAAGAAATGACACAATAGACCAAAAAATATGATTTCATATTGACTCTTTTAGGAAGGATAGAAACAACATTTATTTATACAGCACATTTTCATACACATGCATGAAAGTGTCTCAATGTGCTTTAGACCAATAATAATAGCTACACAGAGCTACTAAAGAAAGTAAAACTGGAGAACAGTCATTTACAACTGTAGGGAATCAAAAAGTCCAGCTTAAAAATAAACTATGGTCAGATGGCCAGGGAGGACAGGAAAATAAAAATTCCATTTGAGGAGACATTGGAGAAAATAAACCTGTGGTGTTCCAAGGTCAAAAGACCACGTAGACCTCCCTGAGCATTCTACAGTCCATGAATGTGTTACTATTAACATGATACACTGGTGGAGCTGTCTTCATCTTCCCAAGAAAATTCCTCAATTCCTGCTTTTCCTAGTGACCTGGTTTTTGTTGGTGGTCATTGCAAAACACAATTTTACAGGAAAGGGTATTCTTTTGAATTGAAATGGGTAATCAGTGGAAATAATGTGAAATTTGAGTACATATTATTATAGCATTATTATGGTAGTCCTGCGGTGGATTGGCTCCCTGCTCGGGATTGGTTCCTGCCTTGTGCCCTGTGTTGGCTGGGATTGGCTCCAGCAGACCCCCGTGACCCTGTGTTCGGATTCAGCGGGTTGGAAAATGGATGGATGGATTATTATGGTATTGGTATAGTTTCTCTACTATGATTTGGTCTGAAACTTGACTGATACTCTCCCAAACAAAATGTTTATTCAAGTAGGCATTCCTTTAGTGAAAAACTATAGTTTATAGGATTGTACTTACAAAAGAGAGGTTAGTGATATAGTGGATTCGGAAACTAATCAGATTCCTTCACTTTCTGCACACTTTATTTTATTGTAGACTTTACTTTTAAATGGATACATTTGCTATTTGTACCAAACAACCCACATTGAGAAACCCATAATGACAAAAGAGAAAAGTTTTCAGAAAGGTTTGCAAGTTTATTCAAATTCAACTGAAACTAAAATGTACTTTCTGAATCCATGGCAGGACTTAAAGTGTTCCAAGACAGAAACGTCAAGATTTGTCTTCAGCAGTGGCTTAACTACAACAGTTTTTAGAGAATCAGGAAAAATTCCTGCATCTAATCTGAAAAAATGTTAGAAATCTACAGCATTGCATATACATAGATGAAAAGTGGACATTTAATTGTCAGCATAGCATATGATCTTCTCTTCTCTCTTCAATTAACAATTCATACCTCACCGTAATAATGTCACTGGCCAAACTGTAACTCCTAGAAATTTAAATCACTTTCATTTCCATTGATATTTAAAGTAGACAAAAACCCAGTGAGATGCAAAAAGTACACTCATTCCACTAAGTGAACCCAAAACTGTCAAACAATCCCATCCCATGTTTTATCTAATAAAATAATTTACTGTGTCAAGTGAATATTCATGTTGAGAAACAGAGAAAAGCAGAACTAGCTGCATTGTCACAGAGAATAGTTATGAAAGGAGCATGAATGGAAATCACCCTGGTGAAATCAAAATAGGGAAGACGCTGTTACATTGTGATATCACTGTCACACAGTAAAAGGGGAAGTCGAGTGATTTTTGTGCTGCCTGTCTTGAATATCAATTAACACGACTTCCAAGACAAGTGTGAGTACCTATAGTGTCTTCCAAGTGGTGGATGTGCCAATTGAGCATATTGCATTGGGCAGCTAAAAATAAGTGCAGCATCACAAATATAATGTATTTATTGCCGATTACTCTACGTCACTCGATACAACAATGCAGTTCTGCTTTGGACCCTTGATGCCAGTGTTATTATCAGATAGGTTTTTGATGTAATTTGCCCCCACCAGAGACTAACTGCTAACAGCTTAACATCTAATAATAACTATTATTATTTATTAACAAAATAAAATGAGTGAAATATTTACATTTCTAGTGAAAACTGTATTAATTTTGTGCTTGCAGCCAAATACAATACAGGGAGAATCTGTTAAGTATTGGATGAATTTTTAGAATTTGAATACTCTACTAACACACAGAGAAGCACAATAGGATGATACAACTTATATTTCAGGCTTCGCCTTCTCTTTGCATTTTTCCGTCTGTTGTTAGTGACTGCTTTATCTGCTCAATTTACTATCAGTTGCACCTATAATATTGCATTTTTTTAATTTATTACTATGCATCTAGCCAAAAATTGCTTTAGGGGGAGATGCTGCTCATTATATTTTGGGGCCTAGCCTGTGCAGTAGAGGCAATTTATTGTGGAATGTTTCAGGGTCTGCTAACTCATAGAAAGCCTGTTTATCTGTTGTGGATCTCAGCATGCTCTCTGCATCCCTTTGTATTGTAAAAAGGGCACATTTAAAGAAATACTGCTGAATTAGGTAATTCTGCAATGGTGGATGCTGTTATCCTGGCATTGAGTTTATGACAAATGACCTTAGAGAAAATACTTATTGACGTACATTCAGCTTCAAGTGATTAATCATAGTTGGAATTATGATTCCTGTACTTTGTCATTCATTACTGAAATTAATTCCTAGCTATGCCTCTCAAAATACTGTGTGGTAATTGTCATAATCTAGCTATTCAGAGTCCTGATTCATTTTGTGTTATCTTTGAACATACATATTTCTTTTACTGTGTAAGTGCCAACCAGAATTAGCTGGTATCCCGGCCGGAATGAGTATGTGACCCTTACCTGGACAGGAGGACAAATTAAGAGAGCAGTGGGGGAAGGCTCCTAAAACTGGATATTTTCATCCCCCTCTGCTAGACTGAAGCATCCCAGGACCATGGGTGCCATTTGAGTTGTTAGGGGGTGCTGCAGGGATTCGAGAACCATATTTTTTGGGACTTCCGCCGGATCTGGAAGTGCTTCCTTCAGGCTATGCCCTGGCAGCTGAAGTACTCTTGGATCCCACATAAAAGGAAGCCATCAGGCTTCCTCTGGTGAGTCACAGCTGGGAGGAAAGAAGGCAACACTTCCTGGAGTGAGGTGGCTGGACGGAGAGAAGACATAAGGAGGGAGAAAGAAAGAAGAAGACTATATGGTGTATATGTGCTTGTGTGACCAAGAAACCTGTTGTGAGGCATTTATAATAAATGCCTCTGTTTTTGAACCCATGACTGTCTGTGTGTTGTTTCTGGGGTTTGGGGCTCAGTGTCGCCCCCTATCTGTCACAGCTGTTATTTATTATCTCTTTTTATGTCACTACCCTTTCTTGTTGTCTTTTTTTTTATGGGTGTGTATCTTTCTTTTATTATGGGCACCGGCATATTGTTGTCAGCAATGATGGTCGCTGCTGACCATGTAATCTGACAGCAATGTGACATGTGATGCCATCACACCTCCATTATAACAAATAGTGACATGCACTCATTTGCATCTAAACTTTGCAAAAATATAGGGAGAGACCTGTAAGCTTCTAGCATTTCTTTTAAAAACAGTTCTGACTTTGGAGAGGAATTTTGACTTCAAATTTTGATTAGTTTTTTTCATCATTAGGAATTTTGATCTTTGGTAAAATAACCCTGCTTGCTTTCTAACTACTCTTTTGAACTATTCAGTTAAACAATAATCATTTCCTTGTTGATAAAGACACAAAATCATTTATTTTGTCCGCACAGATATTAAAAGAATAATTACAGTAATATTTATAATTGATTATTATGTCAGGTTTTCAACACAAGCAGGGCAAGGAGAAACTGTGCAACATTTTATTTCAGTCATCAGAAATGGATCCGTTTTATCTTTACAACATCTGTGTGCTACAAGACAAAATATTATAACTTCACTGATTTTCTCTAGCTGAGCCCTAACTTTTAAGGATAAGTTTGGTACTTTTCAAGTCCACGTTTTTTCTTTACAATCATGGGATATATTAATTTGGCACATAAAATTGCATTCTAACGTGAAACAATTTTTTTTATAAATTTTAAAAAGGTCTTGTCCCACCTTGTAGCTTACCATGAGGCTTAACAGTATTCAAGTTCAAAGGTGAATGAAAAAGCTTTAAAAGTTATGGAATACATACATTTTTAAAGCCAAAATGTGATTGAGTATTTATTTGTGTCTTGAGGTTACACACACATAATACATTCTGGTTTAAGAAGGTAAAAGAGCAAATTGTTGTGGGTTTCAGACATTTTAAAAGAAAAATGGCTGTACATTTCACTTTGCCAACTATTCCATTCATTTTCCTCCATGTGGACTCATCTCAGAAAGCTATTACGAGACATCCATTTACTGAACTGATGTCTCTGTTCCGTAGACAACTAGATAATAATAAGTGAAAAAGGCACATATATCATTGCTTATATTCTTTCACTTTACGGAAGCTTATTGCTTTATGTCACAAAGACTACTACTAGACTTTAGTGAGAGGGACTATTGAGCCAGCACGTAGTATGTAATCAGGTGACAGGAAATGATCAGATAGACAGCAAGTGAACACACAGACATACACGGACCACTATAGCAATGCCAGTCGACTTAACCTGCATGTCTTTGGGCTGTGTGAGGAAACTGGCATATCTGGGGCAAACTCCATGTACATGCAAACCCCAGGCTCCTTCACTGCAAGAAAGCAGCACTACCAGTGCACCACCTTACTGCCCAATAATATTGTTAATATTAAATGCTGTCCTCAATATTTTCCATCCAATACTCTATTCAGTTAGAATGACACACTTATGTGGGTAAGGCCACTTGATCCAAAGAGAGAACCAGTCAGCCCACAGTGAAAATGGTCACGATCAGTTGAGCGTTGAGATGTGTAAAGTTAAGGCTACTCCACAAAGAAGACCTGGACAGAAACCAAGACATGTAATGAAAAGTGTACCCTGTGTCAATGCAGGGCAAATTCTAGGAAGCAGATTAATCTGTTTGTATCTTTTTCTCTGCTATAGCCACAGTAAGGATTATAGTAATCCATTTGTCTCCATAACTCACTTAATCAGAGAAGGGTCACGGGGTAGCTGGAGCCAATGCCAGCAAGCAGGAACAACACCTGGACAGGGCGCCAGTCCATTGTAGAGTGAACACACACACACACATTTGGACCACTTTAGCAGCACCAATTTGCTTTTATATTTATTTGGACATGCCTCTGTCAGTTGTTGCAAACCATAATCAATGCAGAAACAGAATTGCAGAAGGAAAAGGATAGATAGATAGATAGATAGATAGATAGATAGATAGATAGATAGATAGATAGATAGATAGATAGATAGATAGATAGATAGATAGATAGATAGATAGATAGATAGATAGATAGATAGATAGATAGATAGATAGATAGATACTTTATTAATCAAAAGGAGGATTATTCACAGAATATGGCTTGGCTTTGGGGGCTTTTGGGTTGTAATAACTACACCATAATGGAAGGTGTCAGTAGACAAGCGAATGGAAACTGATCCTTACCTATCTATGATAAAATAATTATTTCTAGGCTCCTTTCATTATCACAAGGATGCCTCAAAAACGTGGAAAACATGTTTTCCTGAATTGAACCCTTTGCTGTTTCAAAGATGACACATTTGGTAAGTTTTAAGGATTTTTCATTCACCTATGGACTTGTGTACCATTAAGCGTAATGTGAGCTGCAAGAACAGACCAGGTATTTTTTTTTTATTTATAAAATATGATTCACTTTAGAATGCAATTTTGTGTGGCAAATAAATATATGTCATGATTTTGATGAAATAACTTTTACATGAAAAATTGTGAACTTATGCTTCAAGCAGATGAAGATGAAAATTGGAGAGAACAAATAACAGCCATGTGTAGAAATTCACACATTTATTAAATGTCAATATGAAGGAATACTTAATTGAATGGTGGGCTCCCAGCCTTAATTTAAAATGCACAGAGAGGTCATTCCAGAACATTTCATTGTATGCTGTTGTCAAAGAAAAATGCAGTTTATATTTAACTACAAAGGGTTTCAGAGATACCAGCTTAAGTGTAAAATAAATAACATAAGCAAATAGAATAGCATGAAAGCAAATTCTTTCCATTAACAAATGTGGACTTTCAAGTATTTATTATTAGTACTTATTATTTGGCTGAAGCTTTTCTCCAAGGCAACTTACAACTGGTTACATTTTTGCAGGCAGGTTAAGTGACCAGATCATGGTTACACAGTGTCAGAAGCATGCATTCAACCCACAGCCCTCAGGTAGTCCAAACCCTGAACCACTACACTTATCTAAACGGTTAAATTCAAATTTACAACCTGTGTAAAAATAGAAGAAAAAACAAACTTTACATAATGTCACAAATCACAAACAGCCTAACTGGCCAAATCTTAATATTACAAAATTAACTCATGCTGAGACCCCACGGGAAGTTTTATAAAGCATCGTTAAAAATAGAACAACATTTGGCTATCATACCTTTTAATACTGGGCTTACATTTTTTTTGTTGTTGTTCAGCTCTTACAAACACTTTTCTGCATTTATAATGGACTGACATGTTTTGCAGTGGGAAGTGGCTTTGTCTCATAACTTTGGGTCATGAGTTGCTTCTGGGTTGTTTTCTGTGTGAACCTTCAATATTCAAAGCATGTTATCATAATTAATCTTTAAAGATTCTTGATTTCTCTTACTAGATAGATAGATAGATAGATAGATAGATAGATAGATAGATAGATAGATAGATAGATAGATAGATAGATAGATAGATAGATAGATAGATAGATAGATAGATTTTGCTGTCTGCTGGTATATCCTTATGATGACTATTAAGTTCCCTGGTATAACCGTGTGTATATATTTAATTAGTCACTACCCATTTCTTTCACATACTATGATATTAAAACGAATTAGTGAAATTTAAGGGTATTTCATATAATGTTTGCAGTTTTTAAGAACAGATGTGTGCATAATTGCTGTAAGCATATAATAGTTACATTATATATTGTAACAGTGTGCGGATATTATTAAATGCACTGTAAAAGATAAGACAGACAAAGCATTGGGGCACCACCCTGAAGGTCTGAAAATAACAAAAAGTCACGAAACAATGGTGGAAACGTTTTCTGAACTAAGATGGCAGTGTATCCATTTATCATTCCTTCTGGCAGGCAGAGGTGGATCCAGGTGGGTGGAAATTACATCAGTGGTGCTACAGCCATCAGTCTTCCGGTCTGCAGAGGAAGGAAGAGAAAAGGCATTACAACAACAACAACAACATTTATTTATATAGCACATTTTCATACAAAAAGTAGCTCAAAGTGCTTTACATAATGAAGAAAAGAAAAATGAAAAACAAAATAAGAAATTAAAATAAGACAACATTAGTTAACATAGAAAAGGAGTAAGGTCCGATGGCCAGGGTGGACAGAAAAAACAAAAAAAAAACTCCAGAAGGCTGGAGAAAAAAATAAAATCTGTAGGGGTTCCAGGCCACGAGACCGCCCAGTCCCCTCTGGGCATTCTACCTAACATAAATGAAATAGTCCTGTAATTGTAATTAGGGTTCTCACGGAGTCACTTGATGCTGATGGTCATACAGACTTCTGGCTTTTAATCCATCCATCAATGTTGGAACATCATGGTGCTTTGAGTAGATGGTGGTGGTGCAAGCTACCACCAAAAGGACAGCGGAAAAGGAAACAGAAGAGAGAGTAGGGGTTAGTACAGATTTTAGAGCCACCATGAATAGTTATTATAATGAAATGGATATACAGAGTATCAGGATTTAAATTACAGTGAAGTTATGAGAAGGCCATGTTAAAGTAATGTGTTTTCAGCAGTTTTTTAAAGTGCTCCACTGTATTAGCCTGGCGAATTCCTATTGGCAGGCTATTCCAGATTTTAGGTGCATAACAGCAGAAGGCCGCCTCACCACTTCTTTTAAGTTTTGCTCTCGGAATTCTAACGAGACACTCAGTTGAGGATCTGAGGTTACAATTTGGAATATAAGACGTCAGACATTCTGATATATAAGATGGGGCGAGATTATTTAAGGCTTTATAAACCATAAGCAGAATTTTAAAGTCAATCCTGAATGACACAGGTAACCAGTGTAGTGACATCAAAACTGGACAGATGTGTTGGGATTTTCTTTTCCTGGTTAGGATTCTAGCAGCTGCATTCTGCACTAGTTGCAAACGATTTATGTCTTTTTTGGGTAGTCCTGAGAGGAGTGCGTTACAGTAATCTAGTCGACTGAAAACAAACGCGTGAACCAATTTCTCAGCATCTTTCAATGATATAAGAGGTCTAACTTTTGCTATGTTTCTTAAGTGAAAAAATGCTGTCCTAATGATCTGATTAATATGCGATTTAAAATTTAGATTACAGTCAACAGTTACCCCTATGCTTTTTACCTCCGTTTTGACTTTTAATCCTAATGCATCCAGTTTATTTCTAATAGCCTCATTGTATTCATTATTTCCAATCACTAAGATTTCAGTTTTCTCTTTATTTAACTTGAGAAAGTTACTATTCATCCATTCTGAGATACAAGTTAGACATTGTGTTAGTGAATCAAGAGAATCGGGGTCATCAGGTGCAATTGATAAATACAGCTGTGTGTCATCAGCATAGCTGTGGTAGCTCACGTTGTGCCTTGAGATAATCTGACCTATTGGAAGCATGTAGATTGAGAAGAGCAGCAGACCCAGGATAGAGCCTTGTGGAACACCATATAGGATATCATGTGTCTTTGAGTTGTAATTACCACAACTAACAAAGAATTTTCTCCCTGCCAGGTAGGATTGAAACCAATTTAAGACGCTGCCAGAGAGGCCCACCCATTGACTAAGGCGATTTCTAAGAATATTATGATCAATGGTGTCAAATGCGGCACTCAGATCTAAGAGGATGAGAACAGATAAATGGCCTCTGTCTGCATTTACCCGCAAATCATTTACAGCTTTAACAAGTGCAGTTTCTGTGCTGTGATTTGTTCTAAAACCTGACTGAAATTTATCAAGAATAGCATGTTTTTTGAGGTGCTCATTTAACTGCGTAATGACTGCCTTCTCCAGAATTTTACTTAAGAAAGGCAGGTTAGAGATGGGTCTAAAATTTTCAAGAGCAGAGGGGTCGAGATTATTTTTCTTAAGTAAGGGTTTAACTACAGCAGTCTTAAGACAGTCTGAGAAGACCCCCATATCTAATGACGAATTTACTATGTCAAGAATATTATCAATTAGCACGCCCGAAAATTTGTTGGTATTGGGTCAAGGACGCAGGTGGAGGGTTTCATTTGAGAAATTATTTTATGTAAATCAGGTAAATCAATCCTAGTGAAAGAGTTTAATTTGTAATTTAATTAGCACACAGCACTATCCCCCTCCATTCTGCATGAAAACATCAAATTAAACTAATTTCTCAGCCATCAGTACAAACCACATGGGGTCAGTAACATAAAAAAAATAATTTTTATGCTGAGTATTCCTTTAAAGTGCAAATGCATAGCATTAAGTTGGTACAGTTGCAAATTGAAATTATGAAGTATTTAAATGTCTTCTGTAGTACTAGGGTGTTGTACCGTATTAGCCATTATGAATGTAGAGACAAGCCAAGCAAAACGACACCTTTTATTGCCTGAAGAAGGGGCCT
The DNA here is from genome assembly GCF_900747795.2 of Erpetoichthys calabaricus. NCBI lineage: Eukaryota > Metazoa > Chordata > Cladistia > Polypteriformes > Polypteridae > Erpetoichthys > Erpetoichthys calabaricus. The sequence continues at coordinate 56,130,031 of NC_041410.2, read as the reverse complement.
GAGTTGCCTCGAAAGCTTGCATATTGTAATCTTTTTAGTTAGCCAATAAAAGGTGTCATTTTGTTTGGCTTGTCTCTACAAATGCCTTCTGTGAAACTATACATTTTCTTAAATGCACGTTCAATTAATATAGAACTTTCACCAAATTTCTATGGTAAGAACAATGTTCTATCGATAGATCAAAAGATAGCATTACATATCATTCTTATAAAGGTGTAGAATGAAGCTTTTATGCTGTATAATACTAATTCTACACTGCCTATGTGCCATGTAGTTTTTGTGAGCTGTACAGTAGTAATAATAATAATAATAATAATAATAATAAATACAGTCAGGATGGAAGTGATGTATGGTGCTTTCTCATAATTCTACAATCACAACAGGCTTTCAGAAACAAGTTTTAATGAAAACCACAGAGAAGCTTTTTACAACCATTGACAACAATATTGTACCATATTTTTTTTTGTTTTGCTATATAGTTTAAATATCACTATGTCTTTTGATCAGTAGCTGAGGTACATATCATTCTAAGTAGCAATAAAGTGTGCAGTCTAGACGTTGTTTATTATGGAACACGACTGTGATGATAAACACATGAGAATACAAAATGGTGTATACTACAGCAGGCATGTCAAACTTACTACCATTGGTGGGCCGCTTCGACTGCCATACGTGTGACAGCGGGCCGCACTGTAACAAATACTATTATACAAAGTTACTGTAGCTTTCTTTCCAATACTGAAAACTTTAAAAAATGTAACACTTAAAGTTTAAAGAAAAGCAATTTATTTCCATACAATCTCCATACAACAGCGTACAATTAGAGTCTTAGCCTCTTAGCTAGGTCCTTATATTATTATATTATATTCATTATATTATATTCATTGCTTATATAGGAGTCTTACAGTGTGAGATCTATTTCTTTTGTCCCGACACTTGGCATCTCTTGTTAGTAACCAGTTCGTCAATATCAGGCTTGAAATCTTGTGCAGCTGCAACTTTTATGAGGGATGAAAGGTGCTTGACGGTAAGTCTGGAGTGATGTGGGGTTTTGGTAGCTTTCATTAACGAAAACAATTGCTCACAAAGGTTAGTGCTTCCAAACATAGACAGTACTCTCGATGCCAACTTACGGATCTGCACATACGAGCCTGGCACACCAACTTCGTTGTATTTTGCCTTCAGAATAGAATCTGACTGCAGTTCAATCAATTCCATTTGGATATTCTCAGGTGCATTCTCAACGTTGTAAGAGTACGGTGACGTAAACAGCACAAAGTCCTGTTCGTGTGAACTGAAATTACAAAAATGCTCACTGAATTCATTGCTCAGTAATTCAAGTTGGAAAACAAATTCTCCAAAAATCAAATTTTACTTTACTAAGTTTACTTCAAAGTTTATATTGTAAAATAAGGCGATATGCAAAAAGCCCCCTGACCTACATTAATTTTACAAACTTAAAATCACCAACTTCTCCCGTTCACTTCAGATCTTCAGCTGTAGTCTGCACTAACTGTTCGTTACAATACTAGCACAAAATTACATAAAACTAGAGCAAAAAAACATGAAAATATGCGGGCTATTACTACTCGTGATGGTCAGTTCTGCCCAGTGACCAGTCTCAGCAGCCCAGCCAGTAGTGTAGCCTGCCAGGGGTGGCTCTAGGCTCGTGGCGGCCCTGGGCAGAGAAAGAATTGGTGGCCCCTTCACCCGCCAATGTCAATATGGTATCTTATGCACGACGGATGGCCACGTCCGTTGCGGACACTGCTTAGCTGCCTGGTGCTCATGATACGCTTCTATATGCGCGTGTCTGTAACTTGAAACCCAAGTGGTGGCCCATGATATTCTCATTACGGCAGAACGTTATAATACTACATACTGTATAGCTTACTGCTCCAACTCGAGCGACATTAATAAATACGGCGTACTAATTAACAAGAAACACAATGTTTTTCGGCCACATTGCCATCAGCTGTGTCGTTATTTTCTCTTTCTGTTTTATATTCAATGTATATTGGCGTGGTGGCGCTGTGCAGGTGCACAGTTTGCACATGCCTAAGGCTGCCCCTGCTCCCAGGCTGCTGCAGCCTAGCACTTCAGTTGCGACATTGCAGCTCATTAACTTTGGACAAGGCTCGTGGCTATACCAGCAGATGACGTTTCCAGTACCGTAATGCCATGGGAAAACGTGCTTTTGTCAGAAGGCAGAAGTAAGAAAAGTCAATAAGTAACGCTGAAGATGCAGAATGATTCAATCACAAACGATAGTAATCATTTTGTACAAGTTTAGTGCTAACTAGGATCTGTGATGCGGGCCGCACAAAATTCTGTTGTGGGCCGCACCGCGTGTTTGACATGCCTGTACTACAGAATGAAAATACTTTCCTGAATTTTCTTTGGAAACCAAATTAGAGAATAATGAAATGAAGGCCATGAGAAAACAGTGAATGAAAATATTAACAAGAATGATACTGTGCATATTCATGTTGTAACAAATCCATTAGATTTTTTTTTTCAAAATACAAGTTTACTTGGATTTGTCACAGCGAACAGTTTCCATTTAAAAGATTTTATATAAAAAAAGTTTGTCGATGTAGGTGACTCAAACAGTAATTGTCACTAATATTTTTGAAATCTCAGTAACATTTTCTTCTTTTCTATTTTAGTAGATAAGTTGCTTGTCTGTACTTGAAATGTTGCAAAAAAGTGTAATTGAAACATTTTTAGCCAGACAAATAAAGCATACATTTGCCTACTTCAAAGTAATAATGATAATAATAATATCTCTATTATATTAAAAAAATTTTCTATCACGTCCACGTTATTCAGCTTTGACCACTCCCCTCCACACCGCTCGCCCAATCATTACTCCTACTGCACACATCCTCTCTCCATACCACCCTGTGACATGTTCAGATACAGCATAGTTGGTTATAATGGCAAGGCAGAAAAGCAAATATCTATTCAAGAATGTTGAATTTTAGATTGCGACAGAAAAACAGTGGCTAGAGATGATAATGAACATTGAAAAAATGAAAAAGAACAAAAAAGAGCTGCATATAATAAAAATAACGAACAAAGAGAATCATTAAATAAACGAGAAGGAGAAAAATATCCTGAACAATATGTAAACAAAAATGTAAAAAAATATAGAATATAAGTTAGAGGGTAAAGTAATTCATAATGTTGTTTTTGATGAGGCATTAATGTAATTTAATTTATTTTTTACTTTTTATTACGTTTTATTTTTTTACTTCTAGTTTTTCCTTTTACTTTTTATTATGTTTTGTTATTCATTGGTATTTAAAATAGACAGTTGTAGTGACTTTATATCTATAATAACTAATGACCAAACTGTCTTCTTCCAGCGCCCCCCATACTCTTCTATATACCACCTCTTTAAAATCAATCACTTTCTCTAATGTAGGGGCACCCCAACACCCTTCAAGCAGCTCAGCCACCTAGTGATAATAATAATAATATTAGCTGAAAGCGCTTACCTGCAACTTTCCACAGTGTGCAGTGTTACTTTTTAAAAATAAAATAGCTACAATTGCTCCTGGGTATTTATAAAAAGACACTAGTTGCTTTATTTAAAAAATGTTAATGCTTGCATAATTTATCCAGGGATTCATAATATTTAAGATGTTTTAAATTGTTCTATATACCTAATAAATCTCATGTAGTGAATATGGTTGCATCATGCCCACCTGAAGGTGTGGCAACATGAATGAATCACATATTGTTCATAAGCACCTGAATAATTGTAAATGGCCTTCCTTTATGGTTAATGCATTGGTTGTAACATTCAGTTGGGGAAGAATAGGAATAATGGGTTCCATCAAGCACACCTTACTTTAAAGTGGTGGTCATTAGCTACATTTCAAATGTTAATCTTGAAATGCTAAAGTGTCACTTCAGTAAAATGGTTCTTAACTACAACTTCTCAGAACTCTCTGACAAGTAGTCTTTCACATATATTTGGCTTTTGTGACATTAAAAGGGTAGATTTTGTAAGTCTATCACGTAAGCAGTTGCTTCATTATGGTACTGTTGTCTTTGAATGTCAGTACCTGAGTGGGTTAGCCAAGACATAAAAATTATTAGAAATTGACCAATCATCCATCCATCTTCCAACCCGCTGAATCCGAACGCAGACACGGGGAGAACATGCAAACTCCACGAGGGGAGGACTCAGGAAGTGAACTCAGGTCTCCTAACTGCGAGGCAGCAGCGCTACCACTGCGCCACCATGCCACCCAATTGACCAATCAGTTGTCTGTATATCTGGTACATGTGGTTTTTTGCCCTTATTGGTAGGATTCTGTACTGCCAGTAAACTGAATAGTGAAAAAGAGAAAGAACACAATGGCCCAGGAAAGAAAATGTGGTCAGAGAAATGAAATGAGTCAAAACTGAATGTCAATCCTAAACTGAAATGCCAGAACTAGAGTGCAAACTGAATCGCAGTTAAAAGTACATGTGAGAATTCAAGATCAGTGAAAACTAATAGTGATATGTATGCAAAGAGATTTTAGTCTTGTTATCCAGACCACAGATAGAACACGTATTTAACCCGTCACAGAGTTAATGTACATAATTATAATGAACATAAGCATTCTTTAGGAAGGAGGCACCAGAGCTCACAAGATTGTGGCATCCATGGAATGTATGAATAAATAAAAATTACAAATTTTGCTAACTCATTGGTTCATTGAAAAAATTGGAAACTAAGCAGGAAATGTTCTATCAACTCCAAAACCAATATTTCCAATCTCAAAGCCTGGGTATGTCTATTTAATGTTGCACAATACATTTATTTCACTGAATACTCACAACAGATTGGGTCAAGCACTCCTAAAAAATTGATTCTTTAATGGTATTTTAGGGTTCTTTACTGGGTTGTGTGGTTTCTCCTAGAATCATTGCTTGACAAAGTACCATTTCTTTCTGACAAGGGAAATTTTGAAAAACTTCCTAATATGTAGAAAAAACCCTGACATCTTTACTGTATGGTAGGATACCTAGCAGGACACTAACAGATTAAGGAAACCTGAACTTAGCCTGAGTTATTGTATGTATATCCTTTCAAAATCATGACCATTATTATAGTTATTTACTGTATGGAGCCTATTACAGATCCAACTAAGTAAAGGTTCCTCCTTGAACCTTCATGTAGATGGTTCTTTTGGGAACCAAAAATGGTTCACCTATAGCATCGCTCTGAAGAACCGCTATGGCACCTTTATTTTTAAGAGTGTGCATCGGGTGAGGAGGGTCAAGGGAAAACACCTCAACTATTTTTTCCTAGTATGGAACAATTTAAAAATGGCATTGAGATTAACATTGTAAACGGAGACTCATAATTACATTTGAAGGAAACATGTCCACTAGTAGAGCAGGAGGTAAGGCCTGTCATGCCATTATCAAGTAAAAGCCCTAAATGTACAAAGAGGAGGAGGTGACAGTGAGCATTGGAACATGTAATGTAAGTACAATGTTGACAGCCAGAAAATTAGAAAAGAACAAGGAAGAAATGATACATGTTGAGCTGAATACTTTGAGACTCTGTGAAGTATGGTGGATAGATAAAGGAAATTTCAGCCGTGAAAGTGCTGGAGGGCAAGAAAGTCATACAACAGTACAAGTACTGTTTGATGAGAAGACAGCAAAGAATGTCTTCAAATTTAAAACAGTGACAGACTGCTACTTGTTAAATTGAAAGCTAAACCAGTACATGTAGTTATAATTCAGGTCAACATCTGATGATGAAAAGGAACAATACACCTTCATTATCTCCCCCGGGATGCTAGAGGGCAGCCTCCCTTAGTTGCTACAGCACCACGGATTCCCGCAGGGTCTGCCAGGACTTGTAGTTTGGAGCAGCCCTGTTGGGTTCCATGGGTGCAGCCAGGGGGTACTGTAGCTGCATCTGGATCCTCAGAGGAACCTCTTACAGCTGCACTTTAAGGTGTCCTATAAAAGGAGCTGCTTCACCATCAATCAGGGAGATAGAGTCAGGTAGTGGAGGACAAAGCTGCAAGGAGGAGTGGTGGCAGAAGAGAAAAAAGAGGAGAAAGGAAAGGGACTGAGTAATTGGTGATTGAAGCGCTGTGTGGTAAAGAAAAAGAAAATAAAAGTGCTGAGCCTGTCTGTATCCGGGTTAGGGGGCTGTTCAGACCCCAATCTTCCGCAAGAAGGTTTGGTGGGGCATGGAATGCCAATAATCAGAAGAGTGGAAAGAGTGGAAAAGAAAAGTAAGATTACAAAATGTGTAATAGACAATCCTTAAAAACATTTGATATAGAATCATGTCAACTGGTTTACCATATGCCCCATTATTATAAAATCTTCATTGCACAGAACAAAATAAGGCTATTTTTGGCCGATTTTGAGATTCTAAGATTCAGAATTCTGAATATTTATGACTGTTAACAGAGAAAAATCAGAAAAGTTCAGTAAAAGATTTACATTTGTTTCATAATAATAATAAAAATAATACATTTTATTTATACAAAGCGCCTATTAGAGAACTCATCTCCCATGGGATCCTCTACGTAAAAGCTGACTGAAATAAGAAACATGGAGAATGACGACTACAATACAGTTTACTCACAGACACACATGTGGTCAAAAATGATAAAATGTCTTCTTATTGAGAGCATGAAGCACTGTCCAAGAATGGATCAACTTTAGTTTAAGATGCTGCGAAAATCCTAATGATTGCATACTTTTGTAAGAAAATCTGTAGCCAAGGGCTGATTATGGTGCAACTGCATATAAAGCAAGCTGTTTTATACTTTATTTATTTGTAGCCCTAATGCCCTTAAAACCAGAAAATAATGCATATTAAGAATGCATTGTGCCAAGACAAAACAACAGAAAGCAAGCTTTAATTAAAAAATGACTGACGCACCAAGTAAGAAGATTATGCGGTAAGAGATTAATGTTATCTTCTTCTTCATAATCAAGGTTTGGCTCGCAATTACCTTGCTATTTATCAATTGCTGCTTATATGGTTATTTAAACACAAATAAAAGCACTTCTCACACCATGTAAGGGGTATTGGAGACTAGGTGGCGTATGTGAAGAATGCGTTTAATAAACCATAAGCATAGACTTTAATTTTAGCTCTGGCTAAACTAACAATAGCAGTTTTTCAAAGGATAATTTGACACATATAATTAATTTGCTCTTTATGTAAATATCACATATCATTTGCAAATATTATTTTTTATTTTTCCGTTTGGACTATTTGTGTTTCATGTATTCCTTGTCTTTCAGCAGAAATTCTCATGTTATTAATTTTGGGTTGGTATGATTTAGTAGTTGCCATATTACAGACTTGTAGATTATAGCAGGGAGCAGATGGATATTAAAGGTGTGCACTAAATTGCATATAAAAATATTTTTAACAACTTCCACACGGTTTGCCTTCAAAATATGTTTGGGAAAAGACATCATTATTAATATTTTTGTGTTCAGCCCAGTTCTGCACTTGTTTGCAGACATTTTTTCAGGAATCAGATTATTTTATTGTGAGTATACCAGTCACCTTAATCCTGATGTAAAGCATGTGTTTTACCCACAGGGATCCCAAACCCTAATGTGGAACATCTTCAAGAAAGTCTACAAGAAAGGAAATTAGTCAAGCATCAAGTTCAGGGCTATACAGGTGACAAGTTGGTTCAATGCCCACCCCAACTAGTACAGTAAAATTCTAGTTTTAATTATTATTATTTAGCTCACCTAATAAAAATGTAGTCACTGGTTATATAAGAGGTAATACATACTTCAGACACCAACAGAGGGCATCCATTATAAATGCAGTCTTGCAAATAGCTGTGTCATGTGCTATGGGGATCATAGAGTGACAAGGAGTAGTGTGCCATGTGTGTTTGGTTCTCTCTGTGGGTCGCATGACAGATGTGAATGTTTGGCAAAAAGGGGTTATTGCCTTCGGTCATGCCAAAGGACATAGTGTACAGGAAGTTACTGACTTTGTGGTTATGTCAAAGCATACTGTCCAATGAGTCTTCCAACAGTGGCATACATCACAGTCAACCACTAATCATTGCCAGAATTACAGTTGAAAGACGGTGCTTACAAATAGAAACCATCACCGTGTGTCATGCATTGTGATAGCAAACCACCTTGCCATCAGGCAAGAACTACTGCAAAGAGTCAATAGAGACCCACAATAAGTAATTTCCAAGCAAACACTCAGAAGAGACCTGCATGTCATGGATATCTTGAGCAGGGAAATGCAGAAGAGGCCCTTGTTAACAGCTGTTCACAAATCTGCATGTTGATGCCTGAAAATGTGTTATCTGTTTTGATGAGTCTTGTTTCTGCTTGTACTTGAATGATGTGAGGTGATGGGTACATTATAAACTGTATGAAGCCTTCCATGAGGACTCTATACAAGGTCTTGTTTAAACAAGAGGAAGATCTCTGATGTTCTGGGAGTGTTTCAGTTATGAGGAAATGGTTGGTTTGGTTGAGGAGATGATATACTTGAACCAGGTGTAGTATATTTGGCTTCTGGATGACCATGTGTTACCTTTTGTACTTCATCTCCAGAGTGAACACAGAATGGTTACCCCAATCTTCCAAGATGACAATTGTTGGAAAGAACATTCTGAAGCACTCACACATCCCAAATGACCTGCAAAATCCCCAGTTTTAATTCCAATAAATCCCATAGAAAATCTGTTGGAAAACCCATCCACAGGGGATGCACGAACCAGTGTGTTTCTTCGTGCCGGTCCCAAGTCCAGATAAATGGGGAAGGTTACATCACGAAGGGCATCCAGTGTAAAATTTTACCAAATCAATATGTGGACAACAATACAAATTTCCATACCGGATCGGTCGAGCCCCGGGTTAACAACGACCGCCACCAGTACTGTTAGCCAACAGGGTGTTGGCGGAAATTGGGCTACTGTTGGCTGAAGAAGAAGAAGGTGAAGAAGAGGGGGGAGACGTGTCCAGAGGCAGGAGGAGAGGAGGAAGGTAAAGAGAGTGGAATTGAGGGTAGGAACTTTGAAAGTTGGCAGTATGACTGGTAAGGGGAGAGAGTTAACAGATATGATGTGTGAACGGCGCTATATAGCACAGACTCAGGCAGAGGCACGTATTTAATTAAAACAGCTTTTATTTTCTCTTCAGCCGTGGGGCACGCCTTCCCCGTGTCCCACAGGCCCAACACAGTCCCAAAAGCACTTAAATATAGCACAACAAACACTCTCTCTCTCTCTCTTCTCCCTTTACCACCACTCCTCCTCAGGCTTAGTCCTCCTCCTCCCGACTCTGGCTCTCTTCAGTGGTGGTGGCTGGCCTTTTTTATACCCCACCCGGAAGTATTCCAGGTGCTTGATCACCTGGGTCTAATTGCACTTCCGGGTGGGGCTGAGGAATTGACCAGCCGGGCTGCCAAGACCATGCAGCTCCCCCTGGCGGCCATCCAAGCCCCCAACCAGGCTGTGGAGGACTCCATGTCCCATGGAGCCATGCACCAGGCTGGGGAATCATCATCCGCCAGGGAGGCTGCCACCAAGCGTCCCGGGGGAGGTATTGAGCTGCCTGTGGTGGCTCCCCTGGAACAGATGCAGCAGAGGTGTCCCTGCCGGGCATGGAACCCGGCCAAAACTGGAACTGCACCACCTTACATATCAGCACTGGTTAAGCAGCGTGTCACTTCTCACTCTCTCAGAACATCAAGCACTGCTCGTCTCGAACCACCCTTACTTAAAAGAAGAGGACGACATGCATCAAGACTCTTTGCAGTGTTGGCTCCTCAGTGGTGGAACGAACTTCCTCTTGCTGTACGAACAGCGGAGACCCTCACTGTCTTCAAACGTCGTCTGAAGACACACTTCTTTAAACAGCACTTGGGGGACTAAAGTCCCCATACTCTTTTCTACCCTTTTCTCAAAAAAAAAAAAAAAAAAATTTTGTACTAACAACTTACTATTTTCTTCTAGCATGGTTTTGTGTACAACTTGGTCAGCGGTAACTTGTTTAATGACAGTAGATTTAATCCTAGCCTTAAAGACTGAAGAACAGTCGTAGATTACTAAGCACTGTTGTAAGTCACTCTGGATAAGAGCGTCTGCTAAATGATGTAAATGTAAATGTAAATGTAAATGTACAGTGCCCCTCTCTCAGATGAGGCTTCTGGGGCTCATCGGCCTGCCCCGCAAGGGCTGGTCCTCTCCAGAACAGGGAGTCGGCTTCCTTGGCTCCGCGGCTGTACCCTGTGGAAACATAACAAACAGGTCTAGGGGTGTTGCCCCGACGTCCCTGCCACTCGGACGTCCTCTCTGGACAACACCTCCAGAAGTGGCCACCGCGGCCGCAATTAAAGCACAACCGACCCCCTCCAGTCCAACCCCTGCGGGAGCGGAAGCAGGCAGGAAACCCTTGCCCCTTCGCTCGCTCTGAGGAGGGCACGTGTCGTCTCTGCCCCTCTGTTAGAAGTTCCCGTTTTCTTCTTCCGGGTCTTCCTTTTCCTCTGGGGTGTATTGACAGTCTGGACCCCCTTATGGGAAGAAGGGAGCCCTCGTACCGTCTGCACCCCTTTAGATGGTCGTAAGACGGGGCGGGCAGTCGGGGCGGAGTCGTTTGGCAGCTGATATTCACCAGCTGCCTCCCCGCGCACTCTTCTGCCATGCCGTCTGTCATTACAGCCACGTCTTGTGTAGTGGGCGGAGCGGCCTGGCAAGCAGTACTAATCGTCACTGCCGCCGCTGCGCACTGCCCTCTTTCCTTTCCGGTCCAGGCTTTACCTACTTGCACCGCTGCATCCTGCAGGCTGGAGGGTGACGCCCCACGTGTCCGAAGCCATTCGCACAGGGCTCCGCACGGGCCGCCGAGTTTCTTTTCAAGCCCCTCCTTCGACTCCTGCAGGACCTGAAAGACTTTAAACAAAGACTGCAGGGCGAGGACAACGGATTGTACCTCCCCTGTAGCCCAGAAAAAGTTAATAGTTTCGGTCGGCGGTGGACTCGGGTTCCCCTTGTCCCCTTCCACCGACCGCGAGCCATCAAGGCCCTGAGAAATCTCCGCAGGCCCGTTCGGGCATTCCGGAGGCTCGGGGAGAAGGTCTGTCAGCCCCGCCTGCGACTTTTCCTCGGCGGCCAACTGACACACGCCCTCCCCCCCCTTCACCAGTTTCCGAAAGGAGCTCCTGCTCCTGCTCCTTGAGCGGCGACACCACGTCGGGAAGCACAGCCGGGCTTTCCTCCTGCTGATCAATCAGGCCGAAAGGTAGACACAGCCCAGCCTCGCTCTCTCCTGAGCTCTCTTCGCCGTCACGCCACAGACAAATGTCCTCTGGCCAGCAATGGGTGGTTCGTCCCTCGGCGCTTTGGAGGTAGGCTGACGCGAACGTGGAAAACCCTTCCCGTGGCCCTTCCCCTTTTGGCCCGTCACCTACCTCCAGCTGTAACCCATGAGGCTGGATGGCTTGGCGGCGTCTGGCGGCTGGCTTCTGTGTCCTCCCGGCTTTCTTTCTCCCCATTGCGCGGTGTTTTACGGCTCCTGCCGCAGGTGGGCTTTTCAGTGCACTGAGCTGCGCGGCTTGCCTGCAGCTGTGAGCGCGCTCTCCCCGCGCTGTGCTGCACGTGTCCGCCAGCTAGACCTGGCGGCGCATACCTCGCGCTACTCCTCGGTGGCGTGCTTTCCTCGGGAGCGTGCCCCGCGCTGAAGTTCAAAGGGCGCTCTCAGCCCTGTAGTCTGCTGGAGCACACTCTCTGCCAAGGGAGTGAGCTTGACACTGCGGTGCTGTGTGCACTCCCCGCGCTGTGGTGTACGTGCCTCTGGGTGCTGTACCGAGCTGGTATACAAATTTCTATGCAGATTCAGGTCCAAATGGATGGACCGGGATCCTGCCGACTACGCCAATGTAATAAGCTGCCCAGACACACACAGACGGACACCATTGTACAGTCCACCACACGTTTATTAAACATAATTTAAAGTCCAATAAAGTGCACAACCCAGTGCTTCTCGCACCAAACTCCCCCAAAGTCCAGGCCTTGTCCACTCCTCACCTGACTCCAGTCCTTGGCGGTCTTGTTTGTGCTCTCTCGCGCTGTGCTGCGCGTGCTGGCTTGCAGCTGCCGGCTCCCGCCGCGTGTGCGCGCTTCGTTGCGCTGTGCTCTCTGGGCCATGCCTGCTTGCTTGTAGCTGCGACAGGAGCGCGCTCTCCGTGCAGCTGAGTCGAGCACGTGCCTCTCGCTGTTGCGCTTCGCTATGCCAGGTCTCTGCACAAATTTTATTGCAGGTTCCGGTCCAAATGGACGGACCGGGATCCAAATGACTACGCCAGTTGTGAACGGCGCTATATAGCGCCCGACCCGGCACAGACTCAGGCAAAGGCACGTACTTAATTAAAACAGCTTTTATTTTCTCTTCAGCCGTGGGGCACGCCTTCCCCGTGTCCCACAGGCCCAACACAGTCCCAAAAGCACTTAAATATAGCACAACAAACACTCTCTCTCTCTCTCTTCTCCCTTTACCACCACTCCTCCTCAGGTTTAGTCCTCCTCCTCCCGACTCTGGCTCTCTTCAGTGGTGGTGGCTGGCCTTTTTTATACCCCACCCGAAAGTATTCCAGGTGCTTGATCACCTGGGTCTAATTGCATTTTCGGGTGGGGCTGAGGAATTGACCAGCCGGGCTGCCAAGACCATGCAGCTCCCCCTGGTGGCCATCCAAGCCCCCAACCAGGCTGTGGAGGACTCCATGTCCCATGGAGCCATGCGCCAGGCTGGGGAATCATCATCCGCCAGGGAGGCTGCCACCAAGCGTCCCGGGGGAGGTATTGAGCTGCCCATGGTGCCTCCCCACGGAACAGAGGGCATGGAACCCGGCTGTCCTTTACAGATGGAAAGAAGGAAGGTTGATATATTGTGTGTGCAAGAGATTAAATGGAAGCAGAGTAAGGCCAGGTGGATTGGAAGTGGATTCAAATTGTTCTATACAATACAATATCATACAATTTATTTTTTGTATAGCCCAAAATCACACAAGAAGTGCCGCAATGGGCTTTAACAGGCCCTGCCTCTTGACAGCTCCCCAGCCTTGACTCTCTAAGAAGACAAGAAAAAACTCCCAAAAAACCCTTGTAGGGAAAAAATGGAAGAAACCTTGGGAAAGGCAGTTCAAAGAGAGACCCCTTTCCAGGTAGGTTGGGCGTGCAGTGGGTGTCAAAAAGAAGGGGGTCAATACAATACAGTACAATACACAGAACAGAACAAATCCTCAATACAGTATAAAAATAAAAATTTTAGAAGTACAGAGTAGAATATAACATTTGGCCATTCCACAGCTGAAATAGCGCTAATGCGATGAAAGGACCCCTCTTTCCAGGATGACTTTACCTTAGGCAGGCAGAACAACATGGCAAGTGAGCCATGGCATCAAGTGCCACATTTGAGAACCAAGAAGAGAAACAGAATAGGTGAGGGTTAGTATCAAATTATAACTATCATGTTACTTATGTTTTAGTGGTAATGACTAACAACAGAGATGCGGTCTGTACAGTTAATCAGCAGCTCTAGTCAGGATATGCTAAATTGAAGTAGTGAGTCTTCAGCCGGGATTTAAAAGCTGAGACCAAAGGGGCACCTCTTATAGTAGCAGGCAAACTATTCCACAGTTTACGGGCCCTGTAACTAAAAGCTCGACCTCCCACTGTTATTTTATTAATTCTTGGAATCATAAGCAGACCGGCACCTTGAGATCTTAATGTGCGCTCAGGTTTGTAAGTCATGATAAGTTCAGACAAGTAAGCCGGACCTTGGCCATTTAATGCTTTATATGTTAAAAGGAGGAAATCTGCCCTAAACTTAACCGGGAGCCAGTGTAAGAATTTAAAAACTGGGTTATGTGTTCGTATTTTCTTGTTCTTGTAATAATTCTGGCAGCAGCATTTTGGATTAACTGGAGGCTGTATAAAGAACAGTTTGAACATCCAGTGAACACCTCATTGCAGTAGTCAGTCCTACTAGAAATAAATGCATGAATTAATTTCTCAGAATCCTGTTTATTTAGAAAGCGCCTTAATTTCCCAACATTTTTAAGATGGAAGAAACATGATTTGGACAACTTTGTAATATGCGCTTTAAATGACATGCTAGAGTCAAAGATAACTCCTAGATTGCGGGCTGATTCAGTAAAATTAATGGGGATTCCAACTGAGTTAAATGATGACAGAATATTGTTGTGATCAGCGTCATTCCCTCCAACAATTAACATCTCTGTTTTATCTGTGTTTAAAGACAAGTAGTTCTCATCCATCCACTCCTTTAATTCACTAACACAACTAATTAAAGACAACATCGGAGAAACTTCATTTGATCTAAATGAAAGGTATAACTGAGTGTCATCTGCATACGAGTGAAAATTAACATTATGTTTCCTAATGATAGATCCCAGTGGAAGCATGTAAACTGAGAATAGTAAAGGTCCCAGTACTGAGCCCTGCGGGACACCATATCTCACTTCTGTGTATAACGATGGAGTACTGTTAGCACATTTCTGTACATATTGGAATCGATTTGATAAATAAGAACTAAACCAAGTAAGCACAGTGCATGTAAGCCCAACATCATTTTCTAGCCTGTGTAGTAAAATAGAATGGTCAATGGTGTCAAATGCTGCACTTAAGTCTAACAACATAATTACAGTGGAGTTTCCTTCATCAGAGGATATCAGAATGTCATTAATAACCCCCGTTAGGCGTTTCTGTACTATGACCAGTGCGGAAACCAGACTGGAATTTCTCAAATAAATTGTAATGCGTAAGGTGTGACTGAAGCTGATTGGCGACTACTTTTTCTAGTATTTTAGAGAGAAAGGGTAAATTTGAAATAGACCTATAATTATTTAGTATGTGTGGGTCTAGGTCTGACTTTTTAAGTAATGGTTTAATGACTGACACTTTTAGTGCATCAGGTACTGTGCCATGCAATTATGAACTACTGATAATGTTTCATGTATAATGGTATGGATAGGAGCAGAAATGGAGTAGGGGTTATTCTGAAGGAACAGTATGTCAAGAGAGTTCTGGAGGTGAAAAGAGTGTCAGACAGAGTAATGATTATGAAGCTGGAAATTGGAGGTGTGATAATGAATGTTGTTAGTGCATATACCCCGCAAGTTGGGTGTGCAATGGATGAGAAAGAAGATTTTTGGAGTGAGTTGGATGAAGTGATGAACAGTGTACCCAAGGGACAGAAAGTGGTGATTGGAGCAGATTTCAATGGACATGTTGGTGAAGGGAACAATGGAGACGAGGAGGTGATGGGTAGGTATGGTGTCAAGAAGAGGAATGAAGAAGTTCAGAGGATAGTTGATTTTGCCAAAAGGATGGACATGGCTGTGGTGAATACGAATTTTAAGAAGAGGGAGGAACATAGGGTTACATACGGAGGAAGATGCACACAGATAGATTACATCCTATGCAGAAGAGTCAATCTGAAGGAGATTGGAGACTGCAAAGTGGTGGCAGGGGAAAGTGTAGTTAAGCAGCATAGGATGGTGGTCTGTAGGATGACATTGGAGATCAAGAAGAGGAAGAGAGTGAGGGCAGAGCCAAGGATCAAATGGTGGAAGTTGAAAAAGGAAGACTGCAAGGTTGAGTTTAGGGAGAAAGTGAGACAGGCACTGGGTGGTAGTGAAGAGTTACCAGACAGTTGGGAAACTACAGCAGATGTAGTAAGGGTGACAGCAAGAAGGGTTTTTGGTGTGACATCTGGACAGAGGAAGGAGGAAAAGGAAACCTGGTGGTGGAATGGGGAAGTACAGGAGAGTATACAGAGGAAGAGGATGGCAAAGAAGTGGGATAGTCAGAGAGATGCAGAAAGTAGACAAGAGTACAAGGAGATAAGGTGCAAGGTGAAGAGAGAGGTGGCAAAGGCTAAGGAAAATGTGTATGATGAGTTGTATGAGAGGTTGGACACTAAGGAGGGAGAAAAGGACCTGTACCAATTGGCTATACAGAGGGACAGAGCTGGGAAAGATGTGCAGCAGGTTAGGGTAATAAAGGATAAAGATGGAAACATACTCACAAACGAGGAGAGTGTGTTGAGCAGATGGAAAGAATACTTTGAGAGGCTGATGAATGAAGAGAACAAGAGAGAGAAGAGGTTGGATGATGTGGAGATAGTGAATCAGGAAGTGCAACGGCTTAGCAAGGAGGGAGTAGGAAGAGGATGAAGAATGGAAAAGCTGTTGATCCAGATGACTTACCTGTGGAAGCATGGAGGTGTTTAGGAGAGATGGCAGTGGAGTTTTCAACCAGATTGTTTAATGGAATCTTGGAAAGTGAGAGGATGCCTAAGGAAAGGAGAAGAAATGTACTGGTGCCAACATTTAAGAATAAGGGGGGTGTACAGAACTGTAGTAACTACAGGGGGATAAAATTGATGAGCCACAGCATGAAGTTATGGGAAAGAGTAGTAGAAGCTAGGTTAAGAAGTGAGGTGATAATTAGTGAGCAGCAGTATGTTTTCATGCCAAGAAAGAGTACCACAGATGCAATGTTTGCATTAAGGGTGTTGATGAAGAAGTATAGATAAGGCCAGAAGGAGTTACATTGCGTCTTTGTGGACCTTGGAGAAAGCATATGACAGGTGCCTTGAGAGGAGTTGTTGTATTGTATGAGGAAGTTGGGAGTGGCAGAGAAGTATGTAAGAGTTGTAAAGGATATGTACGAGGGAAGTGTGTCCATGGTGAGGTCTGAGGTAGGAGTGACGGATGCATTCAAGGTGGAGGTGGGATTACATCAGGGATCGGCTCTGAGCCCTTTCTAATTTACAATGGTGATGGACAGGTTGACAGACAAGATTAGACAGAAGTCCCTGTGTACTGTGATGTTTGCTGATGACATTGTGATCTGTAGCGATAATAGGGAGCAGGTTGAGGAGACCCTGGAGAGGTGGAGATATGCTCTAGAGAGGAGATGAATGAAGGTCAGTAGGAACAAGACAGACATGTGTGTAAATGAGAGGGAGGTAAGTGGAACGGTAAGGATGCAAGGAGTATGGTTGGCGAAGGTGGATGAGTTTAATTACTTGGGATCAACAGTACAGAGTAATGGGGATTGTGGAAGAGAGGTGAAAAAGAGAGTGCAGGCAGGGTGGAATGGGTGGAGAAGAATGTCAAGAGTATTTTGTGACAGACGGGTATCAGCAAGAGTGAAAGGGAAGGTCTAGAGGACGGTAGCGAGACCAGCTATGTTATATGGGTTGGAGACGGTGGCACTGACCAGAAAGCAAGAGACAGAGGTTGCAGAGTTAAAGATACTAAGATTTGCATTGGGTGTGACAAGGATGGATAGGATTAGAAATTAGTACATTAGAGGATCAGCTCAGTTTGGACGGTTGGGAGACAAAGTCAGAGAGGCGAGATTGCGCTAGTTTGGACATGTGCAGAGGAGAGATGCTGAGTAAATTGGGAGAAAGATGCTAAGGATAGAGCTGCCAGGCAAGAGAAAAAGAAGAAGGCCTAAGAGGCTTATGGATGTGGTGAGAGAGGACATGCAGGTGATGGGTGTAACAGAACAAAGTACAGAGGACAGAAAGATATGGAAGAAGATGGTCCGCTGTGGCGACCCCTAATGGGAGGAGCTGAAAGAAGAAGAAGAAGAAGAAAATCTGTTGGATACTTGGACCAACAGGTGAAATGATGGTGGAGCCATCCAACCAAAATGACCAATTTATTGCTGAAGAGTGGATGTAAATGGATGTCTCCTACATCTACAAACTGGTGGTGTCCATGCCAGAAGAATGGTAGCTGTTCTTCAGGATCAGATAAGAGATATTCACTATTAGATTAGATTTAACCAAGGTGACTATTTTTTTGTCAAGTGAGCTTATCATTATGATGTATTCATTTGACACATCTAACCAAGGCAGCTCAGCAAAAATCAGTATACTTTAGTATAGTGGGTCCGCAGCTCAGGAAAAGGTGTCAGTTTTAATAAATAATTAATTGGCTGGCTCAGTCTCCGTGGGTGTGCATACTCACACAGCTGCGGGAGATTGCTGAAGTAATTGGGGTGAGACGCACCTGCACATGAGGATGCTGTTTCAATTGCTTTATCGGCTTCCTGAGGTGCATGATTGAGACACTGTGCCCATGGAGGCGCATAACAAAGAGCTGGCACATGAAAAAGGGAGAAAAACTGATTGAGGGGAGTGAAAGAAAAGAGAATCAAATAGAGAAGAATCAGGGAAAAAGAAAGAAAAAATAAAGAATAAAAGGAAATAAGGTTAAAAGATGGAGAGAGAAGGCAGGAGACGAGAGAAATCCAGAGCAAGTGAACAAGACAGAGAGAGAAGACAGACAGCCGGTGAGGAAGCCCCTCAATGGAGTGTGTGGCTGATGTTCAGGGGCGAAGTGAGCAACATAGGAGCTGGAGTGACTGAGGTGGTGCTCAGTTGTAGTGAGTCACCGGATAAGGCTGGAGAGAGGCAGAGCAGCTGTCGGGCAATTGGAAGACGACAGTGAGGCATTCTACAGGGGAGCCATAGACTGTAGGGACACAAGCCTGGCAGCAAGAGTTGGAGGCTCAGGGATGGTGCCCTGCCGGGAGCCAGTGACAGCTACAGGGGCTACTGTATACCAGTCCAGAAGCCTCAGTCTGTATTAACAACATTTGTTCAGACTACTTTAAAGTAGAACGTGGCACCAGACAAGGCTGCCCTTTGTCACCACTGCTGTTTGCAATCACCATTGAACCACTGGCGGTCCACTGTCGAAATTCTTTTCAGATAAAGGGGATTATCCGAAAAGGACTGGAAGAGAAAAATTCTCTATATGCAGATGATATGGTTTTATATATATATCAGACCCAGAAAACACTGTGCCTGCAGTTTTAACAGCACTTTCAGATTTTCAAAAGATCTCTGGTCTCAGAATTAATTTGAATAAAAGTACAGTATACTCTTTCCATTGAATTCACAAGCATATACTGTAATATTAGATTGGACACCCTACCTTTTACCATAGCAGATCAGTTTAAATACCTAAGGGTAAATATCACAAGTAAACATAAAGCTCTTTATCAACAAAATTTCGCCGTCTGTATGGAAAAAATTAAGCAAGACTTGCATAGATGGTCAACCCTTCATCTCACTCTAGCCGGAAGAATTAAGGTTGTTAAGATGAATATCCTTCCTAAGCTTCTTTTTTTATATCAAAACATCCCAATATATATCAATAAATCATTTTTTAAGCAATTAGATTCAACAATAACCTCATTTATTTGGAACTCAAAACATTCATGTATCCGAAGAGTGACCCTACAAAGACCTCAGGCAGAAGGTGGCATGGCTCTACCTAATTTTCAGTTTTATTACTGGGCAGCAAAGATACAAGCCATAAAAACCTGGACACAAATAAATGAACATACATACGCCTGGTCCGCAATAGAAGTAATATCCTGCAGCACTTCTTTATATTCCCTGCTCTGCGTTCCAATAAATGCAAGTTATCGCAAATATACTAATAAACCAATTGTGCTTCACTCACTCAGAACATGGAACCAATTTAGAAAGCAATTTAAGATGGAAAATCTTCTATATGTGGCACCCCTGCAAGAGAACCACTTCTTTCAACCCTTGCAAACATATCCAGTTTTTAATATCTGGAAAAGTTTTGGGATTAAATTGCTCAGAGATTTTTATATAGACAATATCTTTGCATCCTTTGAACAATTACATTCCAAATTTAACCTTCCAGCTACACCTTTCTTTCACTATCTTCAACTTAGAAACTTTGTCAAACAGAACCTGCCTGATTTTCCTCATCTCGTACCCTCCACCATGCTGGAAAAAATACTGCTCAACTTCGAAGACTTAGACACCATTTCTGCAATATATAAAGTCCCTTCCTTTTAAAGATCCAAGAGGACAATGGGAAAAAGATCTCTTAATTAATATATCAGAAAAGGAGTGAAAAGTAGCAATGCAGAGAATTCACTCGAGCTCCATATGCGCAAAGCATAGAATTATTCAACTCAAAATTATATATCGAGCTCAAAACTGTCCAAAATGTTTCCAGGGCAAGATCCAACCTGCGAACGCTGCAACCAAGCTCCTGCCTCATTGGGTCACATGTTTTGGGCATGCACCAAATTAACATCATTTTGGACCAAAATATTTAAGTTCCTTTCAGACAGCCTTGGTGTCACAATCCCTCCTAATCCACTAATAGCTGTGTTTGGTATTCTTCCAGATGGATTTGAAATGGATAAGGACAAGCAAACTCTGATTCCATTCACTACACTTTTGGCACGCAGACTGATTTTGTTAAATTGGAAGAATCCTAACTCTCCTCTAATAAGTCAGTGGGAAACTGATGTTTTATATTATTTGAAATTGGAAAAAATCTAATTCTCAGTTAGGGGATCTGTACAGAATTTTTTCAAAACCTGGCATATATATTATATTTTAGAAAAAGAAGAAATAATTATTTCCGCATTTCTTTTCCTTCTCCATTTATCTTTTTTTGCCCTATTAAACTCAATAATTTAGGCATGTTTACAAGCCTTAAGTATTACTCCTTTGGCCATGCTCTCCTTCTCAGGGGTGGGGTTTGATTTGCTTTCAATCCTATTTTTTTTTAAAATTGATCTATATTTACGGAATGATTAATAATAAAATTAATAAAAAAAAAAACAAACAAAAAAACATACAATTAACATCCATCCATTTTCCAACCCGCTGAATCCGAACACAGGGTCACAGGGGTCTGCTGGAGCCAATCCCAGCCAACACAGGGCACAAGGCAGGAACCAATCCCGGGCAGGGTGCCAACCCACCGCAGGACACAGAAACACACCCACACACCAAGCACACACTAGGGCCAATTTAGAATCACCAATCCACCTAACCTGCATGTTTTTGGACTGTGGGAGGAAACCGGAGCACCTGGAGGAAACCCATGCAGACACGGGGAGAACATGCAAACTCCTCGCAGGGAGGACCCGGGAAGCGAACCCAGGTCTCCCAACTGCGAGGCAGCAGCGCTACCCACTGCGCCACCGTGCCGCCTACAATTAACATGAATAACATAAATAGAAATAAAATAAATTAACATAAATAAAATAAATAATAAATTGAAGTAATGTTACATAATCACAATGAGGAAACATTCAGTATTACTAAAGATCACGGAATGCAAGTGAATAGAAATAAGTCTTTAATCTTGTTTTAAACAATTAAATTGTAGACGACTCCTTTATGTAATGAGGTAAAGAGTTCCACAGGCGAGGAGCAGCAGCTGCAAATACTCTGTCCCCCTTAGTTTTACACTTGGTACGAGGGACAACAAGAAACAACTGACCAGAAGATCTAAGCACTCTGGATGGCAGGTGTAAAACACATAATTCGGATAAATAGGCAGGAGCAAGCCCATGTAAAGATTTAAAAACTAGTAACAAGATTTTAAAATCAATTCGAAAACTGACAGACAGCCAGTGTAAAGAAGCTAATATTGGAGAAACAAAGTCATACTTTCTTGCCCCAACCAGAAAGCAAGCGGCAGCATTCTGGACCAACTGTAAGCTGTGTATCAAGGATTTGCTAATCCCAGAATACAGCAAGTTGCAGTAATCAAGGCAAGAAAAGATAAAAGCATGAGTAGCTTTCTCAAGATCCCTAGAAGATAAAAAAGGCTTGATCTTACCTAAAAGACGAAGCTGGAAAAAGCAACTCTTGACTACAGAATTAACTTGTTTCTCAAAAGAGAGGTTACTGTCAAAGATAACACCTAGATTGCGGACTTGAGGTTTGCAAAAAAACAGAGAAAGAGCAGAGAAGTCCAAGACCAATTTGGGCTTAGCTGATGGACCCACTTATAAGCACCTCCGGTTTATTTTGATTCAGATCAAGAAAATTATTAGGCATTAGTTCAGAAAGACAGTTGTGCAGTTGATTTATTGCAGAGTTGCAAACAGGAATATAAACCTGTGTATCATCAACATAGCAGTGAAAAGAAATGTTAAATTTCCTAAAAATAACTCCAATAGGGTGAAGGTATATAGAGAATAAGATAGGACCCCAAATGGATCCCTGAAGAACACCACATTAAAGAGAAGCAGTAGACGAAAAAGAGGAATTTAAAGTCACTGAAAAGTGTCTACCAGTTAGATATATCTTGAACCAGTTAAGAGCAGCCCCTTTAAGCCCAACAAGATGTTCAAGCTGTAACAGCAATATCTCGTGGTCAATAGTGTCAAAAGCAGCAGTCAGGTCCAGGAGGACAATGACTGCAATGACCGAGTTCTCATCCGCTGGCTCATCCCTTGAGGACCCAGTAGCATGGGGCAGACCAGCACCATCACATACACAGAATACATCTGAGAGTTTTACAGGGCGAAAGGATTCAAAGATTGTTTCTTATTACAATTAGTCCTAGGACTTATGAAATAATTAAGCATCAAATGAAAGCATACAGCCATAGGAATCCATCAATGCATTAATACAGAACATTATCTGGTCAGCATTTAGTCCTAATAAAAGCATACTGTATTCCTTCATATTGATTGTGTGACAGCTCATGCTTTCCCAATGGAACACTTTTCAAATTCACTGTAAGTGTACCTATAGAGCGCTCAAGCATGTTAGATATACTGACAACAAATTACCCATCCTTTCTTTCCACCTTACCTTCAAGTTTGTCTGGGCGAGATGTCTACTGAATAGGCTGAATAATAATAATAATAAAAAAAAATAATAATAATAATACATTTTATTTATATAGCACCTTTCCCATGCTTCACGAAATTTTTAAGTGAACAACAGGGTATATAAAATATTAGAAGCAAATAATATCCACGTAAAACACTGAATAAAGATAAGTACAGGAAACACAAAGTTTTGAATTAGAACAATGGAAAATAAACCAGAATAAAAATACACATTTTCAAAATACTAAAAGAAAACCCAAAACAAATAATATAATTTGTGATATAAATGCACATCATCTTGAACATCTGGACGAAGAGGATTAACTGGAAGAAGGGTCAGAATATCAGGGTAAGTTAAATGATTTCTTGAACAAATGAGTTTTAAGTTGTTTTAAAAAATGAATTCAGTCAGCTGATCTCATTAATTTAGGGAGGTCATTCCAAAAGTCCAGGTGCTATACAGGGGCCAATAGAGCACAGATTACTTTGGTGCACAACAAGATTACCAGAATCAGTAGGCCTGGATAGGAGCATAGTGATGGAGGAGGTTACTGATGTATTCCAATGCAAGGTCATGTAAAAATGTTTATGTTATTAATAGAATGTTATATTCAATCCTGTAAGACACAGGAAGCCAGTGAACACGGAGTAAGATGGGCATCATGTACTCATTGTTGCTAGATTGTGTGTGGACACTTGCAACAGAGTTTTGCATCAACTGGAATTGTGATAACAGATTATAAGGGGTACCTGTCAATAGGGATGAAATAAAAGCATGGACAAGTTTTTCAGCATTGCAAAAGAACGGGAATGAGCGACCACAGGATATGTGATGAGGTGGAAGTAATGAAGTTTCTTAATGTGATTTAGGTGAGGTATAAGAAAGGGAGGAATCAAAAGAGATAAAAGATTCCTTGCAGCAGAAGAAAGTCTGATGAGATCATCACCAAGAGTGATTGAAAAAAAAATTTAATCTTCTTAAGCTTTAGAGCCAAATAGCATGACTTTGGCTTTGTTGCAGTTTAATTTTAAAGATTTATACTGTATTCCATCCAGGTTTTAATTTTGCAGAGGCAAATTGTGAGCCGAGCAAACTCTGAGAAACTTTCACTTTTAACACTGATAACCCAGTATCGAGCTACAAATAATATAGCCAGTGGAAAGCATGAAGATAAATATAAGCAGAAGGCCAAGGGCCTGCTTTTGTGATTGACACTGAGCTGGACCTGCTATTGCCAAGACAAACAAACTCTTGCCTAACAGTAAGATAGGACTTTAACCACTTGAGAGAAGTGCCAGAGATACTCAAAATGTTCTCCACTCTGGGCAGTAGATTAACATGATCAACAGTATCAAATGGTAACTGAATTGATAGGCTGGTTTGCCCAAATTCTGTTTCCACAAGCAAATCAATAGATACCCAAAGCATAGCTGTTTCACAGCTGTGCAGTGTTCTGAAATCAGCTTGAAATGGTCCCATCAGTTTATTACACGTTAAGTAACTTGTGAGTTGGGAGACCACAACACACTTCAGAAATTTAGGCAGAAAAGGTAAGTATGAGATGGGCTGAAAGGTGGCCAGATTGTCAGCATCAAGACTGGACTTTTTTAATGTGAAGGTAATAGAAGCAATTTTAAAAGTAGCTGGCACAGATCCAGTGTCAAGGGATGTATTTATTATTGTTGTAACAGACAGGAGTATGGCATGAATACAGTATTTGAGAAGTGCAGTGGATATGGGGTCCAGTACACAAGTAGCAGGCCTCATCTTACAGTGCAGGTCATTAATAAATGTAAATGTAACTGGTGAAAATTCGGAAAAGGAACTGGATTTGACTTTGATATTATCATATGAAAAGTGAAGGAATTTTTAAGTCTTCAGTGGAAGAAGTGATAGAGCAAGATGCAGGTTGAAGTAGTTTATTAATCACAAAGAATATAACCCTTTAGGTTATCATTGCTTCTCTTTATATTTTGCCCATGTATGCATTATTGACTGCAGGTGGTGCATCTCTGTAAGTCCTTTGATGCCTGCACATGCATAGTAAGGCCAATCTTACATGACAATCTTACTGGTTATTGGCCAGCTGCTGTCATAGACAACAATACTGAGTTATACCATGGAGCGCAATGATTACAGCATGTCTTTTAAAGAAGGTGTTTTATCTAGTGCTGAATGAAGGGATAAGTTATAGTAATCAACAAGACTATCTAATGTGGGTAGAAAAGGGCAAAACAGAAAAAGATCAGTAATATATCCAACAAAAAGAATGGGACAGATATTTTTATGTTTTCTGAAAGAAATTTCATGTTTACAGTTAAGAGATGAGAGAGGCATTGGGACAGTCAAAAGTACAGTTTTACGTTCAAACAGGCCCAAATCAGTGCTGCAGGTGTTGCCAACAAATAATCCAGATGTGCAGATCAGGCCTAATATATGACCACCAGAGTGGGTAGGTAAATCAACATGCTGCACCAAGTCAAAACAGTCCAACAGGGATAGGAATTAATTTGTTGGCTTACGTGTAGGAATGTCAAAGTGAATATTAAAATCACCTACAAGAATGACTGTCAGAATGACTGTCTGGGAAAGAGATCAGTCAGAGATCAGTCAGATCAGTTAAAAAGATCTGTTGTAATTTGGAGGATAATAGAAAACAATAAGTAGGATAGGGCCAGATTGCATTATCAGATTTAGAGCTAGACAATTACAGAACAATGGACATCTAATTGATATTCTTTTAATGTTTAGTTCAGATATATCAATTACAGCAAGTTGTTCACTCTGAGCAGAGCTCTGAGTCACTGCAAAGTAAACATAACCAGATGGAGTCTCCTCAGTTAGTGATGTGAACTCATTAGGTTTTTACCATAATTTAGTTAAGCACAGTAAATCAAGGCTGCAGTCCATAATGAATTCAGAAAGTACAAGTGCTTTGCTATTGATATACCTTGTGTTAAGCAAAGCAATGTTAGTAACCAAGACTTGGTTGTGCACATATCCACACCCAGAATTTATTTCAATTTGGCATATTGACACACTTATTCCCAAAACCTGAGGAGGGCAGCAAATTCCAGAAATAATGCTGCTGATGACCTTCCCACACTTTGCCTAGCATTTTTTAGACTAGCATGCTAGTGGTAGCATTGTGAGCCATGGTGTAGATACTTTGGATGCCGCACAATGCCAGTGTCTTTTAGAACATTCCAGTCTGGCCATTTATTATGGACAAAGTGTTTAATATAAAGAGGTTTATTGTGAGAGTATTTCAGCATAGTGGAAATATCTGAGAAATACAGGGGTAAACCAAAAAGTAAAGGAAATTTGAAAATTATGTGTAACAGCAATGGATAGAAGCTGATGCAATACAACACATTTGGAATGGCTTATGGGTAGTTCAAACAGACACAGTACAGCGCTCTGCTGTTAGTCTAATTGAAGCTAAGGTCAAATGAACATGGACGCTCTGCTGTGAGATTGCACTATTGTTGAACAAAGTGCCATAGTAAGATTTCTTTAGACAGATGTGATCATCTTAGTGCCGTGAGTCTCCATGGAAAGCTGATGTTGAAGGGACAATTACATTTTTAAGAAATACAGCATGAAATACACAAAAAAGAAGTTAGCAGGTCTACTGTATGCCAGAAAAATTCCACAGATGAGTATGGGAATTATGTCATATCTCTGGTTGAGACATACACACATATGGTGTTGGTAGTGATACAGTATGTCAGAGAAATTAAGAATTTTCCTAAAAGTTTAGATTTCCAAATTGTAAAGGAAAATGTTTATAAATCAGGCTTCAGTCAGCAGCGTGCAATGAAAAAACATTTCATGTAGTGAACCACATGTAGATTCAAATCAATTATATCAGATATTGTAAATTTAGTTAAGATGTAATCCATAAAGTTTCAAATCCAAGATGAAAAGTAGCAATTTGCATTCATGAATAAAACAAATGGTGAGAAAAAGTGAAAAATAGTGCAAAAAGTGTAAAGTTTAATGCAAAGTGTTTGCTTTTTCAGAGAGGAATAGCAGCAAGAGTGTGCTATTGTTCCCACCTTGCAAGTTCCCCAGAACAATGAAATAAGGTCCATCTATTTTGTTTGCTCTACTGTATTTTGGACAATTGTCTGCTCCACATGGATTTTACCAGAGTGGCAAAGGACAGGAGATGGAGCTGGTTTTAGCTAAAGTGTGACAGAAAAACTCACACATCCCGATTGCAAGTATGGGAGTTGGGCACATGACTGGCAGGAGTTGGACCATGGTATCCTTTTAAGACAGGTACTCAATTACAGACTACAACCGGTTGACCCTGCCTTTGATGTTTGACTTGAAAAAAAACCTTTAGGAAAGGACCATTCTAGATCATTGTTCACACATTGCATGGTGTGTATTTCTGTAGCACCCCACCAACACACACCTACAGCCTGAGGTTGTTCAAAAAAATTGTTGATGCTTTTAAACAGGCTGACAACTTTCATTATGTGCTCAGTCACTGAGTCTCTCACTTTGAATTCTTTGCATTTTGTGTATGTTTTTGACATCCTGCAGCTTTCCCTGTCAAATGAATAAATCCATCATTAATTATGCTTGCAGCTGATTTCATCCTTTCACATTCCATCAGAAATGTGTTTGTAAACCACAGGAACTGCTTAAAAGAGCCTGAGGATTCATGATTTTCTCAGCTTGCAATGAGATGTCCTTGTTTTTCAAGTCATTGTCAGAACAACCAAGATGGTTACACCTCATGTTACAAAACTGCGAAACTATTCCCATAGTGGTTGAGAAATACATGGACAGCAACTTGGCAAGCTTTTTGTCAAACTGTATAGAAGGAAAAAAGTGATAGTGAGTTATGGGAAGAACATACAGATTCTCACATACTGTATAAGGCGGCAGCCCTAACCAATGTGAAACCATGCCACTCAAGTTTAATGTGTTGAGCCTTTCTGTGGCTATGTACTGTCCATGCAATCTGTGGCACATTTTCAAAAATAATTTAAACTACATATTAAGCAGAAAACATTTTGATAAATCTTGAAAAGAGTACAGAAGTAGGGCAGAAAGTACAAAACACCAGAGATTACATTACTTCAAGAGAGTCCCACCAAATCAACGCCTATTAAAAAGGGCAGGCTCAGTTATAGGACACACTCATGACCCCCTCAAGGTAGTAGTGAAGAAGTGAATTAAAACAAAACTGAGAGCCATTATGAACAATGCTACACATACTTTCTCTGATACACTAACACTGAGTACTTTCAGCCAATGAATTATTCAGTAAAATGGTGTCAAGGAACACTATTGGGGCTCCTTTATGCCAACAAGAATACACTTGAATAATATTTCACTGTGACTGTGACTGTCAAGTCATAAGTTTTCTTTCTTTTTAGTTTTCTTCATTCTAGTGTGTGTTTTCAGACCATAGTGTGTGTGAATATATACTGTCACGCATGCGCATCTGTGGATCACCCTCCAGCTGGAGAAGGGACGCTCGCATTAACCTTGTCCTCTTTTGTTTCCTCCGCATTAGAGAGAAAATGTCCAATGAGTGGAAATGACTCTGCCCTCTCTAGTCCCCCACCTATAAACCCCACAGCTACTGGAAGGAGGTGTTCAGCTTGGAACAAGCCACACCACAAGACAGAGCTCCTCCACACTGCCCAGAGCCCTATGTTTGCTTACCCTGATGGCTTTCTTGTTTTTAGGAGCCCTTTATCGTTACCTTTTGTTGGACAGCATTAAATGGGGATGACTGGGTTAACACCCCATCTGTGGAGCTTTATTTATTTAATAAGCTCTCAGAGAGGGTCTCAGAGAGACAGAAGAAGAGAGGGGGACAGAGAAGAATTTGATTCTTTGGCAAAGTGCCTTGAATGATAGGTTCAATAAATGGATATAGGGCACCATTATATAGACAGGAATAAAGCCTATTAAGGCAATGCGCTTTGGGTTATTTAAGATGTTCACTGTCCTTTCTGCAACATAACTTCTTCTTCTTCTTCTTCTTCATTTTTGGCCACTTCTATGTGGGAACAATGTGCTTGATCAACCCTCTCAATATAGCTCGGTCCTGCACATTCTCCCCAGTCAGACCCTTTTCCTTTAAATCTTTTACTCTATCCATCCACTTCCTCTTTGGACTCCCTCTCTTTCTCTTCCCCCGTACTTCCATTCCCATCACTCTTTTGTCCATGTTTTCATTGTCTCTCCTCATCACATGTCCATACCACTTCAACCTACTTAACTGCGCTTTCTTAGATATCTCTCCTACTTTTGATTATCTCATTTCTAATTCTGTCCTTTTTTGCAACTCCAAACATCCATCTCAACATTCACCTTTCTGCCACATCTAACTTCTTCTTCTGCACTCCCTTTACTGCCCATGTCTCAGCTCCATACATCATTGCTGGTCTTACCACTGTCTTTACCTTACCTTTAACCTTAGCCCTAATTTTTTAACCATATAATATTCCTGATTCCTTCTTCCAATTGTTCCATCCACACTGCAACTAGTTTTCTATCTCGGGCTACCACTGATCATAGATATTTAATTTATCCACTCTACAGGCTAACCTCTGAATTCTGCTCATCAATTAACCTTATATATTCTGCCTTCTTCATATGTATCTTCAGTCCTCTATCTTCCAAAGCCCTTCTCCATTCTTCCAAATTCCTTTCCATTTCCTCTTTTCTGGTGCTATACAACATAATGTCATCAGCGAAAAACCATACACCAGGGGGATTGGTGTTTTATCCCATGACTCTACAAATCCATAACCAGATCAAAGCAGTAAGGACTTAAACAAGATTGCTGGTGCACACCTTCTTTAACTGAAATTTTGTTTATTACCCAAACACTGCTTTTAACCCAAGTCCTAACATCCTCATACATATCCTGGACAATCCTGACATACTTCTCTGGTATTCCTTTTTGTATCATGAACCTCTAGACCTCTTAATGTGGCACTCTATTATAAGCCTTCTCCAAATCAATAAACACCATACGCAATCCTCCTTGCTTTTCTCATTGCTTCTCTATGAGCTATCTCAAAGACCACAAAGACCGCATCAGTTGTTCCTCTCCCTGGCATAAAACTAAACTGTTCCTCCCCCATGGTGGTCTTTTTCCTAAGCATTCTCTCTATAACTCTCTCCCAAATTTTCATTGTGTGTGCCATCAACTTTATCCCTGTGTAGTTCCCACAGTTCTGAATTTCACCCCTCTCCTTAAAAATAGGTACAATCACACTGTTCCTCCAATTCTCGTTCTCTCCTGTTCATAGATCTTCTGCATTCGATCCCACAACACATCTGCTCCCTCTTCTCCTAAAGTCTTCCACGCTTCCACTGGTATTTCATCTAGTCCTGTTACCTTTTGAGTTTTCATTTTTTAAGTGCCTCATTTGCTTCCTCCCTCCCTGTTTTTGGTACTAGCACTTGATTTGGTACTCCATTCCCAAATATTATACTATACCCCAAATACTAATACTTGATCCTATCATGATCATTAAGACCACACCTTTCTCATCTTTCATCTGCTTTATCGAACTAAAATCCTTCCCAGCCTTGTTCCTAGCCTTCGCTATTCTAAAAACCATTCTCTCTCCCTCTTTTGTCTCTCATTTTTTATACACCTCCTCCAAAGCCCTTGGCTCTTGCCACTGCCCTCTTTGCCTCCTTGTCTGTCTGACTATACATTTCTCTACCTTTCTCCTTCCCTCATTGGAACCATGTCTTCTTTGACTCCTTGTTAGCCTTTATCACATACTGCTCCACTTTGTGCCACCACCATGTCTCTTTGTCCTCTGGTAGGCACCTTCCACACTCTCAAATGACTGCACTTCATGTAAATCTTTCTCCCCAAACCTGTTCTTAAGCCCTTCCAATTTTAATCTTCACCACTTTTTAGCCTTGGTGCTGCTTGCTCTGGTTTTATTCTCCTGCTGAATCTGATCTACCAGTCTGTTACCACCACTTGATGCTGCACGGTCACATTTTTCCCAATAATGACTTTACAATACTTTATCTCTATTTCAAATGAGATATTTTGCATATGAGAAAGTCTAGTCTTTCCTTTCTTCCACTACTGAAAGTCACAAGCTGATTTACTTTCTTATTCAAAAAATGTGCCATTACCAAATCAGATACCATGGCAAAACCTTACATCTTTCAGAAACATAACTGTCTGCATAATATCCAAAAATTAAGTGTGAATGATGTTCACAGTACATGCAGAGGAAATCTAACAACAAAGCAGAAAACACTTACTGTATACACAATAAAGCACTTCCCAAGAAAATTCAAAAGTTAAATAATAATTTGAAATATTGTTTAAATACGGTTAATAAAACCAGAAAAGGAGATATGAGAACAAGAATATGACTTTTCATTCATCAATTTTATAAAAGTTGTTAAAAATGGATGGAATATTTTAAGATCTCTTTCACAATGGCAGTAATGCAGCATTTTAATTTGTGATGCTTTATTACTTTTCTGTATTTATTTTCACTATATACTGTATATGGGCATTTATTTAACCTAACTCATAAAGTACATGTATTTTTATTGGTTTGTCAGTCATTGTGATAAGGCAGGTCCATGGCTTGTTAATCAAGCATATAATTAACTGGTGGTAGCGTGGCAGGAGCGGTTCCAGTGTGGGATGAGGGTAACACATACAGGGGGCCCCGCAACCCTAATTAGCACTGGGGCTGTGATTGCAGCAGCTGAGCCTCACCCTAGCATTAAAAAGGAAAACGTGAGGGCCGAAAAAATAAAGAAAGGCGGTCAGAGCGAGTGAAAAAAAGAGCAGGCAGACAGGCTGGTGTGTGAGCCCCAGGAGAAGGATTTCACTCATGGACACTCGATGGGGCTGTGTCACTAATCTTGAGTGATCTCTGGTAGCAGGAGCGACAGTGGAGCCACACTGTCACAGTCATGCGGAGGTGTTTCTTCCAGCTTCTTGAGTCCATTTGTTTAATGCCTTTTATTTACTTAAGGCATTGCAGATGAGTGTACTGATTTATTAAGAGGCCAGCAGAATATATTTATGAGCGAAGATGCAGGTACTACTTGTAAATGTCAACAATATCTAAGCATAGGTTGTTTTTGATTCCATAAAAAACACATGCACCGGTGTCCCAGCACATCTACTGGAGACCATGATCTTTAAAGTTAAATTAGTGGGAGAAGTGATAACATTTCTAAGTAAACAAAAGTTAAATAAACCTGATTCACTTGTGTGATGCCCTGGGTATGTGCAGTCGTGGGCTTGTTCCATTTCCTGCGACTTCGATACTTATAACCAAGGGTGGACTAGGGTGAGTGATGGCTCAACAACAGTTAAATTTATTCTAATCAAACTGATTTAAAATAAAATATGTTTCTAAAGTCTTCAATAAATAATCTACAAAAACAGTGCATTGTGAAAGATAAAAAACAAAAATGGTTTCAATTAAATAAGTTGAAACCATCTCTAAAATCAGAGTTAGAATAGTTTTTCTTCTTATTAAGCTCCAAGTGTGTCTCTCACGGGCGGCACGGTGGCACAGTGGGTAGCGCTGCTGCCTCGCAGTTAGGAGACCCAGGTTCGCTTCCTGGGTCCTCCCTGCGTGGAGTTTGCATGTTCTCCCCATGTCTGCGTGGGTTTCCTCCGGGTGCTCCGGTTTCCTCCCACAGTCCAAAGACAGTGTATTGGCAATTCTAAATTGTCCCTAGTGTGTCCTTGGTGTGTGTGTGTCTGTGTGTGTGCGCGCCCTGCGGTGGGCTGGCAGGGTTTGTTTCCTGCCTTGTGCCCTGTGTTGGTTGGGATTGGCTCCAGCAGACCCCCGTGACCCTGTAGTTAGGATATAGCGGGTTGGATAATGGATGGATGGATGTGTCTCTCACTCCCTCTTGTCTCCCTTGCTCACCCTCCATATGTGAGGTATCATATGTGAGGTAACGATGAACATGATAAACCACCAGGATCTCATCCTAACCACCATCGTCAGCATCCATTGGGGCCCACTGAACATGGCTACCCCATCTATGTCATTAACCGCATGTCCCTTAGAGGACTTGATCACTCCTGCTCTGAAATACAATAGTTCCCCACACTCCACAACAGGGCATCCTCAAACACCTCACCTCCTCTCCTCGGCACATGCTGAACCACTTCAATCTGCACTCTTTCTCTCTCCTACTATCACTCTCAATTTTTCTCTGTTTTGTTCAACCTCTATCCCTCTTTGTCCATCCTAGCTCAGATCTTTGTACTCTTGTAAGTGTAGGTGTGCTAAATGATCTGCGGAGCACTAGTAAGGGATGGCAGTGGTGATTGCTCTCCTGCACATGAACGAACAATCAGCCAATTACCCCATTAAGCATTCTGCAGCTGGTCATCTCTCTTCTGATCACCTACACCCTTCCAGAATCCAAGCTACACTGTTCTTAAAAAAATACCAAGCATCTGCACTAGTCCTCTGTTTATGCTAATGTCATCATGGACTCTGGACATGCTACAGTACGCAATCCTAGACATATTTCTATACAATAATAGAAGCATAAAATCTATAATATGTTGGGGAAGTTGTAGGATAAACTCCAAAAGAAGTGACTTTGCCTAGTCTTTTAGTTAATAAACAATGAAATGGAATGTTTTAAGTTGCAATTAATAAAATACTTAATACAAATACACACAAATACTAATTGTAATAAATGGCACATAAGTGCTGGTATCCCTGTAAGGATGAGTTATAACACCTTACCTGGCCGGGATGCCATGACATTAAGAGATCACAGACTTGGGCAAGATGTTTCCTGCTCTAGCCAGAAGACTAATAAAATAATGTCTGCACCCCACTCTGTAATCTTCCAATAACATGGATGTCCATCTGTCTTATAACATATCCATAGCATAAATCCAATCCCAATCTTAGTTTGCCACTGCTAATAGAGTGCCCAGTCCTTGACCATTTTCACCATAT
Source organism: Erpetoichthys calabaricus (assembly GCF_900747795.2). Taxonomy (NCBI): domain Eukaryota; kingdom Metazoa; phylum Chordata; class Cladistia; order Polypteriformes; family Polypteridae; genus Erpetoichthys; species Erpetoichthys calabaricus. The sequence goes on along the minus strand of NC_041410.2, from coordinate 56,096,348 downwards.
TCCATTAGTTCCAGATTTTTCTCAAGTCTTGCATCCCAGTTAATCATTTAACACACCCACAGAGTCATTCCCACCCTAATTTTATTCTACACTTGCTGCCAATATGCCCTGTCCAATGCAAATTTGCCAGGGTTACCTGAGCACAGATTCACATCTTAAAGCATAACTTGCCCTCAACCCTTCTTGTACTACACCCACAGTACAAGTCCAACCTAAATCTTATTCTGCCATTATGATAAGGATACCTATATTTCCTTGAGCGTAAATTTTGTACTCCTTTCCTTCAGGCCTGCAAATTTCTCAATTAATTTCTGATAAAATTGAATCATTTCACTAAGCCTGCCAAAACATTTAGCCTCATACTATTGTCTAGATCAGTGTTTCACAATCTTTTTTCTTTTGTGGCGCACTTTTTGTAACCAAAATCATCCTAAGGTACACCACAATTTTACTAACTACAAATATATATACAGCCTATTTTATTCAACTGCCCGAAGGGGCAGGACTACAAGAGAAGCCAGAAGAAAAGGATCTCCGAGATCAGCACTTGCAGATACAGCACTTCTCCCATTTTCCTGCCCCTCTCTGCCTCAGAGGCAATTTGTATGCCCACTATCCACCAGCCCTTTGAGGCTTACTGGGGACCACACACTCAGGGCAGATGGACTCTAGCAACCAGGAGACATGTCCGAAATACTCTAACATGGCGATTACGGAGTTTCTTTTATGCCATCTTCTCCGGGTAGACCTATCCTCCTCAGACAGGTCTTGACCACCTGCAGAGCTTGTGCAGGAAAAAGTTTGTGTAAAAGCTCATCCTCAATCACAAGCCTGCTGGCGAATTCTTAAGTCAGGTTGGTACGGTCTAAGCTCCTTTAACTTCTTTCTTTCTTCAAGTGCATGATTTATGAAGCAGTGTTTCATTAAAGAAATAACTGACTTTTTCTTTGAGTTCTGAAATTCCATTTAAAGTTGTCATCACCCAAAAGTTGAGCTGGCTCATCTGCAGTTACATTAATGGCAGGATCTGCAAACCAATGATGTGAATATGATATAAATTGTTGACGATTGTTCAATCACATTAGATTAAAAATACCTAAAATAATAGTCATTTGCTGCCAACAAATGTGGGAGTGTCTGGGATGCAGAGAGCTGCGTCCCTGGAAAAATCTGAAAGCAACCAATTAAAGGGCAGCCTCAGGTCACCTGCTTGCCAAACGTTCAAGGACTTACATGGGCTGTCATTTAGCTGGTGCCCTTCACTCAAGATATATACAAATATAAGTTGGAAACAATTTAGATTGGATGTTGACATGGGCTGACACCATGTACATTGTACAAATACATTTAGTTCATGATTATTTCACATTGCCTAATTAATTTAGGTAGAGTTTTTAAAATATGGGGGGATTGGTCAGCACCCCAAAACCCTGCATTACAAAAAGCCACTGCTCTTAGAGGGTAGCCATCTTGGAGATGCTTACATGTATCACCATTTATCATTTATATTCAGATGAGATGGCTTGAAAGTACCAAAGAAAGGAGAAAGGTAGTGCATGCATGGTGCCACACATTCATGGACAAGGGAGGACAGGAACATGGCTTTACATTAAACACATGTAGTGTATAACAAAGTTTTATTCAGCTGTGTGACTAAAAAAATAGGGTAAAGAGGAAAACTGAAAGAACATTAGAACAATCTAGACAAGAACAGGCCATTCAGCCCAACAAAGCTCACCAGTACATGGGTTGATGTGGAAACATGTTGTAAGAGAAGATGAAGGGAGGGATTGAAAAATTGGTCATTAGTTCCCAGAGAGATATGTTATGTAAGGATGAGCCTAGTTTTATTGTCAGGATCTTTAATAAATTCTTCTATGCTATTTCTGGATGATTTTATTTATTTAACCTTGATTTGAAAAGTACTCCATAAATGTTTTGCAGATTCGTATTACTGCCAATGTGGAATGGCTTTTTGTTGTGGGTGGCACTGTTTTGTGCTTGTTTATTGTGATCCTTGACTATGTCTTTTATCCAACAGTATCCTCTTGCCAGGCATGTGATTGCTGTCATTAAGGCGCATGATGCCACCATGTCCAGACTATTTATAATGGTGGTATGCTCATTTGCATGTCCAGGCTCTGAATTAAGTTTAAAAAGAAAATAACAGTACCTAGCATTAGTTAGTGTTCCATTTGTAATAGTTTCTATAGGACACTTCTGCTTACTTATGTTTGACATCAATTTTAGGATTAGCATTTGGTTTTTAATAATCGCTTTTTAATGTACTTCCTGGATCTCAGATGTTTTTGGCCATGTCTTTGTTCCTTTTCTCAAAATAAGATTTGAGATTTAGGTTTCTGCATTTTTTTTAACTTATACTTTTTGTGGCCATTTTATCCATCTCCTGGTTTCCTTTCCAATTTTATTTGCCCTATCAGTGCTTTCCAGTGTATGGGTTTGTCATTGCCTTTCAAGCCATATTCCTAACAAAACAATACAATTATAAACATCCTTAACATCAGTCTTGCAGATCTCAGCAGTGTCACAAAGACTGTTTTTTTATTTTTTTAATGAATGATTTGGTATTTTCTATAGTATGCTTTTGGATATTGTAAAATAAAGAGAATACAGCACAGAAAGGTTTGGGGTTTTCCGGCCCCGTATACTGTACAGTATGCAAAAAATAGTTACAACAGTCCAGAAAGTACATTCAACTATCACTGAACACATGCTGGTGTGATGGGGGAACCTTTATAGGGAGGGCCGGAATAAGCAGAGGGAGTGTGGGTAATGAGTTGCAGGTGGATCCAGTAATCATGATGTCATCAGATAGGAGGGGAAGGATGAACGGGAGCTTGCTCAGGGTGTCGGCGTTTCCTTCTTTCTAGGGGAAATAAGGAGAGAAAGGTTAGTTGCCCGCCAATCCCTTATGGCTTCCAGGTTTTCCGCTACTCCCTCAGTCGTTCTGCGGCTCCCCAAGCGCACGTGCGTGACATGGCCCCCCCCTCAGCCCAGCCCCATCGGGGCGGGTGTACCGGACCGAGAGGTCGTGAACCCGGGAGAGGGCGTCGGCATTGGCCTGAAGGTTACCCCGGCGATAAGTGACAGTAAACTTGTACGGCTGAAGGTCCAAAAACCACCTGGTGACCCGAGGGTTCGATTCCCTGTGCAACGCCATCCACTGTAGGGCAGCATGATCCGTCACCAGGGTGAACTCCCGGCCCAGCAGGTAGTACCTCAGGTGTGTCACTGCCCACTTGATGGCCAAGGCTTCCCTCTCCACTGCTGCATACCTGGTCTCCCGATCCAGCAGTTTCCGGCTCAGGTAAAAGACGGGGTGTTCGACACCGTCGATGCTTTGGCTCAGCACTGCCCCTAGGCCTGTGTCCGAAGCGTCGGTCTGGAGAATAAACGGGAGAGAAAAGTCAGGTGATTTCAATATCGGTGCCGAGGTGAGGGCCGCCTTTAGGTCACCGAATGCCTGTTCTGCAGTAGGATCCCAAACCACGCACAACGGAGCGCCTTTCCTTGTCAGGTTTGTCAAGGGTGCTGCCCTTTCGGAGAAGCGAGGCACAAACCGGCGGTAGTACCCTGCCAACCCCAAGAAAGCCTGCACCTGTCTCTGGTACTCGGACGGGGCCATTCCAGGATGTCTTTAATCTTAGAGCATTGCGGTTTCACCTGCCCCCGCCCGACCAGGTAGCCCAAATATTTGGCCTCTTTTAACCTGAAAAAACATTTATGGGGGTTTATACGGAGGCCGGCCTTTGCCAGGGTGGCCAGGACAGCATACACCTGCACAATATGTTCCTCCCAGGTGCCGGAATGGATGACCACATCATCCAAGTAGGCGGCACAAAAGGACCGGTGGGGCCGTAGCACTCTATCTACCAGACGTTGGAAAGTCGCTGGTGCCCCGTGCAGCCCAAATGGGAGGACCTTATAGTGCCAATGCCCACTAGGGGTACTAAAGGCAGTTTTTTCCTTTGCGGATTCCGTTAAGGGAATTTGCCAGTACCCTTTGGTCATGTCAAGAGTAGTCAAATAGCGAGCCCCCCCTAGCCGTTCAACGAGGTCATCTATCCTGGGCATAGGGTAGGCATTGAACTTGGAGACCTGATTCAGATGTCGGAAGTCATTGCAGAATCTCCACGAGCCGTCCAGCTTAGAAACGAGGACGATAGGACTGGACCACGGGCTGTGACTTTCCTCGATAACGTCCAAGTCCAACATCCGTTGGATCTCAAGTTCAACCTCTGCGCGTTTTGCCTCCGGGAGGCGGTAGGCTCTTTCCCTGACTACCACCCCGGGGTCTGTGCTGATGTCATGCTCAATCAGCGAGGTGCGGCCAGGTGTCTCGCTCACCACGTCGGGGATGGCTAGGACGGTGTGTTCCAGTTCCTGCCGTTGGGAAGGTGACAAGTCTGGACCGAGGTTGAGCTGTATTTTGTTTGAGAAAAGGGAGAGGGATGCACCGGAGATCGGGGCTTCCTCCTGAACTCTCCACGGCTTTAGCAAGTTCACATGGTACACCCTTTTGCGTGGACGGCGATTCGGCTGTTGGACCAAATAGTCGACCAGCCCCTTTCTCTCAATAACCTGGTAGGGCCCCAGCCAATGGGCCAGTAATTTGGAGTGAGAGGAGGGCACCAACACCATCACTCGGTCCCCAGGTTGGAATTCCCTGAGGGCGGTGTTTTTATTGTAACACCGCGCCTGCGCTGCTTGAGCACGCATCAGGTGGTCTTTGAGAAGGGGCCTGATGTGTGACAGTCTATCCCGCAGTTGCGCGATATACTCTACGACATTGGTAGAGGGGAGGGCCTCCTCCTCCCACCCTTCTTTGACTATATCCAAAAGCCCCCGGGGCTGGCGCCCATATAATAATTCAAAAGGGGAAAAGCCAGTGGAAGCTTGGGGTACCTCCCGGTATGCAAAAAGCACGAGGGGCAGTAGCTGATCCCAATTCCTACCGTCCGCGCTGACTACTTTGCGCAGCATCTGTTTGAGCGTCTGGTTAAATCGCTCGACCAGCCCGTCCGTTTGCGGGTGATAGACAGACGTCTTCAGATGCTTTATACGGAGTAACTTGGCCACCTCCCTGAACGTATCCGATGTAAAGGGAGTACCCTGGTCTGTGAGGACTTCTTTGGGTATTCCCACTCTTGAAAAAAGGTTTACAAGTTCCCGTGCGATGGTTTTGGTGTTAGCGGAGCGCAACGGAACCGCCTCCGGGTATCGAGTCGCGTAGTCTACCGTGACCATTATATACTTGTGGCCTCGGTACGAAGGCTCTAGGGGCCCCACAATGTCGACTCCGAGTCATTCGAAGGGAATATCAACTAGCGGGATTGGCACGAGAGGAGCTCGAGCCCTCCTGGGGATCTGGCGAATCTGACAGTCTGGACAGGACTGGCAGAAACGCCGGACCTCCTCGTTAATACCGGGCCAATAGAACCGGAGCTTTATCCTCTCCAATGTTTTCTCGGCCCCGAGATGGGCGCCTAGGAGATGGGCATGCGCTAGCTCGCAGACCTCCCGCCGGTAGGTCCGCGGGACTAACAACAACTTCCGTATCTCGCCTTCGTGAGACGCGACTCGGTACAACAGATCGTTCTCAAGTACAAAGTAGGGCTCTGCTGGTCTGGGATCGTTTGACATATGGCCATTTACTGCAACAACAGCATTCCTAGCAAACTTCAGGGAATCGTCATTCCACTGTTCACGTTTAAAGGAGGCTGGGGTAGCCCTGTATTGGCATTCCACACGGCCTAAGGGATCGTCCGTCGCCGTATAGGGGTCGACGCCCTGGCTCGGGCCCTCACCAGGTGGTTTCGGGACAGGGTCCGGCGCCTGGGAATCTTCCCCTCGGCGACTTACGTCATCATTGCTTGCCGCATGGCACGGTGTGGGAGCCGCAGCGAGTGTCTCCTGTTTACTCATGGCTGGACTCAGGTTAAGGTAAGGAGTGGTTTTTGTATTACCGCTTTTTATGTTTGACCAGTCATGCCCTAGTATCACTGGGAAGGGAGGCTCAGGAAGAACAGCGACCGAGAGTTGTATCACGTCTCCCTTCCATGTAATAAAGCAATTGGCAGCCCTATATGCCCTGGTCTCTCCATGCACACATGTGACTCTTTTACGCTGACTTGTCCACTGTTGCGGTAAAACAAAACGGCGAGCAACAATGGATATGTTACTCCCGGAGTCGAATAATGCCATCACCGAGTGCCCATTCACCAATACCACTCCCACATTTGGAACAGCCAAGGGATTTGACAAAGCACCATACCTTTCAGTTAGCGATACGGTGCAATCCATGGCCTCTACGTGCAGCGGAGAGGCTGGTAGGATGTGGCCGAGCTCACCACACTTGAAACAGCGCGGCTGGGCTGGCCTGTCTCGGGGCTTCGCTGGTGCTTCCGCCGCGTGACGGGAGGGCTCGGGGTGGCTAGCGCGTCCCTGTCGGGCTCCGCGAGCCGGCCGTTCTGATCCCCCGGATCGGTGAACCGCGAGCTGCCGCTCCAAGACCTCCAGGAGGCCCTTCATATCCTTGTATGGGTGCCGCTGGACCTGCTGGGCGAGATATTCTGGCATGGCATTTATGAGGCCTTCACAGGCCACCTGCTCCACGACTTTCCGTGCATGGGGGCCTTCTGGCCGTAGCCATCGGCCCATTTTGCCCCAAAACTCGAACACTTGCGCTTGGGCTGGGGCTTCCGGATCAAAGCGCCACAGCCGCCACTCACTCGCCTGCTGGTCCGGCGTAACGCCGTAGCGACTAAGGATCTCCGTTTTTAAAATGTCATAGCTCGCGGCCTCCTCCTCGGGGAGGTCATAATAAGCCCGCTGTGCGGCTCCCTTCAGATACGGCGCCAAGATGGCCGCCCACTCCGCTCGCGGCCACTGGTTTCGAGAGGCAGTCCTCTCGAATATGCCCAAATACGACTCAATATCGTCCGCCTCCGACAGCGGCACAATAGGTGGAGGCGAAGGCCGTGCCGGCTCCGGTCTTACCACGTCAGGGGAGTCTAGCCAGGCCGTGGTTTCCTCCAGCTTCCGCTGCGTCGCGGCATGCTCTACCTGGAGCTTCTGGAGTTGGGTAGCCAGAGTCGTCAGTACGGCATTCAGGTCCTGTCCTTCGCTCATCATCGGACTTTGTGTCTTCAATCCTGTCGACTATGCCACTGTAAAATAAAGAGAATACAGCACAGAAAGGTTTGGGGTTTTCCGGCCCCGTATACTGTACAGTATGCAAAAAATAGTTACAACAGTCCAGAAAGTACATTCAACTATCACTGAACACATGCTGGTGTGATAGGGGAACCTTTATAGGGAGGGCCGGAATAAGCAGAGGGAGTGTGGGTAATGAGTTGCAGGTGGATCCAGTAATCATGATGTCATCAGATAGGAGGGGAAGGATGAACGGGAGCTTGCTCAGGGTGTCGGCGTTTCCTTCTTTCTAGGGGAAATAAGGAGAGAAAGGTTAGTTGCCCGCCAATCCCTTATGGCTTCCGGGTTTTCCGCTACTCCCTGAGTCGTTCTGCGGCTCCCCAAGCGCACGTGCGTGACAATATCTTTTAGAGTTTGTTTTTTTTTTTTTTAAAAAAAGTGTCATTTAATATCTTTGCCCAACTATATGCTGAGCAACTTCCCTCTTTTCTTTTGTCATGAAACCACAATGTTGTTTTAGTGAGTCCATTCTATCTTATGCAATGCAAGACTATTTTAAATATTTATAATAAATAGGCATAACTCTAAAATGCATTACTTTTTAAAATAAATTTCCATTTTAACAATGTCCTGATTACCTTTTATTAATTTCATACATTTACTGTAAAACTATATTCTCTTTTTAACATCTTTTAGCCAGTTTCACTTCTCCTAGAATGTGCTTAACAATCTCAATTTACGCAAAGAAATTAGAAAGGTCTGTTGTGTTTCACTGTTCTAACATAGCAAACAAGCTGATCATTTTTCACTTATAAGGTTCTCTGCCCTCTTTCAGTGAATATGGTATGTGATGGGGTAGCCAGCTCATAAGGGGTTGCCAGGAGCATGGGCATTGTCAAAGCTGCAAATGGCCCTCATTTCATCTCTCTACCCCAGAATAATGCCAGTGGTGCCACAGATATTAAATGATGTATTTATTTTACAATGTATAATAGAAGATTACACAAAGGGAAAACACAGTGTAAAAAGGAGCTGACAGCACACAAAATCCTGTTGTACTTCAGGGTCTAGATACATGTGGTCATCTACCTCTATCAAGTGTATTGACAACACCCATTAGCCCCCCTGTTAAATCACATGTTTCCACTCCCTTCTCACAGACAGTCTCCTTTTTATCTCTCTTTCTTTTTCACACACACACACACACACACATAACCATGCCATCTTTCCACTGCGAATGAGACTTTGCCTCCTGCAGACTACAATGGTGTGAGGTAGCTGTAAATCTCATCCAAAGACACTTCTAGAATATTAAAATCAATTGTTACAAGAATAGGTCATACAGCACAACAAGCTCATCCAACCTATTCAAATAGATTGTCCAAAATAACAAAGTTGAAATTTGAATATCGCTAAAGTCCTCCACTATACCACTCGGTCATTTATTCTGTGACTATGGGTCTTTACATGCAGAAAACTTTCTAACTTTCGTGAAAAATCTTACCTTAGCAAATTTTCAACTGGGTCCCTGTGTTCTTGTTGAAGAATTTATTTTAAAGTAACAGTCCTGACCCAATGTGCTAAATCGTTTCATAATTTTAAACACTCCCACCATGTCACCTCTTAATCTCTGTTATCTTAAACTGAAAAAGGTTCAGTTCATTCAATCTTTCCTCATTACTCAAACCTCTTAGTCCTGGCATCAGCCTTGTTGCTTTCATCTGGACTTTCTCTAGCAGTGCTATGTCTTTATGTTACATGGGGCCCAAAACTGCACTTAGTTTTCTAGGCAAGACTCCACTAGTGCATTATATAGCTTAAGAATAACCTAACATCCTATTCTGTACACTGTCTTCATGTAGATAGTGATGAGTCCACTATTAGTACTTGGCCCATCTCATTAGGTGTACTTTCAAGTTTCAGACTTCCTGCTGTGTATTCAAATCAGGGCCAGATTAAGAGCTTTGGGGGCCCGTAGCACATTTCAAATTTGGGGGCCCTTTTGGTCTGCATCATCTGAAGTTTAGATTCTGAACAGTTCAAACCGGACTAAATAATTATTTTACTCTCGATTATAATAAGAATCTTATAATATTTATGTGAATTTTATGTGTTGGGCCCCTAAAATTTTGTTGTGTAAGAAATTTACAGTTTAAAAACGTAAAGATAATATTTTTAAAGACCAGTTTTTCAATGCTACACTTTTTCATTAAATATTGGGTCCACCATTGCGGGGCCCGTAGCATATGCTACATGTGCCTATTGGTTAATCCGGCACTGATTCAAATCTAATATTTTTATTTTTATGCTTAAACTTTACATTTGTTTACATTAAAATTCATCTGCCACAAGTCTGCCCAAGCCCACAACAAATTAATTGATTGTACAGTACATTATGCACCCTTTCACCTAGTTTCTCTCCAAACTCCAGGATTCTGTATCTCTGCTCTTCTGACCTCTTTTTAGCACTTAAAAGAGCAGATTTCTAAGGTAGCCTCCCAGTTGGTAATTTCTTTAAAGGGGTAAGACTTTAACATTCCTTCCACTTAGGAGAAGCAGCCACACAAGAGAATATTTATCTACCAACAGTCCATTCTCATTTGCTGGCAATCTTAGAAAATTGTCCATGCTGAGTTGCCTGATGTTTAACGACGCTTATTTCAAACCAGGGATCTACTTGCTCTGTCTCTCTCTGTTTTTGCACCATTACTTCAGGAGCATTTTCTTCTGATACACCACAAACAAAGTGATTTGTCATTACCAAGAGACCCCTAGCTTCCCACAACTCAAACAGAGCTGTTGTCCTCTTAAGTGTATAGGTATCTAGTTCTTTTGGACATTTATCGAGAGGATGCCTTCTGCATCTGTCATCTACTGCTGCCTTTGCTGATTTTAATTTCTTGCCAGTCAGGCTCCACTTCACAGATGTAACATTCAATAATATAAAAAAAAACAGTTAAGCTGGATAAAATGTTTTTGCTTAATCCTTGTACAAATACAGGTTTGTCTGAAATTGTTTTAACTTTCACTCTCTAGTACAGGCAGATCTGTGACATCAAGTTTTGTTGGCTACGGCCTTTACTGATAAAGTCCAAGAGGCAAAATTGCACCATCAGCTTAGCCAAAAGAATAGGGCGATTCTGACTGGTGGAAATGTTTCTCTAATTTACATAGCATAGTATAGTTGACTAATTCCTGTTATACTAGATGGCAATGCATATAGTTTCATGAGCTTATAGGAGACATCAAAACATGTAAAAAAATCAATGATAACACAGCTCTTTTTCCTCAGGATATCTTGCACTGCAACATCCTGTTTGCTAGCCAAGTGCTCAAGCAGTACTAACCATAGGAGATAAATAACACTGAACCACACTTTTCAAAGGTTTTGCTTCCTGAAAACCTCTTTATGATTATGCTAGACAGCTTCACGTTAAACACAAATGCAATTTCATATTAACTGTATGATCTATGTATTCAGAGAAACAGGAAGTGAACTTTTATTGAATTTAGTGTGTTTAATCACTTAATGATGCTCATATGTTGCATTAGTTGAATTGAACTAAAAATGTTCTGTTTCTGATTTTCATTTGTACTCTGCATCTGATGCTTCTCATTTCACTGTCCAATCAACAGTCAGTCAGTATTGATGGATTAAACTTGCTCCAATCATTGATGCTTTTCAAGAATGTTGTCAACCAACTGCGCATACTTTGGTGCCCTGAAGTTGTCAAGTAAATTGTCAACATCACCCTTGGATACCTTCCATTCAATTTCCTCTGGCCCCTTTAGGATGAGGTCTTCTAAATGCTTGATATTGGCTCAGTTCTGATCTGTGGATAAACAAAAATGTCTTTCTTGATGTTTGGCTTGAGTAGATTAAAATACACCACTCTCAGAAATACTGAAAATGTAGTTTTATTTAAAAATGCCCAATTGAATTAAGCATACAAATGAACTATGACACCAATGTTTATTTATACAGCATGTTTTCACAAAAATAGCCCAAAAGGCTTGACCGTAAGAAATATCAAAAACTGACAAAATAGAAAATAAACACCTAAGGGGCAATTGTTTATAAAATGTTATTTAAGACTCTAAGACTTAGACTGTAAATGCCTAACTTAATAAACAAATTTTATGGCCAGATGGCAACAGCAAAGAGGAAAACAAAAACTGCAACTGGAGAGGACACTGGAGAAAAATACCTTTTGGGATTCCATGGCCAAAACACCACCATCTAGGCATTTTAACAAACATCAGTATACCAGAGATTATTGGTTACAGCAATGTGAGAATAGTTTTGTGTAGATTTCTTCCTTCTTCTTTCATGCTACTCAGCATCACAGATGGCTACAACTTGCTTTGACTAGGTTGAAGAAGCACAGAATTCCACAACTGAATACCAGTAAAAGAAAACATGCAAAAGTAGTAAATAGTGATTAGTCTACAGAACAACTCTATTTTTGATAAGAACCACTAATCACCTTCACTACATCTGCACACACTTTGAAGAATAAAAGAACTTAAGTAAAAGTTAAATTAGAGTGGTTTTTTTTATTAGTTTTTTGACATGTTCAACCATACTGGCCTGGTGTACCTCTAGTAATAAAATATTACAGATTTTTGTTGAACAAAAAGAAAAGCCTGCCCTACCATTTCTTTTATGCTTCAGTACTGGAATATTTAGAAAACCAGAGTTAGAGAATATAAGACAAGGGCCTATCCAGAAAGTAATTTTGGTTGGGGTGAGAAAGTACATGAAACACAATTACATCTATGACCAGTTTTTTGGAACTGTCAAAAATATTTTTCAGGGGTTAAAACTCAACCCTCAACCCCCAATCCCCATTCTATGTCTAAAATAATGATTAGTGATGTTGGGGAAGACTGACAAAATAATTTGTCATACACGTCTGTTTGGGAGACAAATTCAGGGCTCGTCAAATGGTAATTCCATGCTGAGTCATGGGTTGGTGCTGTCATCGAATGCCTCTCCTATTCTACCACCTGCAAATCAGAAGAATGATAGCATGAAGATCGCTAACATTACTTGCCTTTTCCAGTTACCTGAACCTGCTCCGTCTACCTTCTAATTATCTTCACCTCCATCTTTTCTAGATCTTAAAAGGACTTTTGTCTGGGAAGATGTCCTTCTATAAATCATAATTACACAGGGATTTTAGCAATATGCAAAGATGTTTGGGGTTATATACTAAAAGAATAACTCTCATTGGTGAACAGAAAGATAGAAAGTTGTATGTGCCAGTTTTATTAAATAGTGTCCACCAGGGACTGCAGTTCAAGATTCAGGGACATCTGGTGTCTCCAGAAGTTGTTAAGTGAAAATCACACTATGGCTTTCTCATAGGTAGCTCTGGGAATTAAATGGCACTTCACATTTCACAGGGGAATCACACAACCCAAAATAACTTCTGGGATTTCCTGAAACTAGTGCTGTGCCTGGCTGTTAAAACCTGTCACCTGCCAATGGCCTAGTGAGTTAGGAGATGGGAGGTTAACTAGAGAAAAGGCACGACTGCCAGGTAAGAAGTTTTATGATTCACTGGTCTATTTATTAATTTTTCCAGGGCTTCAGAATTTTTCCTCCAAGAACAGTGTGCTATATATTGTGGTGTTGTTTTGAGTTATAAAGAATTTGGTTTTACTTTTGTTTTCTGCTGTGATTGTACTTTAAAACTTGGTATTTTATTCTTTCATTATGTTTTTTGTGTTCACAAGAATTACTTACAGTATGAACGTTTCAAAATCACTTTGCATGACTCACCAGTATGAGAAAAAAACCCACATCTTCATTCCTTGTTATGCAAGACATTGAGTTTTTTGGGGTTCCCTCCTGTTTTTGTACCTCTAGACCAAAATATTCCTACTTTTTACTTCATTTTGGACCATATTTGGAGAAGAAAAGTACACCCTTATGGTAAAGAGTAAACCAATAGGTGTCTATAGCAAAAATGATCAGAAGGACTTTAAGTTGTGCAAGCCATAAAGACCAGTCTCAGGGGGTTACCCCCTAATGGGATATGAAGGGTCAAAATTACTCCTTTTCACAAAACTTTGAAAAAAATGTGTATCAGTAATAAAGACATGTGGAATACTGTTTTGTGCTATTTTGTGGCTGCTCACCATGAATATTATATTACTGATATTCGATTTGTTACAGGTGGTTCTAGTCTTCTAAGAGCAACTCATAGAAGGTTAAAAATTGAAAATTTCAAACATAAGTATGTGGGGTATCATTTTAAATTATTTCAAGGTCAGTGATTACACATATGGACCTCTATCAGAGGGAAAAAATGACTTAAAAGTTTGTTTTTTTCAAATTGTAACCTTTGGCTTTTTAAGAATTTTCCTGAAATTCCTTTTACCAAAAAAGTAGAAACAAACAAACAAAATAAGGCCTTGGCCAAATCCCATGTAATTATATATACTATAGCAGGGTAATAAAATGTGAACAAAATACACAAAAAGAAACAAGAAGACTAAAAAGAAAAATAACTGTAATTACTATTATATACAATTACAATTCTTACAGTCCAAAACATAGCAAATCAACAGAATACGGCAAAGCACAAAAGCACACAATATCTTTTAGCTGTGTAAAAGCAGGAAAATGTATAAATCTGAGCAGAGCACAAAGCAAGAAACAGAAAGACAAATGAATGACAAAATGTCCTCTTTCTAAAATGAAGACCCTTGCCTTCTTAGCAACATCCTTTATTTGCTCTATACCCAGTCCCCATAATGTGGGTGTACGGAAATGCTGTAAGGTTTCTGCTGCTAATCACTAAGCAGGGGCTGCGCTTTAATATCATTATCATCTGTAATGTCAGCCTCTTGCTTCTGTGTATTTGTGTTGCTCCCATTTCTGATTGTAGTAATGTTAGCCTCTTCCCCGGTAATGCTAAATCATGATGGTTGTGAGGCTTCATCTTTTGTAATAAAACCTAGTGATTTCAGGTACAGTTTATAATGTGGCCATATTTCTAGATGTTTTATTCTTTTTCTAATCCACTAATCCAGTATCTCTTAAACTATTTTTCACTGAGGGCTGCAGATCTGCTTGTCAACAAGTTCAATTAGCCACACAGCCTAATTCCCTAAAAAGGACAATACATTTTAGGTTCACATATAAAATATTTCCCTGATAATGACATCCATTCTTGTTTAATATTTTAACCAATATCTTTGTAACAAAAACAGTACAGAAGAACACGGAACAAAGAGAAGTGAGAATGCTTTTTTACAATTAGCCATCAACTGTTTATTTAATAATAGTTAAAAATACCATCTACAATTTACTTCAATGGCCATCTAAATTTAACTTTTCATGAATAATGAATACTTATATCGATGAGCTTCCTGATGCTACCGTGAGGAAATAAATTCTTACAGATGATAGATAGATAGATAGATAGATAGATAGATAGATAGATAGATAGATAGATAGATAGATAGATAGATAGATAGATAGATAGATAGATAGATAGATAGATAGATAGATAGATAGATAGATAGATAGATAGATAGATACTTTACTAATTCCAAGGGGAAATTCAAATACTCCAGCAGCCGCATACTGTTAAAAAAAAAACCCCAATATTAAATTAAAGAGTGATAACATGAGTGCAGATTACTGTCTGAGAGACATGACTTTATGTGCCACATATCTATTTTCTAATTAATAAATACTGAGTGAATAAACAAATGGTTACTGTATCCAAAGCATACTCTACAATAAGATTAGCAATCGCAAGATTGTCGAGACAGCTCAATTTTCATTGTGATATGTTGAACAGACAGCACTAGACAGTTATAAACTTTCAAAATCTCCCATTGAAGAGCAAACTCATCTGTCCTAAAATGAAGAAACATTCTGTGTAACTTCAAAATGAATTAGTTTACTGTTTCAATTTTACCTTGACAGCAGTTACATCAACTTGTGAAATTTCCTCTTTTTCACATCTGATAATGGCAAATGGCAAACAGATCCCCAGTACAAGATAATGAAACACCAGCAGACCAAATGCACAGTTTAAGAAGTTTTTCATGATCACTGGCAGCTTGAGTGCACATGGGACTACAATCCTCTGTCTGCAAGTCCAGTGATGTTTGTACGGAAACCTCCATATAAACAAATTGTTTTTGCTTTATGAAGTCCTCCCAGTAACTTGAGTGCAACCAACAGACAAGTGCATCATCTCCTCAGTACTGTGAATGCATTAAGTTGTAACAGGTAAGTTAAATGATCTTCTTAACCATAAAAGTATAAAATATAAGCAAGGAAAAGAAAAGTGTATCTAGCTATGAATGATTAATCTCATGACAATATGCACAAGAATAAAAAAACATTTACTCACTATTAACACTACACAAAACCAGCTTCATGGCACCATTATATGCAGATTACAATGATTCACTATTTCACTGTCAGTATAATTTACTAAGGTGACCAGATGTCGCAGAGACAGCCCTGATTTAAGGCAGTGCGTCCCAATAAATAACTGAGATTATCAAATGTCCCAGCTTTAATGGGCTGCCCATCTGACAAAACAGACATTCTCACAATATATTTAGAAAAGCATGCATGACACTCCAAGGGGGATCCCAGCCCCCATACCTCAGCCCTGCATCATTCGATGTAATACATGTATAACAGCATGGTCAAAACTTCTGAGGGGGAAAGGTTGATGAAGAACTTGTGTTAAATTTGAACAGCATCACGACAACGACCAAGATCCAGACAAAAATGAAGTACTCTCATTTATTTGTTTCTACATCAACCACTTTGTGGAATCAAATGAGTTTATTTATTAAAGTATTCTTTTTCCATTTCCCTGATCTTTCTCTGATGATGATGAGATAAAGCCAGCATTAAACAAATGAGAATTGCCTTAAATCTGTGGGCATACATGCTACACAAGAGCCCAGGTTTGGGATGTTAAAAATGTAGTCACCCTATAATTTACCATTAGAGCACCACATTCACCTGATATCCATAGTGGCCACTCGCTGTAATAAAGTTTGCTTTTCAATTCCATTATTCTCTACAGTTTGTCATAACTGAATAACTTTGCAAACATTGAGGTTAGAAGGTATAAAGGTCAAGTGAAAATGGAAACTTTTAGCAAGGCTGTCTCTGCTTTTATTTTTTTTCTAGATATTTACACATAGAAAATCTAAAATAGTATTAGTGTATATGCTTAGACTAAGTTAGAATATAGTGAAAATAACTGCAAAGTTTTACAGAAATAGGTGTGGTGTTTTTTGCGTGATGCTTTAACAGACAGTCAGTTTTATATATATATATACAGTATATAAATGTAAAGAGTATACATATTTACAGATTATATTTACAGATAATAGAAACAAATTTTTAACAAGATTGGATTTTTTATACTTGTTTATACTGTATTTCCTTTGCAATAGTATACCCTTATTAAAACACCTATCTTATGTCTTAAGAACTACTGACACTTACAAAAATTATTTGCAAAATATCTCCAGGAACACCTTTAGCATTTTCTTTGTTGCATTCAATTGAAAAATGGTAACTTCCCTGCATCTGGTGCTTGCTATGCTAGTGTATATCGCCTGTTATTTCAGCACACACTTTCTATCACCCAAACCACAAAGAGATACATGCATTTAGATTTTAATAGATGACGTAAGAAACTTGGGTCCACTGAAAAGTTAACATTCTTAAACTTACTTAAGCACCAGGATCAAGAAAGGAAACAAACTTACACACACACACACACAATTACACAATGGCCTTTCTGGAATGCCCAATTAACCTATCCAGCATATTTTGGATGGTGTGGTAAACCGTGTTGAACGCTTACTCAGACATACGAAAAATGTGCAGACTTCACACAGACAATGAAAGGACACAAGACTCAAAACTATGATACTGAATTTGTGAAGCAGCAGCACATACTACTGCTCTAGTATGCTGCACACTGCCAAGTGGCATTTTGTTTTTTTAAATTTGTGCAGTCATTACTTGTTTTGGTGTGTTTGAGTATCACTTAACCCCAGTATTATATGTAGACCTGCATCTTTTGATTGCAGTTTATATACTGGAGTTTAGACATTAATACATTAAAATTACTAATGTAATAGACATCAGTACCTTTCAATACTAATATCTATACTAAAGCCTGTACATTAGTATATTTCAGTACTAATGTATAGACATCAGTACTGTAAGATTAAAGGAGTCTAACCAACTTACTTTTTATGTAAAAGTGGCTATATATTTAGCTCTAAACTTAACTGTAAGTCATTGTCGGAAGAAATGGACTTATAAGGTCGGACTTTGTATTTC
Organism: Erpetoichthys calabaricus; assembly: GCF_900747795.2. Taxonomy (NCBI): domain Eukaryota; kingdom Metazoa; phylum Chordata; class Cladistia; order Polypteriformes; family Polypteridae; genus Erpetoichthys; species Erpetoichthys calabaricus. The sequence goes on along the minus strand of NC_041410.2, from coordinate 56,078,821 downwards.
TACTTAGGATCTGTATTCTGGACACAATTTAGAACAGTAAACAAACAATCTCAAAAATGTAACAGTAAAGCATTTTAATTACAGCTGAATGTAGTAGCTTTTCTACATTCTATATATTGGAAAAAAGCTGTAATATTGAATTACATATAAGCCAAAGTGGGTCTTAGTGGTTTGAATTAACTTGACTAGTGCTCAAAAAATCCAAAACTGAAAAGCAGCAAAACAGTGAAATGTTTGAAATGAAAGAGTGAACTAGATTTTCAGAATCCTGAAAACTAAGAAATTGCCTTAATTCGTCATTATTTTTAAGCTGGAGAAGGTAGGTATTAGAAAATGAGACAAATAATGATTTAATGTCCCAAAAAATAACATATACTCATAGCGTAACTATCTTTGCACTCAAATAAAACTTACTTTTTTCAGAATTAGGCAAGTAATTTTGTTCATTCAGTGTTTCATCTCACTAAAGCAGACACTTTGTGAGAGATGAAGAACTATCATTAAATTTTATTGATAAATATAGCAGCATTCAGAATAAAACTAATAATAATATATTTCCAATAAACATTTCCTACTGACAAAAAGCAATAAGGAAAACAATAACTTTCCTTAGCCCTTAGGGAAACAATATAAAAAACTTCAAAACAAATAAGGTAGTATTGTTGAGTAAATACTATTAAGAATTAAGAATTGTCCATAGTCACACAGTAAGGCAGAGGTAGGGTCTGAACTAATGAATAGCCTACAGATAAACAATAAGTGGAAAGGGTGGCAGTAAATATGTCAAACTGCATACCCATGATTAAAGAATGACAGTATCTCATATAGTAAATTTTGGTGTAGCTTTAATAAAGATAACGCTCGATGGTCTGGTAACATTAAGTAATGCATAATATGTTGTAGACAATAGCAGATCTCCAGAAAATGTTATCGTGTAATGATTTCACAAAAAAATTAGTGAATTCACTGTCTCAATACAGTTTCAAGCACAATATACAGTATATGTTTGCTAAAAATCTGTAATCCTAACAAAACATTTATTAATTTTCAAAACCTGTTTATTCTAGCACATAACTATGGGGAGCTACATTTTAAGAAGAAACTGGAGCATCTGGAGAAAACCCACAGATACAAGGGCAGAATATCTAAATAATTTCTACAGATTTTCCTGATATAGTAAAATAAACTTTTATACCTATTAATAGTATAATGTGTGAAAATCTAATATAGGATATTTAACATGTCTTTTTAACATGATATTTTACATGTCACACCTGCCTTACTATTTATACAATGTACCGGTAATTCATGAAACATTAAAAGGTAATATTTGTTTTAATAAAATAACATTTTTATGTTAATTTGTGCCATGTCCAAGACTGCTTTTGCTTTGTATCCAGTGCTGCTGGGATACACTCTGGCCTCCTCTGACGCTGAAGTACTAAACTTGGGAATTACTGACTGATAGAGAATGAATGACTCATACATTTCCCCTATGCAAATATACCTACTGTATAGAAATAGGGTAATGTGGGGGATCAGACTATGCCAGCAGCATCTGGAGCAAGGGGGGAGCCATTAGAGCATAGTATGTTATAGTATACTGAATATAAACATCAATAGGTGTGCTTGTGATGTTTCTTCACCTAAACATATGATTGCCAAGATATGAGTAAGACAATGATGAGGCACGCAGATCAATTCTCTTCATTTTATTTTGCTTTAAAGGATTAAGCAAACTACAAAATACCACAGTAAACACATACAGGTCAGCCAAAATTTCAGCATTGCTTGTAACATTCTGCATCCATGTCTACCCTGCACTCTCTTATTCTACCAAATGCATACAGTTAGTTTACATCAAGATTCCAAATTGGGTGTATATGAAGGAACCCTGCATTAGCATCAAGGCCACTGACAAACACCACGTCAAGCTAGACATTGCATTTGATTAAGCAGGTTTGAAAATGTGATGATGTTATCACAGGTAGGACAAGCTGGTTAAGAACATTCTATCTCTGTTCTGATATAGTAGGAGAAAGCAAGACAGAAAACAAGGGTGATAGCAGTAGTCTGGGGTGTCAAATTAAAAAAAAAAGCAGAACATAATTCTAAAACTGAACATACAATAATTCTCTCAAAGTTATTATGAATGATTTTTAAAATTTTCATACCCACAAATGAACATTTTTAAAACCTTCCTGTAAATTATAAAATCATTTTAAAAGTGCATGTATGAACAAATGCATTATCTCCACACAGAGAATGCCCTCAAAGTTTGGAGTAAAAAAAATTATATAATTCCACTTGAGTATGCGAGATACTCCCAGCCTGGCTATAAGTTGTCCCCATTGTAATTAATCCAAGGACAAAAAGAACTTGCACATCCACTGGAATAACATGTTTGTATATAGTACAACTAGCTTCAAGGGATGGAATGAACTTACAGAGATCCATAAGGATGATTCTTGAGAGCTGATCACCTTGAGTGAAAAAGTCTAACCAATCACTGAAAAACAAGATTCTCTGTATAACAACTGATGGCAAAGTGAGCCAGTGTAAAGCCAGTGCAGCCAGGGCTTCATTTGTTGTGCCGCCAATGTTTTACCTTCAGTTTTAGTAGAGCAGACCTAAACAAAAAAATGCATTTATTACTGCTGTTAAAGCTGCAAAGATGACATTTGCAATTAAGTCTGCTAAAAGCTAGTTATTGCAGTAAATGCAAAAAGGTACCTCAGCAGTCAGTACCATTGCCGTCTGTCATGGCAAATCCACAACAAAAAAACAAACAAAAAAAAGAAATGGCCCATACGGTGCTACTATGTAAATTTTATTTTAGTGAACAATTCCTACCACAGTTATTGGTAAACATAGATAAAACTGTTTTTGAAGGGTATGGACCAAAAAACTATAGACCTGCAGTCCATTTTCCATACTGACAACAATGCTACAATGCCGTCGTGTTTACCAGCGTAGACTCAGAATCTGAACTTAACTGCAAATTTTTGACCTCATCACCAAATTTCCATCTACATGGAAAAAAAATACAAAGTAACATGAAATATAATACAGTAGAAAATAAACGGAAGTCGTTCTCCATGGCCTCCCCAAACTCCTCCCACGCCCAAGTTTTTGCCTCAGCAACCACCGAAGCCGCATTCTGCTTGGCCTGCCGGTACCTATTAGCTGCCTCTGGAGTCCCACAGGAGAAAAGGGTCCTGTAGGACTCCTTCTTCAGCTTGACGGCATCCCTCACTGTTGGTGCCACCAACAGGTTTGAGGATTGCCGCCATGACAGGCACTGACCACCTTATGGCCACAGCTCCGGTCAGCCGCCTCAATAACAAAGGCACAGAACATGGCCCATTCGGACTCAATGTCCCCCACCTCCCTCGGGATGTGGTCGAAGTTCTGCCGGAGGTGGGAGTTGAAACTACTTCTGACAGGGGACATGCTCCTTCCCCTTCAGAGAGGTGACTTTCCACATCCCAAGAGCCAGCTTCTGTAGCTGAGGATCGGACCGCCAAGGTCCCTCCCTTTGGCCACCACCTGACTCACACTGCACCCGACCTCCTTGGCCCCTCCTACAGGTGGTGAGCCCATGGGAAGGGGGACCCATGTTGCCTCTTCGGGCTGTGCTCGGCCGAGCCCCATGGGTGTAGGCCCAGCCACCAGGCGCTCGCCATCGAGCCCCACCTCCAGGTCTGGCTCCAGTTGGGGGCCCTGGTGACCTGCTTCCGGGAGAGGGAAAATGCTGTCCAAAGTTTTTATTCTTCATAGTAGGTTTTCTGAACTGCTCTTTGTCTCGTCCCTCACCTAGGACCAGTTTGCCTTGGGTGACCCTACCAGGGGCATAAAGCCCCTCGACAACAGAGCTCCTGGGATCATTGGGACATGCAAACACCTCCACCACGATAAGGTAGCAGCTTGAGGAGATTCTGGTCCACCATCCGGCGTCTCAGGAGGGGAAAGCGGTGCAGTGTCAACACTGTGTATGGTGGGGATGGTGCGCTGCTGACCTCGACTCAAGACGTTGTGGGTCGGTGGGGGGAATACTTCGAAGACCTCCTCAATCCCACTAACATGCCTTCCAATGAGGAAGCAGAGGCTGGGGACTCAGAGGTGGGCCCTCCCATCTCTGGGACTAAGGTCACCGAGGTGGTCAAAAAAACTCCTTGGTGGCAGGGCCCTGGTGGTGGATAAGGTTCGCCTTGAGTTCCTCAAGGCCCTATATGTTGTAGGACTGTCTTGGTTGACACACCTCTGCAACATCACATGGACATCGGGGACAGTGCCTCTGGATTGGCAGACCGGGGTGGTGGTCCCCCTCTTTAAGAAGGGGGACCGGAGGGTGTGTTCCAACTACAGAGGGATCACACTCCTCAGCCTCCCTGGAATAGTCTATTCGGGGCCCCTGGAGAGGAGGGTCTGTCTGATAGTCGAACCTCGGATTCAGGAGGAGCAGTGTGGTTTTCTTCCTAGTCGCAGAACAGTGGACCAGCTCTACACCCTTGGCAGGGTCCTGGAGTGTGCATGGGAGTTTGCCCAACCAGTCTACATGTGTTTTGTGGACTTGGAAAAGGCATTCGACTGTGTCCCTCGGGGAGTCCTGTGGAGGGTGCTCCAAGAGTATGGGGTACCGGACCCCCTGATAAAGGCTGTTTTCGTCCCTGTACAACCGGTGTCAGAGCTTGGTCCGCATTGCTGGCAGTAAGTTGAACCCATTTCCGGTGAGAGTTGGACTCTGCCAGTGCTGCCCTTTGTCACAGATTCTGTTCATAACTTTTATGGACAGAATTTCTAGGTGCAGCCAGGGCGCTGAGGGGGTCCGGTTTGGTGGTCTCAGTATTGGGTCACTGCTTTTTGCAGATGATGTTGTCCTGTTTGCTTCATCAGGCTGTGATCTTCAGCTCTCTCTGGATCGGTTCACAGCCAAGTGTGAAGCGGCTGGGATGGGAATCAGCACCTCCAAATCCGAGACCATGGTCCTCAGCTGGAAAAAGGTGGAGTGCCCTCTCAGGGTTGGGAGCGAGATCCTGCCCCAAGTGGAGGAGTTCAGGTATCTTGGGGTCTTGTTCACGAGTGAGGGAAGAATAGAGCGGGAGATCGACAGGCGGATTGGTGTGGTGTCCGCAGTGATGCGGGCTCTGCATCGATCTGTCGTGGCGAAAAAGGAGCTGGAGGCAAAGCTCTCCATTTACCGGTCGATCTATGGTCATGAGCTGTGGGTAATGACCGAAAGAACGAGATCACGGATACAAGCGGCTGAAATGAGTTTCCTCCGCAGTGTCTGGGCTGTCCCTTAAAGATAGGGTGAGAAGCTTGGTCATACGGGAGGAGCTCAGAGTAGAGCCACTGCTCCTCTGCATTGAGAGGAGTCAGATGAGGTGGCTTGGTTATCTGATCAGGATGCCTCCTGGACGCCACCCTGGTGAGGTGTTCCAGGCATGTCTAACCGGGAGGAGGCCCCGGGGAAGGCCCAGGGCACACTAGAGGGACTATGTCTTTCGGCTGGCCTGGGAACGCCTCGGGATTCCCCCGGAAGAGCTAGCAGAAGTGGCCAGGGAGAGGGAAGTCTGGGCATCTCCACTCAAGCTGCTGCCCCCCGTGACCCGATCTTGGAATAGTGGAAAAGGATGGATGGATGGAGAAAATAAACGGGCGTTAAAATGCATATTTACCCAAGATGTATTTTCTTATTATAATTACGCCTTTTTTGGCATGAATACCTGTCTTTGTATAATATTTTAAATGATGCAAACTCTAACTCTGCCAGTTAAAATTAAAAATAAGAAAAATACAAAAGTGATTTAATACCAGTGAAACTGTATAAAGAGCTACTGTTAACACTATCCACTACAATTTAATGTAGTTCTGCTTCTGTCGAAACATGGAATGCCAGCATCTGGCTGCGCTCTCCTTCCCTCCCTCCGTATTCGTCACACACTAACTGCGTACAAAGCCACCGTCGCTCTCCATTGCATAACCCATCGATGAGAATGGGAAGGCGGGAGGCGCTCAGATATGAGGTTGGCTTTCAACATGCCTGAAAATAACTGTGTCACAGGGAAGAATGTTTTGATTTGGCATCCAAAAGCAGATTCTTTGAGATAATTTAGAACAAATTGAACGCATATCTGAGTGCAAATATGTGCACAGACACATAAAGGGTTAATAGGCCAGTGATACGCACTTCCCAATGCATGAAACACTGAAGTGCTATTGAAATACAACTTATTGTTTAACCCCATAGCTGCCATTCGTCAATACGGATGTGTCGCGCTCAACATAAATAAAATAAAACAAAAACTTTATAGCATCTGTTTTAACACCGAAAGTGTGCATGAATGAGCGAAAACGAGCAGGCATTGGGACAGCTGTTGGAAAGGAAGGTTGGCTGATTGGGGTCCTGAGGGCATAGCCGCTTTCAGCTGAATCTGTAGTACACAGGAAGGGTTGTGTGTTGTAGGACTGAAAGAAAATGCACGCGCAAAATGTTCGGCAATTCAGAGTAGTAAACTGAGAAGTCACATCTTTGTTGTGCGGATGAAACAGAATATTACGACCGGGTCTGAAAAGAATATTGCAGCGTTTACTTCGGTTCTGGTGTTATCTGGAGAATCGACTCGCGAAGGCCGACTAGCGTAAACATCCACTATATATACAGATGTGTAGAGGCACTCTTCCTGAAAATGACCATATTTTAACGTGAAGGCATCACTTGATATGTATTCAGTACTAAAACGAACTATGCATGCGTATGGCTATCTAGGAAAAAGAGTCTCACGTGTATAAGTGAAGCACATGCAGTCGTTGGCGTTAGTTTTTATTTACCATTTTAAAAGAAAATATGGACATCTGAAGGAGCACGCCTGCAGCTCCAGTTTAGGGGGATCACAACAAACGGCTGTAGACATCCATGCTGAAATCTCAGTGGCATTTAGTTGTGAAGATTGGAACAGCCCCAGTCTGAACTTTTCCTTCTGGTTTTGAGGAGCAGCCATGAAATCACGTGACACAACTGAATAAAGGGCCCCAATGGTTAGTACATCAAAGATATTACTTCTTTGTATCATACCGTTTACTCTTTTTGCAGTTCAAGTGGGAGAGGCACACCAAAGGGTACAAATAGACTGTCTCCTGGCTTGAAATATGTGGTATACATTTATGTGAAGCTCACGTGCAACGAAAAGTACCCTTTTTGGCTGAATGCTTTATTATGAATCGTTGTAGCCCTAAATGTATTTTTCCTTTTCTGTACATTATCACAGCGATTAAATAGTAACTAATTTACAGTCTCTCAATGTGCTGTCAACGTATTTTATTTTGTCACAGAATTATATTTTCTGAGTTTAGGAGACTTTTCTGATTTATGAATTTGCCATTGTTATTTTAAGTTGTGTATCTGCTGTGGAATTTCATCCTCCAATCCATCCATGCATATTCTGAACAAAACAGTTTGTTAATGAAGTCTAGTACAGCAACGTGAAATGCATTGTTTTTAATATTGAAGAACCAAGTTAATTGTGATCTAGATGCCCACATTTTATTTGGTGCTACATCCCCATTTCCAAAAAAAGTAGGAACACAGTGTAAAATGTAAATAAAAACAATGGTGCAAATCATGTAAACCCTATGCACTCTTTTCAATTAAGCAAAGACAACATATTAAATGCTGAAACCGAGAATTTTCGTTTTTTGAAAAATGTGATCATTTTGAAATTGATGCCATCAACACGTTTCAAAACAATTGGTACATGTTTACTGTTGTGTTACATATCCTCTTTTCATTGCACTCTGTGTGAACGTTTGTGAACTGAGGAAACGTAATTGCTGTAGTTTTGAAAGTGAAATGTTGTCCCATTCTTGCCTAATGCAGGATTTCAGTCACTTAACAGCTCAGGGTCTCCTAGGTTGAATGTTTATTTCATATTGTACCAAATCTTTTCAATAGGTGACAGGGCTGGACTGCAGGCAGGCCAGTTTAGCACCCAGACACACTTACTACAGAGCTATGCTGTTGTAATATGTGCAGAATGCAGTTTGTCATTGTCTAGCTGAAATAAGCAAGACCTTCCATTAAAAAGATGTCATCTGGATGGCAGCATATGTTGCTGCAAAGCATGTATATATTGTTCAGCATTAAGCAAGCTACCCATGCCTTGTCCACTAATGCCCCTCCATGCAATCATTGATACTGTTTTTTTAACTGTGCGCTGATAACCTGCAGGTTGGTCCCTCTCCTCTTTTGCCTGGAAGATGTAGCATCCATGATTTCCAAAATTAAATTCAGATTTTGATTTGTCAGACCTCAGGACAGTTTTCTTCTTTGGCTCAATCTATCATAAGTGAATTTCAGCCCCGAGAAGGTAGCAGTGTTTCTGGGTCATGTTTATATATGGTTTCTTCTTTGCATGGCAGAATTTTAACTTGAAATTGTTGATGCACCAACAAACTATTTGTAGAAAATGTTTTTTGAAAGTGTTCCTGATTCCATTGTAGTGATTTACAGCACAGAACCATGTCTGTTACCAGAAGATCATGGCCATCCAATATTGGTTTTCGGTTTTGTCCCTTGCTTTCAGAGGTTTCTTTGGATTCCCTGAATCTTTTAAACGAATTATGCACCATAGATGACAAAATCCTCAAAATCTTTGCAATTTTACGTTAAGGAACATGATTCTTAAATTGTTGCACTATTTGTTTGCGGTCATTGTTTGTGCCGAACCCTTCACTTTCTCTACTTCTGAGAGACTTTGTCTCTCTTGGATGCACTTTTTATACCTAATCATGTTACTGACCTGTTGGCAATTAAACAAATTAGTGGTGAGTTGTTCTACCAGGTGCTTTTTTAGCGTTACACAAATTTACCAGTCTGTTGTTCCCCAGTCATAACTTTTTTGAAACCTGTTGCTTTTGTGAAATACAGAATGAGCATATACTTTTCATAAAACAAAAAAAAAAATCTCAGTTTCAACATTTAATATGTTCTTTGTTCAGTTTTCAAGTAAATGTGAATTTACATGATTTGCAAGTCGTCGTATTCTGCTTTTATTTACAAAGTGTCCCAAATTTTTTTTGAAATCTGGTTGCATCGGAGGTAAAAGTTACATTTATCAAAAAGTGCTGTAATCCAGAGTCATGCATGTGAGAGATGAATATCTACATTTTTAAAAAACCTGTTGCAATTCTATTTTTTAATGTGCATCATTGTAATAGTTTCTGATAAGGATATGCTCAAATATGATGTGAAATGAACTGGTGATTCTTAAAATCACCCATGTGTGCGTCTGCATGTCAGAACTAGTTTGTGTGTGGAGGAAGGTATCGTGATTAGTTTACCTTTTACTTTGTACAACTCCTGAGTGTGAGTGATAGTGTGGATTTAAGTTTCCTGTTTAGGATTATTACATTTTAATTAAAATAATATTGTACATGGAGCTTGCAGCTTTAGAACCAAAAAATTAATTAGGTTACTAGAAATGTGCATATTTCAATCCAGGAATTAGTTCTGTCACGTTCCTTGTCAAATGCTGCTCTTCAGGTGTGAATCATCAACTTTTAGGTTACTAAGATACAAAGAACCTTTCTCATTGCAGAGAGCAATGGGAGATCTCCCTGTGGATGGGATAGCTTCTAAGCTGCACGTAGCATGCTTCCATGTGAGAATTATATGGCTGAGGTTTCTTTCCCAGGCCCCACCTCCTACCTGTGCTACTGGATACTTACTGTACATGAGAACAAAAATAGGAACCTGAACCTTTAATAATTGTTGTCAGTTCAATTTAAAAGCATATATATATATATACACACACACACTAGGGGGTTCCTCCCTGCTCGCCAGCCACTTCCCATCTCTGCTACTGGTGTTGTGAAGAGGGGGGCTGAACGCAACCCAAGGAGACGTGGTTGCTCCTCCTCTTAAACATTGATACAATGGGAAACAGTTTTTTTTTTTTCTTTTTACCTCCTCTTTGCTCGATCAGCTGTTGGTTTGCTGCTGCTGCTGTGCCGTGTGATCTGCATCTCGTGCAGCGCTTTGAACATTTAAAAGCCTGTACAGCAGCTGTTCTACTCTTTATGTTTATTTCCGGCCCCGGGCGTGGTTAAATCTTTTGGCACAAAGTCCCGTCTCGCGAGACGTGAGTTCTTGATATTTTTTAGTTTATAATTTAAAAACGGAATAAGAATCTGAAAGTCTAACATCGTCACCTTAAAGTTCGATAAATTGTGAAAAGAATGATACCAAACATATATATGTAGGTTCTAAAATAAGGCCGATTTAAAGCGTGACAAAAAAGTGACATAAAAACGTCATCGTTGCACTTTTAGGCTTAGGATTATATATATATATATATATATATATATATATACAGTGGTGTGAAAAACTATTTGCCCCCTTCCTGATTTCTTATTCTTTTGCATGTTTGTCACACAAAATGTTTCTGATCATCAAACACATTTAACCATTAGTCAAATACAACACAAGTAAACACAAAATGCAGTTTTTAAATGATGGTTTTTATTATTTAGGGAGAAAAAAAATCCAAACCTACATGGCCCTGTGTGAAAAAGTAATTGCCCCCTTGTTAAAAAATAACCTAACTGTGGTGTATCACACCTGAGTTCAATTTCCGTAGCCACCCCCAGGCCTGATTACTGCCACACCTGTTTCAATCAAGAAATCACTTAAATAGGAGCTGCCTGACACAGAGAAGTAGACCAAAAGCACCTCAAAAGCTAGACATCATGCCAAGATCCAAAGAAATTCAGGAACAAATGAGAACAGAAGTAATTGAGATCTATCAGTCTGGTAAAGGTTATAAAGCCATTTGTAAAGCTTTGGGACTCCAGCAAACTACAGTGAGAGCCATTATCCACAAATGGCAAAAACATGGAACAGTGGTGAACCTTCCCAGGAGTGGCCGGCCGACCAAAATTACCCCAAGAGTGCAGAGACGACTCATCCGAGAGGTCACAAAAGACCCCAGGACAACGTCTAAAGAACTGCAGGCCTCACTTGCCTCAATTAAGGTCAGTGTTCACGACTCCACCATAAGAAAGAGACTGGGCAAAAACGGCCTGCATGGCAGATTTCCAAGACGCAAACCACTGTTAAGCAAAAAGAACATTAGGGCTCGTCTCAATTTTGCTAAGAAACATCTCAATGATTGCCAAGACTTTTGGGAAAATACCTTGTGGACTGATGAGTCAAAAGTTGAACTTTTTGGAAGGCAAATGTCCCGTTACATCTGGCGTAAAAGGAACACAGCATTTCAGAAAAAGAACATCATACCAACAGTAAAATATGGTGGTGGTAGTGTGATGGTCTGGGGTTGTTTTGCTGCTTCAGGACCTGGAAGGCTTGCTGTGATAGATGGAACCATGAATTCTACTGTCTACCAAAAAATCCTGAAGGAGAATGTCCGGCCATCTGTTCGTCAACTCAAGCTGAAGCGATCTTGGGTGCTGCAACAGGACAATGACCCAAAACACACCAGCAAATCCACCTCTGAATGGCTGAAGAAAAACAAAATGAAGACTTTGGAGTGGCCTAGTCAAAGTCCTGACCTGAATCCAATTGAGATGCTATGGCATGACCTTAAAAAGGCGGTTCATGCTAGAAAACCCTCAAATAAAGCTGAATTACAGCAATTTTGCAAAGATGAGTGGGCCAAAATTCCTCCAGAGTGCTGTAAAAGACTCATTGCAAGTTATAGCAAACGCTTGATTGCAGTTATTGCTGCTAAGGGTGGCCCAACCAGTTATTAGGTTCAGGGGGCAATTACTTTTTCACACAGGGCCATGTAGGTTTGGATTTTTTTTTCTCCCTAAATAATAAAAACCACCATTTACAAACTGCATTTTGTGTTTACTTGTGTTATATTTGACTAATGGTTAAATGTGTTTGATGATCAGAAACATTTTGTGTGACAAACATGCAAAAGAATAAGAAATCAGGAAGGGGGCAAATAGTTTTTCACACCACTGTATATAGTATGTGTCGTATATACTTGCGGATAACTTGGGACTTGATTTTACAGTATAATTTCTGGTATTTTATAATGTCGTCGTATAAGTCGAATGCTGAAAACTCACGCTATTGGTACAAGGGATTATGATATGCTAACGCCCACCTGAGAGAGTAACCACGGAGCACACTCTTTTTTTTTCTATGTGGGTGTGGCAATGTGCTTTATCAGCGTGTGCTCCTAACCCCACTCTCTCTCTCTCTCTCTCTCTATTGTGCCTACGTGACCACATGGTAGTACTTGAATTATTCTGAAGCAATGTTTGCACTGATTTGTGTTTTTTGTATCTCACGATGGAGCGTTCAATAAGGAGAAAATATGAAGCTGGTTTTAAATTGAACGTCGTAGAAGTAGCTAAAGAAATTGGTAACTGTGCTGCTGCAACAAAATTATATGCATCTAAGAAACTGATGCGAGATTGACGGAGGTAAGAAGATGTAAAAAAAAAAAAAAAAAAAGTCGCATTTTTGAATGGCCGTAGAAGTTGGGGTCTGATTTTATGATCAATTTTTTGGGTTTCAAGACCCGACTTATACGTAAATATATATGGTAGTTGAATAAACCAAAAACCAAGTGTAATGTAGCCAGAAGAAGAAGCAAAAAACACTTTTTTCAGAAATAGAAAATATCTAATCTTAAATACTAATAATTATTTATTTAGTTAAAAACTCCAGAATAACAGAGTATAGAGTATTGTTTATTTTTGTATAATATGGCGAGTTACTCAGTTATGTCATGAGTGGCACAGTAGTCAGCAGTGTTGTCTCAAGGATATAACATATTAAATTTGAATTTCAGACCAATGTGAGTGTGGGTGTCTGCGTGAATGAGCTCTATGATGGACTGGCAGCCCATCTAGGGTTTCCTAGATAAGCTCTGTCCCTTTAGAACCCTAATGGGGATTAAACCTGTTTTCAGTAAGTCATCAATTGCACCAGTTATTTATGTTTTCGGAAACTTTCTGTGCTACTTCAGACACACTGTTCAACATGGCCGCGTCCTTTAAGTAAATGTCAAGTCAAACCTCCCAGAGTAGTTTTGATTATAAATCAATTATGCATTTATTCTATTTACACATGCAGACTAACACATTTGACGGCTACGTGGTCTTGGTATATTCTAGGTCCATATCTAGTATAATTGGTGGAAGTTTAACAGGTCACCTTATATTTGAATAAAGACTCAAGATTGTTGGGTCATACATGCAAAATATTATGACAACCATAAGCAATACACAGTTACAGTGATGTGAGTGTGACAGTCTCATTAGAGAGTAGACTGAATGTTTAATACAGTTCTTTTGTACAAAGTTAGGTCTTTTTGAAAAGTGTCTGCCAATTCAACAAATTGATTATGTTCTGCTTCACAATTCATACCATGTTATCTTACCAGTGTAGAGTAGTCCATCTCTACTCCAAACGTAAGTTTTATATCTGACTTATTGCACATTGTATAGTAAACTCTGTTAATCTCCTTATTGTCTGCCTTGTGGTTTTAGTGTGCCTGAATTATAACTTCCATATTTTATAACATTATTTAGCCAGGCATTTTAATGTGCATGATTTTAACATTTTGATTTTTTGAGTTTTCTATGTTATCTTCATACATGTCTAAGTGTGTTTCTTAAACTGTTTGTGGATCACTGGATAATAATAATTTTAGTCCTTAGATGCCCCCTTGTTAATCAGGTTAGGGCTGAAAAACTCATCAATGTCCTTGATAATAGATGATGAAAATAGTTCACAAAATATTTTATCAGTTTCCCTAATAACATTTATTTCTATAGCACATTTCATACAAAAGATGTAGGTCAAAGTGTTTTACAAAATGTCAATGAAGTACATTTCAAAATAGAGAGGAATAATAATGCATAAATAGTGTACATAAGAAAGATATATAATTAGGAGAAATAGAATCCTTAAATATAGAAATGTTTTTTAAGTCTGTAAATGATGGTCAGTTGTCCAGTTGGACTGTAAAAAACAGTAAAAAAACAAAATCTGTAGGAGTTCCAGGCAAAAAGACTTCCTAGCCACCACTCTGCATTCTGCTTATAAAAGTAGTTCTTTATTGTTTTTGTAAAAATCATGTAGCCAATGTTGTCAGTGGCCTCTGTGAATCCAAAAACAATCATGGAGCCAGTGGGTCAGTTGTAGTATACATAGATAGCACTGCACTAGCTATGGATTAACACCAGAATTACCAGAGCCTACGAAAAAACTCGTAGATCCGGCCCACCTTAAATCACTTTTTAAAACCGTTCTTACCTCTCCGCCAGCGTCTTTTGTCATCTAAATGTACTGATAAAGACATGCTGCAAGCAGCCAGCTATTCCATCCCCCCACCGACTTAGAACGTGCACGAACTTCTCTCAGCTCATGCCTTGATTGATTATCTGGGAGTGAAGTGGGGTTTTAGAGTGGAAATAATAAATCACTATTTGGAACACACGCATTTCATGTGTGTTGCATTTCTACAGTAATCGGTGTAAACACATTTTTAAAACAGAAATGTTTATTATAGTCTAGTAGCAAATGACAAAATGTTAGCATAAACTATATAATGTATGAAGCCTGAAGTCCAAATATCAAAGAAACACTTTCACAAAAGGTACAAAAAAAAAAAGCCTGCGCCAAAAAAAGCCACCTTAGTGTGCGACATTGACACTTATTTACTATGGCTGCCACTGTGGCGCAATAGTATCAGTTGTTGACTAGGAATCAGAAGGTCACCAGTTCAATCCTGCATGACTTCATTTTGAGAAGTGTTCTTATTTTTTACTATTTTAGAATAAAAAGATACATTTGATTTCAGTCTAACAGCCAGTGTAATTTATGATATTTGTAAAGGTTATCTTTGTTTATTTTTTTTAATTCACTTTTCATTGTCTCAATCGCGTTCAGGATCCTTCCCTACCACCCCCCCATCTGACACTGCTGTTTTCACATGAAGACGCGCTATAGCTCTGCAGTGTATCACGATACATACGACCACATGTTTTTTTCCCACAATCTTGCCAGTCTCCACATGTTGCTGTATGCTGTTCCTTTTGTACTCCAGGACATGCAGAGGAAAGCATAGTAAAGAGCAGTAACTTCAGCGCTATATGCAATCATCAGACACTCCCCATCTGACACTGCTGTTTTCACATAAAGATGCGCTAAAGGTCTGCAGTGTACTTGTGACTGCATTGTCGTACCAATGCTTGCGAACTGAAGTGCCTGCATGCACTTTTCATGGCATTACACGTGTATTTTTTGAGCATGCCCATGTCGCTCAAACACAGGAATATGTAGATGTAAAAGTATAACAGAACAAGTGCACTTTTATTCAAGACTATGACCGAAGAAAAAAGAAAGCAAGTTGCAGTAGGCGGTTGATATGACAGCTTGCGTGGTGCAATGCTAAGAACTGCTGATTTCCATTCCGTGCTATATAACTGTTAACTGTTAACATTTGAATCTGATGATTGCATATAGTGCTGTCTTATTCAGTGTGCACAAGAACATGCAGGTGGCCAGTTGCTGCATGCTACAACGCACATTTTAAAAAAAGAAAGAGACAAATATATGTGACGTTTTGAAGAAATCATTTTATGACGTGAATAGTACCAATCAGAAAACATCGTCGAAGTAATGCAATATTATTTGAAAATGAACAGCGTCAGATCAGGTGTGAAGTTATACTGGCGATGTTTGAGTTAGATCAGAAGCTGAACAAGCTCCTGTTCTGACTCTAAGTAAAAAGCATGAATTAATCAACAGAAATAACCGCGATCGACATTTTAAACTTAACGATTTACAGTGCATACCAATTTGTAAATTTTATGTCTGGTTGAGGAAAAAAAAACACTTTCTCCAAAGCTGGGAATTGAACTCGGGTCTCTGTAGCACGGCAAGTCTCCTGTGCTCCAAGACAGCAAACCTTAGCGTTAAGCCACAGAAGGTGTCATATCATCCTTGAACCTTTTGTGAAAGTGTTTATTTGATGTTTGGACTTCAGGCTTCACACATTCTATAGTTTATGCCTACATTTTGTAACATTTATTACTAAAATAGGAAAAAGTTTGTTTTAACAATGTGTTTACACAGATTACTGTAGAAACGGAACACGCATGAAATGCGTGTGTTCCAAATAATGATCTATTATTTCCATTCTTAAACTCCAGCACTTCAGTCACTCCCAGATAATCAAACAAGGCATGAGCTGCGAAAACTTAGTGAACGTTCTGCGACAACAGGGGATGGAATAGCTGGCTACTTGCTGCTCGTCTTAATCGGCACATTTAGAAGACAAAAGAGCGGTGAGAACGGTTTTAAGGTGGGCCGGATCTACGAGTTTTTTCGTAGACTCTGGTAATTCTAGTGTTAAGACCACAGTACAGGTCTAAGTACTGTCTCGGCGAACAGTGAAACAAGATCAATACCAATCCTCAACTGATCTGCAGCTAGTCTTATTTTTTCCTTGTTTTGATTAGCTGACCATCTGAATGTCCATTAACAGAATCACATTGAAAATGAATATCTCACCCTATCTCAGTTAATGACATGCCACTTTTCTCTCAGTTTAATGGGACAGAGAACAGGGAAAAAGTATGTTCTCGTGTAAACTTCCGATAAAAAGTAATTGCAATCTAATAATTACAGAAAAAATAACTAATTATTAAGCTGTTGTTATTGTAAACTGTAATGTAGGAAAAGGCCCAGAAATTCCTATATGGAAAGTAATGACAACATGAGGTACACATTAGTAAAATCATATCTGATACATAATTGTCTATCTGTGACTAATTTTCCAATTACATCTCATATATATATATATATATATATATATATATATACAGGTACTTGTCGACTTACGACCGCGATTGGTTCCGACTGACTGGTTGTAAGTCGATCTGGACGTAAGTCGGCCTATGTTAATTTAAGGTAAGAATATTAGACTGGGTAATAATATTGTAATCATCTTAAAGTAATATTTTATCAACATTTTCTTACTTTCTAAGACAAACACAGCATACTACAGTACAATTTGTTTAATATGTGGAAAACGTACAAAACAAGAAATACTGTACTTTACATTTAATTCCTGGCACCACTGGTGCTTGGCTGCGGGTTGTCGATATCGCCTTCATCAGATCAGGCGAGGCTGCGGACGGGGTGATGGGAGGAGTTGCTCTTTTCATAAACATAGTGAGCTTCGTCTGAATTGTTTGTTTTTTTTTCTCTTCATAAATTTCGCAATAAGGACGAAATGTGTTGCGTGCCATCCGTTCAATCCTCGCAAATCGTTCAATATTTGTGTCCATTTTTTCAAAATGAGCGAGGAGTTTATTCAGTAGATAAATCTTCTGACAATCCCTTTGTGGTGAACATTGTTTGTGGCACCTCCTCCTCTTCGTCTTACTCCAATTCTCTTGTTTCTTCTTCCGCCACTCTTTCTTCTTCCAATTCTATCAGCTCTTCATTCATAAGTTCACCTGATTCCCGGTCTAGCAACTCCTCGACATCTTCCATTTCACATTCCAATGAAAGGTCTTTTGACAGTTTCACTATTTCTTCACGAATCTCATCAAGTTCTTGTTCACTGTTAAATCCAGCAAAAGTATTTACATAACGCTTAACACACTTCTTCCATACGCCATTCATACACTGTGAGTCGACATTTCTTGCGGGGAGGGCTTCTGTTTTCTCTGATCTGAGTTCACCTCTGTTATAGCGCGTCTTTATTTGAAAAGAGCAGTGTCAGATCGGGGTGAGCGTGAACGCTAACTTTGACAAGCACTATAAATTTACAATGGTTGTTACAGACGTAAATCAAATGTATGTTTTTATTGTATAATATTAACAATAACAGCAGCTCTCTACTCAAAGCGGTAAACTCGAGAAGCTGCTAGCATCGAACCCAGAAGCTCTTGATTGGGAGTCAGCAGTTGTGTGTGGGAACTGTTAACATTTGAATGTGATGATTGTATATAAAACTTGTGCACGAACGAGACTGGGATAACTGTGGATGTGGATGTGAGTGGTGTGTGTGACTGGGAATGACTGGTGTGAAGCCTGAAGTCCAAATATCAAATAAACACTTTCATAAGTACAAGTATAACAGAACAAGTGCGCTTTTATTCAAGAAGAAAAAAGAAAGCAGGTTGCGGTAAGCAGTTGATGCGACTGCTTGCGTAGTGCAATCCTAAGAACTGCCCAATCAAGAGCTTCTGGGTTTGATGCTGGCAGCTTCTCAAGTTTGCCGTTTTGAGTAGA
Source organism: Erpetoichthys calabaricus (assembly GCF_900747795.2). NCBI lineage: Eukaryota > Metazoa > Chordata > Cladistia > Polypteriformes > Polypteridae > Erpetoichthys > Erpetoichthys calabaricus. The sequence goes on along the minus strand of NC_041410.2, from coordinate 56,060,529 downwards.
AAGCTGCTATTAGTGTTAATATTATAGGGTTATATTATTATCGAAAATTGCCAAAACAACAAGACACAAACACACGTGGGGCAACACTGCTGCGTATATTTTTACTGCTGCATAGCGAGACTTGAGAGTGCGGGAAACTGGCGCTGCCAACAGCTGGCGGGGGAAACAGTCAAACGCGTCGTAAAGTCGAACAGTCGTAACTTGCATAGGTCGTATGTCGACGAGTACCTGTATATATATATATATATATATATATATATATATATATATATATATACTGTATATATAAAATCCAACGTCTGTATGTCTGTCCGCTTTTTACGAGAGAACAAGTTAACGGATTTAGATTTTTTTTTCTCTCTATAATTTGCTTTTAACATTCCAGTTGATTTTGTGACTTCTGTCATTGCCCTAAGTATCATAGTTCGCTTGCAGGAGCGATTTATTCTCACTAAGCCAAGACTGAGGCTGCAATTGGTCTGTATGATGCACATTGTAACAAGTCCGTATTTTGTTTAGGAAAGACGGTGATTAATGCTTGACGAAATGTTTGAGGTAGTATTTGGTTGTCGCTAGCTTCTGTAAATGTTGCCAATAACAGGGGAGCTAGCTGAGTGGAGAATTTCTTATAAAATTCTATGGGGTAACCATCAGGGCCTGCTGATTTCCCGCTTTGAAGTGACTTTATAGCATCTAGTAATTCTGTTAGCGTCAGAGGTTTATCCAGTTCCTCAGCACTTAAAGAATCTATTTGTGGTGTCTGTAATGTATCCAGAAATGCATTAGATTGTGTGTTGTCTTCTTTGAGCTCAGTAGAATATAAGGATTTATGATAATCTCTAAATGCGTGCATCATATTTTTATGGTCAATAATTTCTTCTCCATTCATGTTGGTGATTACTGGTATTGCATTGCGAACTTCTTGTTTGTGAATTTGTTGAGCTAAAAGCTTATTAGCTTTTTCTACGTGTTCATAGTAATGATGTCTGGACTTATAAATAAGTTGTTCAGTTTCTTTAGTTGTTAAGATGCAAAGTTCTGTATGCAGGGCCTGCCTTTTCCTGTGAAGAGCTTCACTTGGACGCCTGGCTTGTTCTTCATCTATTCTAGTAATTTCGCTTCTTAGCTCTGACACTTTCTTGGTTTCTAATTTATTTCTGTGGGAAAGATATGAAATAATCTGTTCTCTTAAGAAGGCCCTTAGAGTTTCCCAGAGTGTTCCTGCAGAAACCTCTGTGGGCGTGTTTGTCTCTAGGAAGAAGCTGATTTATTTGGATATAAATTCTGTGCAGTTCTCGTCTGCCAATAGAAGAGGGTTAAGGCATCATCTGCGAGGTGAGTGTGACGGGCTTAATGATTTTAGCTCCAAGACTAGAGGGGCATGGTCGGAGATAACAGTTGTGTTGTATTTGCATGTTTTAATCGTAGGCAGGAAATTATCTATAATAATAAAAGGCAAAGCCCTCACTGACTGATTCACTCACTCACTGACTGACTAACTCACTTATCACTAATTCTCCAACTTCCCGTGTAGGTGGAAGGCTGAAATTTGGCAGGCTCATTCCTTACAGCTTACTTACAAAAGTTAGGCAGGTGTCATTTCGAAATTCAAAGCGTAACGGTCATAACTGGAACCTCTTTTTTCACAATATACTGTAATGGACGGCAGCTCGATGGCTGTGGGAGGAGGAGTTGAGTGTCACGTCATCACGCCTCCCACGTAATCACGTGAAAAGACTGTGAACGCAGTAGGGACAAATGAAGGAGGAGCCGCAAACAGCGAAGAACAAAAATTTCATTAAACAATTGAGAAGGGAGCGAGTGAAGCATACAAGCATGTTCATAAGGGAAACAAAGCACGGTGTAAAACGTAAGTTTAAATTAAGTTTATAGAAACTCTCCCGCTGCGGATTGCAATAACGTGAAAAGACTGTGAATGCAGTAGGGACAAATGAAGGAGGAGCCGCAAACAGCGAAGAACAAAAAATTCATTAAACAATTGAGAAGGGAGCGAGTGAAGCATACAAGCATGTTCATAAGGGAAACAAAGCACGGTGTAAAACGTAAGTTTAAATTAAGTTTATAGAAACGCTCCCGCTGCGGATTGCAATAACATATTCGCGAGATAAAAGTTTAATGAGAAGACACGAGGTATAAACGAACCACACGCCGTAGCGCAACGTTAGGGGCAACAGTTTCAACCATTCTATGATCTGCTTCTCGCAACTGAAAGACGGCACATGGCGGATGTTAGCCCACTTGCTGACCGCAACATTAGGGGCTTCAACTCTGGCGCTGACGATATTCGATTCTCGAGAGGGGATGCAGTGAGTGTGTATGCCTGATGAGCCCAGAATTAAGGAGAAACACG